>NC_030853.1:8539512-8561200 GCF_000208745.1 Theobroma cacao | reverse complement strand
AGGATGATTTTGCTATAATTCATGTTATCTAGCTTATATTTGATGATTTGGAGTATTGGAAGTGAAATGAATTTATTTGGAGCTGAATTGGATATTTTGGCCAATTAACCGGCGTATAGTATGAATTAGGTCAATACCATTTCAGCCCCATACACAATTGAACCTACGTAGAACACCGTATTTAGATAATAATCCGAACATTTCACATCCCATTTCATGCATTCATATAGAGCCTAAATTAGTTTTATAACGGTTTAGCAAAAATATAGTAAATTGCTTGTTGTGCATTATGTGTAGGTGGTGAAACTTTCGATAAGGGTAAGGAGATTGTACCCGAAGACTAGGATTAGGAGTACCTCGATTCTCAATATTGTGAGTAACCTTATTATCGTCTTAATTATCTAAAGTAGTTTTTATTCGTTTTTGTGATTTTGTAGAAAAATGAGTTTAAATGGTAAATCCTTATGTTTTATAAGTACAATGTGATTAAATGAAATGAGTTTTATAAATCATTTTGAAATTGAATGATGATATTAGAAATTGAGTAATTGGAGACAGTTTGATTGTGTTGTAAATTTATGGTCTGAATTGAATGGCTTATGGTGATATTGGCATGTGTGGCTAAATTGGAAATTGTGTTGAAATTGTATGAACTGTTTGTTTTGCCTTAACAGGCTGGGTAGTAATATAATTTCCATGTCATGCTGTCGAAACTTTTATTGATTTGGTGGGATATTGATTAGTCACTGTAGCGGCGGGTTTCTGTGGACCAACCTATTAAAGAGGGGCACGGTAAACCCGGTTATATTTTACCTCGGTGCGAGAGGCATGAAGGGTATCTCCTGAGGTAAAGCTTTAGAGTTCACTTCATGTCGAACCACCGCGTGAGGGTGAACTCAGCCAACGCCAAGGAACAGCTATGTTTTAAAATGTACAAATATGATTTATAGATATATGTCTTTTCTTTAACAGCCTTGGCGGACTCGGTTGGATGCCTCTGATCAAGGTATCCCCGAGAATGAGTTTTGACACGAGCCAAGTTTTTAAGAAATTCATAAGCCATGTTGATTATTTGAGTGAAATGAATTTATTTTATTTAGTTGAAATGAGTTTAAAACATTATGAATCATAGTACGATGAACTATTTTAAGTTGTCTCCATTTACTCGACTTTAGATATTTTAGATAATGTTTGTTTACTCACTGAGTTTATATAAACTCACCACCCTCCTTTCCACTCATTCTAGGCTCAGGATAGTTAGTAAATAACTAATTCCTTCGAGGGTTATTATTGGACTCGCCTTCTAAAAAATTATAGGTCCACAGCCTTTGTTACCTTTGGTCATTCGGGGACCCACACGTCATTGTAAATTAAATTACATACTCTGGTTATCTGTGTTACCGTATATATGAATTTATTTTGCTTTTACGCTGTAAAAATTATTCACGTAGCGTTTTATAAATATTGTTTTATAAGAAAATAAAATATTTTATTCAATATTTTTATTTTATTCTATTAGCTACAATTTCACTCTAAATGAATGTTTTAGACATAAAAACTTGTTTTTAGTTATGAAGTGTGTATTTTCCCCCATGTGTTATATTTTCAGCAAGTTTCAAAATTTTTGGAAAAAATGACCAAAATGCCCTTATGAGACAGAAAATATATTCTTTTATTTTTTTTATTGTTTCAATTTGGAAATAGCTTATAATCTTTTAAAATATGATGTTTAGTAATTATTGCTCATAGGGGAGGTGTGAAAATTGATATTAAGCCTTGCGAGGTTTTGGTTGGCATTCCGGGCAATGAATGTCTATCGGGACATCGAGGCGGTTGTCACAAGCTCGAAGGGAGCACCGGGTCATGATAGGGTAAGATGTGATTTATCAAGTGTATGATTATTAGAATGATTAAATTCAATGTTGCAATATATTTGAAGCTATTATTGTTTATTGGCAAATCTAAGTTTTAATGGTATTTTGGGACTGCCAAGATTAAGACCTTGCGAACGTTAGTCTTGTGAGTTGCCATTATTGAGGTGAGTGAACCTGCATTAAAATGTTTTAGAATAAGTGATTTATATGCTTGATTGAGCTACTTGAAATATTTGTTGGTTTTTCTTTAAAACTTGCATGGGAACAAGCCCTTGATGAAACTTTTTTATGTTGTGAAATATGAGTGTGATGAATTCATGTGTTCCTGTTGGCTCCATTAGTTTTTGATGATAATAAAACATTCTTATTTATTTGTGTCTAATACCTTTACTTGAGTGTGTAGGAAATTAATATATGAAATTAATTTATTAACTCTTCAAAGAGTATTTTTGATAGAAAAAGAGGGATAAAATGAGCAAGATGTAACTGAATAACATGGAGGAAGCTTATTGGTGAAACAAGGAAGAACATTGGTTGACCAAATTTTAAATTGGAGAAATGGCGGGCTGAAGAGTTTAAGAAACAGAATCAATTTAATCAACCAAGTCAGTCGATTAAGTGCTCTATGCCAGAATCTGCAAACCAGAAACAGAACCAACTTAGTCAACCAAGTCAGTCGACTAAGAAGTCTCTGTCTATAATTTGAACCAAAGCACTACAAGACAGATTAACGGCTAGAACTCATCCTCAATTGTTTCCAACGGCCATAAACTGTCAAACTACCATCAGAGTTGCATCTCCAAGTATAAAAGGGTCTTCTAACAATGAGAAACAAGTTTTTTGAAGCCTTGAATGAGATTTAAGCTATAGAAAGTAGAAAAAAACTAGAAAAGCTTCACTGCACCTTACTGCACTTAAACGCAAATCTTTGTAATAGAGTTCAGCACTTCATCTTATACAATTTAGATCAAGCAAGTGATCATAGGTACTTCTTTATTACTTCTCTTGTATTCTTAGAGTAAGGGAGTCACTCTAAACGGTTGTTCAAGCTTGGGATGGCTTGATTGTTAAAGGTTGTGGTTGAGCCGTGAAAAACCATGTTGGGTTTTAGTTGAGCCCATGAAAAACTAGTGTAAAAGGTTTTTGGCTGAGACTGGTAAAAGCCGTTGTAAAGCTTGGTGAAAGCTTGTGAATTTCACCGGTCCATAGTGGATTTGTGGAAAAATCCTTGGTTGGATAATCAATGTAATGGATGTAGATCTTGGACCGAACCACTCTAAATTGATGTGCATTTTGTACTCTGTTTTTGTTTTCTTAAGTTTTGAAAATTAGTTTCCAATCTTGTCAAGACCCAAATTATGCTATTCACCCCTACTCTAGCACATATTATCGAGACCAACAGTTCCCACATTATGTGGATATGTATGTTATTCTTTAAATGATACTATTATGTGATAATTATGACCCAGCTATGTCCGGTGTAGCAGTGCACATGAGCTAATGATGACCCAACTTTGTGCGGTGTAGGAATGCACATGAGCTGATGATGACCCAGCCATGTGTTGTGTAGGAATGCACATGAGCTGATGATGACCCAACTATGTGCGGTGTTAGAGTGCACATGAACTGATGATGACCCAGCCATGTGCGGTGTAAGAGTGCACATGAGCTGATGATGACCTAGCTATGTACGGTGTGGGAGTGCACATAAGCTGAGGGAAAGTTGGGGTGAGTCCAGTGGTTGTATGTATGTTTATATATATATTATATATATAAAGAGAGGTTATGGAAATTATATTGTGGTTGCATTGATTATTGAATGTTAAAACTTGAGAAATACTTTCTAATTGATTTTCACTGCAGCAAAAAGTGGATTTTTGTTGTGACAATAAATTAAGCTAAATTGCATTGTTTTCAACATAAGTGCATCATGTTTTCTAAAACCTCCCGTATTGATGCTTGTTCCCTTCCTATGTTCACTCACTGGGTTTATACTCACGTTTTTCAACTTCATGTTTTAGGTTTTCTGAGTTAAAGGTGATTCTATCCTAGAACGAGGTGCTCCTCCCTATCCATTGCTCGGTAGGTTTAACATGACACTAAATATTAGCAACCGTGCCCAGAGTCACTCCGTTGATGGTCAAGGTCTAATTACGTGTATTGAATGCTTGATGTGAAATGTTAAGATTCATTTGTCAGACTATCTATGTATATTATGAGCGATGATGCCATTATGAGTAAATATTTGGGTTTTATGAATTATTTTCAAAGAAATTATATTTGAATATCATGAATTATAGATTTTAAAGAAATATGGATGATAGATGGGCTAATGTACAAGTTCATACAAAAAGGCTTGCTTGGACCTAATGGGCTGTGCCTATTAAGCCCTTGCGTAGGTCATGGCCTGCAATTTGGGTTGTGACATCAACTATGGGAGTGCCTGTGATTGTTGAGGTGAGTGGGATTTAATTAAATGCATGTGATACATCTCGCATGATGTATGTGTTGCCATGGTACTTAAATGTTGTGTGTATGCTTAGATGATAATACCTAGGCTAATGAAATTGATATGTGTACATATGTGTGTGTGTGTGTGTATGTTTTCCTAGAGGTATGTGCCTAGGCTAGAGAACAAACCTGATTGTGTGCCTAGATGAGGATGCCTAGGCTAATTAGTTATCCAAGATAAAAAATTGTGATTGTGTGACTTGTGGTGAGCCACAAGGTGGCATTGTGTAAGAACCCATGGTATGTAGAACCTAAAGCTAGAGGCCTACACATAATGCAATATGAATCATGGATTAAGGATTGTGCCAAATTATGATGAATGGGATGTCAAGTAGATATATGGCCTGATATGTATTTGGGTTAATGGCACAGCAATTGGGTGATATTAACTATGTGAGGCCAAAAGGCCATGATTACTTATGGATATGATCTATTATGCAAGTATGCCCACAAAATTAGGGTTGACTTGAGGATATGCAAAAGGCTATTAAGCCATGATTGATTGGATTGAATATGATGACTATCCATGTGGGGTTAAGAGCATGAGAGCATAGAGATTGATTATGTTTTGTTTGATAATGCCTTAGAGATTTGAAAGCACTTAGAATTTTACCGAACTTAGAGATGATTGAAGCTTGTTAAATTTGAATATGATTTGATGTGGACATATGGAATGTCATAGGCACGATGGCCTGATTTGTGGATTTGTGTTTTATCCAAGGGATGCATTCCAAACATTGATTTGACTTGAGGTAGAGTGCAGTGCCATGCCGTGTGAACTTGTATGCTAGCAGGGATGGTGGAAAGCAAGGACGGTGGCACTAATCCCTCTTGTGATTCCCACCTGTAGTGCTTTGATGCCATCCATTGAGATTACTCCAAGTGATGCTACATCCCAAGCAGGAGCACTCATTTGATTTCGGTTGACTATGATAACATGCATCGAGGATGGCATGATTTGATTTGAAATATGAATATGTGGTGACCACTATGAATGATATTTGTTAAAAGGCTTGAGATAAGCAAATTATATGTAAATGAAATTTAAGGTTAGGCTCGGCAACTAAGGTGTGCTTATGAAGCCTAGTTTGATGATAACAACTCTAAGGGTAAGCCTCGAATTGACATGATTTGATGTGAACGCATGAAACTTAGAAATTGTGGAGATTATACGTAGTTGATATGCAATCTAGCAAGGTTTAATATGATGAGTTGCGTATGTAGGATACTAGGATGATCCTCACACTTTTGAGTTGGAGATGTTTGAATATGAAAGTATTATAGCTAGATAGGCCTACATATAGTTTATAGGTAAAATATTATGCTGTGATAGCATCCCCTCACTGACTATTAGATGACTCACCCTTCTGTTAGACCATGTGTAGATAAGAAAAGCTATGAGGTTACGTGGCAAGTGTTGTCAATTGGACAGATAAATAATTTGCATCTGGTAGGTCTCTTTCCCAACATGCCACTCCTTTGAGTCTGTTTGGGCCTTCCGCCTTTCTAGTTTGATTAGTTTGTAAAATATGTCAGGCACGACATGCCATTTGAATTGTATAAGGGTTGTTATGTACAAACCTAATTTGATGGCCAATGTATGGCCCTATGAACGGTGTATAGATTGTGAGCTAGGGATAATGTATTATATTTGAATTTGTTATGACTGTTTGACTATTTAATCCCTTGGCTATGTGTTATGTGATTTGAACTCTAAAGCTTGCTCGAGACCAGTGGGCTTGCTTGCTAGGCTCATGCACCGATCACTAACCCTCGGGTTTGGGTTGTGACACATCATTCCAAGTAACACCTTTCTTTTTTATGTTAACTTTTTCTTTTGTTCAACACTTTATTCTTTTTCTTTTCTACCTTTTCTTTTCATCACACACCCCCAAACTTTTTTCGTTCTATGATAGTGGGGTGAATATTACGCATTTTTTAAGTTTTCAACAACTTCACTTTCTACATTATCCAACATCTAGCTCAATACATATCCTAAAATGATTAGCATACTTAAGGATGAGGGATGCAAAATTGAAAATTTATTATTAGGCTAGGCTAATTAAAATTGGTGTTTAACAAAGAAAAGGTATATTAAAGCTAAAATTTTGTCAAGGTTAGGTTAAAAGGCTCAAACAGTCCATAGATGGCCTAATTCATCTCCTAGGATTTTGCCTAAGTTTTTTAAGAGTCTATAGCTTGAGTTGTTTTGTGCCATTTTTTGATGATTTGTTCCAACCTAATGATGAGAATTTAGTTATTTTGTTATCTTGACTATTGGAGAATGTGGGTATAATTTGAGTTTATGATAAATTCTTGTGTGAGTATCATTGTTAGAATGAGATTTCCATTTGATAAGCACTTTATCTTTTACTTAGAAATGTTGTGCATATCTAGAGAAGGTTTATGTTATTATGAATTTTGGATTTTGTCATGAATTCTAAAATTTTTTTGATTTTCTCTCGAGGAGAAATCTTAGGTAAGATTTAGTTAAAGAGTTGAATTAGGCCATTTTTAAACCATTTGAGCCTTCCAAGCCTACCTTGATATATTTTTATCCCTAGTATACCTTGTTAAGCCTAATTTTACCTTTTCTTTGTCAAACACATAATTGTTTAGCCTAGCCTGTAAATAAGATTCCAATTTTTTGGCCTTAACTCGTAAGTATGTTAATAAGTTTAAGAAGTGTATTGAGCTAATGATAACTCTATTATATAGAGTTATTTTGACACATATGGGGCTTAAGTAGTTAGATTTTTGAGATTATAGGTTTGGATCGTAATATTTTAGGTGTTTTTCTAGTTTAAGTTTGATTACATGTTAAGTAATTAATTTAAGTTATTTTAGTTGAATTTTATGTTATTTTGTTTTAAATTACTTTAAGAGTAATTATTGTTGGTTTCTTTTATTGTTTTTGTAGGAAATTTAATGAAAAAGGCTCATTTGATGAAAATCCGTGCAAGTATGGTGATGACTTCATTCATATATAATGCGGCATTTTGACCATATTTCTCTATTCAAGACTCCAAATGAAGTGATTCTTAAACCACTAGAACATTAAGAGGAAGAGTTGCAACTTTTATGTTACCACTGTGCCTAGTTCTAATCGAATCGGGAGCAAAATATTTGTCTAAATCGGAGCACTGCAGTAGTATTCATGGACTGAACATTATACAATATTTAGAGCATATTTTTCATGCTAAAAGTCCAATTGATGTGATTCTTTAGCCATTATAAAGCTAAGATATAGGGCTACAACTTTCATGTTTACCACTTTCACCGGTTTGGATCATATCAAGGTAAAAATTGCGTTGGATAATGCTCAACAAATGTAGTTCTACACAAGGTAGCAGGGCGATTGCGGCCATGGCACTAAACTACTCATGGCTACGTCGATGAAGGAACCACCACCTTAGTGCTAGAAATTTTTGGCCACGATGCTGGGCTAGATGGGCACATCATACAAAAACCCGAGATCATGGCACTGCGGCATTGAAGAAGTAGTGCCTCGGTGCCACCAAAGTCTGTCATTACGCCGTGGCACCAAGAAATCATGGCCACGGCGCTACGCTGAGTTTTTGAAAATAAAAATTTGATGAAATTTTGAAAATTAGGTTACTTGGAGCCTATTTAAAGGAGTTTTTTCAGAGGTTTAAAAGGGGAGGCAGCAAGCAACTATTATGGAGATTTGAAGCCAAGAACAAAATAAGAAATAAGAAAATTTAAGAGAGAATTGATGTTGCAAAGCTTCAACACTTAGTTTCTTTCTCTACTTTTGTGTTTCTTTTATTTTCTTTGACTTGGATTCATGGCCAAATTTCTTTGGATGTTGTTTTTATTAGTTATTATGAGCTAAATTATCTTTCTAGGATTGTGGCGGATTTCAACATATAATCTAAATATTTGTTTCTCTTTTATTTATCATGAATGGGTATAGTTCTGCTTATTCAAATCTATTCTTAATGCTTTTGATTGCTTTGCCAACAACTAATTGATTTGTGAATCTAATTGGGACTCGACAGAGAGATTTTAGATTGGACAAAGGTTTGAATAGTGTATGTTCACGTCACTTAGGTAATTTGATTCGCGATTCAAGTAGACATACGCCAATTGCCATACATAGCCACATTAGGACACTTGCTTAATGAACTTAATTTAATTGATTCCTATAGAGATATAGTGAACTAATTAACTTAAGTATTTCTACAAGCAACTAGATAAACTTGTCCATAACTTTGGATTTTAGGTTAGTAAAACCACCCAAGAAAGATAAACAACAAGAAAGGCTGATATCAGATGAAATGTTGAATGAATCCATAATCTTAGGTTTTAAATATACTACTTTTCTCAAAAGATTTAGTTTGTTAGTTTATTTAGTGTTGATTTTTAATTAATTTTGCTTAAATTTTTGGATTACTTAAATAAGATTAGTTTGTTTTGTAATTTTAGTACTTAGTAAAACTTTAGAAACAAATCCTTGTGGGAACGATAATCTATACTTACTGTTTATATTACTTGTTTGATACGTATACTTACGTGTGCAAAATCGACAACATCTAACTAATGAATGAGGTAGGAAGGGTTGAGTTGTTAAAAAATTCAATTGTGCTTAGTTTTCACTCCACTATCTATATTAAAAAGAAATAAGTTAAGGGATGTAGAATTGTGATGAAAAAAAAGAAAAAAGAATAAAGTGTTGGACAAAAGAAAAAGTTGAAGCCAACTGGAGGGAATTACTTGGAGTATGATTTAAGCTCTAAAATAGTCCTAGAATGATTATGTGCTTAGAGTGATTAGAGCCACATTAATGTCTTATATCCTACCTTTATCTTAGCCATTCATTACAAGCTTAGTAAAGTTCTAATGATTCTTGACTAAGTATTAGTCTACATTAATGGAAAAAGAGAAGAAAAACAAACCTATGGGATTCTTGTACTAACTTGAATTTTGCATAAGCATAAATTTATTCAGATTGCATGATATTCTTTGCAAAAAGATTACACGCACACAAAAATCCGTTCGAGAATGAGCTTGCACTTGAATTGAAACATGAATTTGGATGGCATTTGTGTTTTACTTTGAGTTGAGATTTTAAGATAACTTTTAAGGAAATTATGGGAGATCATTGGCTTGGTTCAACTTATCTCTAGCTAGTTGTCATCTTTATTTAAATGTTTTCATCAATTATGTTGCTTTCATTTTGTTTAAGTTTTCATTTATATTTTTGCTCGAGGATTAGCAAAATCTTAAGTTTGAGGTTGTATGACTATGTTATAGAGTTATTTTATCACTTGTTGAGCATTAAAATTAGTTAGGTCTTTGACTTTTGATTTAATTTGTCTCATTTTAGTAGATTATTTTAAATTTCAATTTAAGTATTGAGGTAAGTTGATTTTAGGTTGATTAGGTCTCTTTTATTAAGAATAGTAATGTGTTTTTGAAGGTGCATGGACGAACAAAAGGGCATTAGAGCTAAAAAATGAAGTTTGGATTCAACACAGAATGTTGGGCACCACGGCCATGGAAAAATAGGCACCATGGCACCGTGAAGAGAAAAAAGCATGACCACAAAACAGAGAAGTTGGCATCACGCAACCAGAATGTAACACCCATAATTTTTGACATGGCCAATATGTGATTGGGGCTAAGTTATTGAAGAATAAATTTGAACCCCAATGTGTATGCTTGTGGAGTATGTGTATGAACTATATTGTAGAGAGAATGGTCTAGAATTTTGTTTTATATTAGGAGATGATATAGGGGCATGTTAAGTGTAAGAAGCATGCGTTATGAAACTTAAGCAACAATTTTATGAACATATTTGAGGAATCCAAAAGGGTGATGCTTAAATTGGAGCTTTGATCTTATGTTTTAGTATTTGAATAAAGATTTAAGTCACATATAAATGATTTGAAGTTGCAGAAGAGATTTAGAATGGGTTTAGGCTTTAAAAGGAGCAATTTCTACAAATTTGGACCTAAGAAGTCGATCCTAGTGCATAGAAGGTCAATCTTGTGAAGTAAAATGTAAGGAAGTCGAACATTCTGGTCCAAGATTAACTATAGACCCTTTGTAGTTGATCTTAGGAAGGGAAAATGGGAGAAATGCAAACATTTTGGTCCAAGATCGACTATAGACCCTCCATAGTCGATCCTGTGAACCAAAATCGAATAAGAATGGACATTGTGGTCCAGGATCGGTCTATAGTTGATCTTGTGAAGGAAAAATATGTCATGACCCGAAACTCCCCTCAAGTCCATGACAACCGCCTCGACGTCCCAATAGACATTCATTACCTAGAATGTCAATCGAAACCTCACAAGGCTTAACATCAGTTTTTCTCGCTTCCCCTGTGAATATTATTCACTAAAATTATGTTTTGAGAGATGATAAATATTTTCCAAATCAAAACAATAAAAAAATATTTTTTTTCTTACAAGGGCATTTTGGTCATTTACTTTAAAAATCTCAAAATTTGCTAAAAATGTAGTATGCGTGTACAAAACACATAATTCATAATCAAAAATAAGTTTAAACATCTAAAATCTTCATTTAAAATGAAATTATGATTATTAAAATAAAATATTTAATTTTCTCATAAAATAATATTTTTTAGAACACTGGATAAATAATTTTTATAGTATAAAAGCAAAATAAACTCATATATATCGTAATACAGTAAGCCAGAGTATTTAATTTAATTTATAGTAACAAGTGGGCCCACGAACGACCAAAAGTATTAAAAGCAGTAAACCTACAATTTTTTAGGATGCAAGTCCAACTGTAGCCCTCAACAAAGTGAGCTATCGACCGACTATCCTGAGCCTGAAATGGGTGGAAATGAGGGTGGTGAGATTATATAATCCCAGTGAATAAACAATTACCATCTAAAATATCTAAAGTTGAGTCAATGGAGACAGATAAAACAGTTTAACATACTGAAATTCATCACCTTTCAACTTGTTTCAACCAAATAAAATCAATTCATATAAATCAAGTAATCAACATGGCTTATGAATTTCTTAAAACTTTGGCTCGTGCCAAAATCATTCTCATACGTAGTTATCAGGGATGCCTTGATTGAGGGCTATCCCAATTGAGTCTGCCAAGACTTTTAAAAAGTTATGTACGCATAAATCATGTTTTTATTTTGAAAACATAGCCGTTCTTGGCATTGGCTGAGTTCACCCTCACGTGGTGGTTTAGCGTGAAGTGAACTCTAAAGTGTTAACCTCAGGAGTTATCCACCCGCACCTCTCATACTAAGGTAAGAATATAACGGGGTTACCATGCCCCTCTAATAGGCTGGCCCACGGAACCGGCCCACTACAGTAAGCTAATAATTATCAATAAAATTCCAACAACATGATATGGCAATTATTGTAATTCATAGCCTTTCAAGGCTAAATACATAGTTCATATATTTAAACACAAATACAAATTCAACCATTCATGCAAATATTGTCATTAGCCATTTGATTCAAACCATGAATTTACAACACATGAAAACAGTCTCCAATTACTCTATTTTCAAACCTTCATTTCATTTCAAGACAATGTTATAAAATCATTTCATTAAATCACATTTTAATTACAAAACATAAAGATTTATCATTTAACTCATTTTCCATAAAATCACAAATCGGATAAAAACCACTTTAGATAATTAAGACGATAGTAAGGTTACTCACAATGTCTAAAGTGCAGATTTTTGAAGTATTCTAACTATGGTCCTCGGATGCAATTTCCTTGCCTTTATCGGAGGACTCACCACCTTGACATAGTACAAAATCGAGAAACTTACTACATTGGTACTAAATCGAAATTAAACTAATTTAGACTACTAATGCATGATATGGAATGTAAAATGTACGGGTAACCATCTAAACCCGATATTGGCCTAATTCGTCTTATCACCCGATTAATTGGACAACGCATCCAATTTAGCTTCAAATTGCTCCATTTCTTTTCCAATACCTTAATTCACCAAACACAAGTCAAATAACCTAAAATTTGGCAAAACCATCTTCACTATTCTTCTTAGAATTTTTGGTCAATAAAGGTGCATTAACACCGTGATTTTTCCTACTACTTTTCCACACCATAATTCATCATTTTCTAACCAATTCTCTTAAAATAAAAAAATCAAATTCATCCTCACTCAATACAATGTAGGTTCGGCCATTGATGGGTGATGGAAAAAATAAATTCTTTTCTTGTTGTTTTGCTTTTAGACATGGTAAACTAACTAAAAACACTAACATAACTTGAAATCAAATCAATCCAACATCATTCTCTCTCCATACCCATTCGGCTAGCCATGAATTCGCCATGAAAACATGAAATTTAACCATGGAAAATAAGGAGAAATGCTTAAGGAAAATAGATTTCAAGTTTAAATTAAGAAATCCTACATTTTTCACTTGTTTTCCTTGATTTTCCACACTTTTTCTCTTGAAATTCTCCACCTAGGGTTCTTGTTCTTTCTTTTCTTCCTTTGTTTTTCTTTGGCCGGCCATATGAATGAGAAATGGGCTGATTTTGTGCTAATTTATGAGGAAAATAATGAATGGATGAGATTTTGACGCATGTCACCATTCCATTGGTCCATGTGTCATACTTAACCATTAAGCAATCTCTCTCCACCACTTAAATTTCCTCAATTATCCATGATAATATTGGATAAAATCCATGTGCTGGACAAGTGTTGGGTGGTGTAAAATTACAATTTTGCCCATAGGGTGGCAAAATTACTATTTTACCCCTATGCTCGAAAAAATGCTGGAATTAAAATTCTTCACTTTTCAAACTCAAATTATATTCTAAATAGTCAATCTTGATCAAAAACTGCTTCCAACATTCCAATTTTTAACCTCGGGTGGCAAAATAACCGTTTTGCCCCTAGGTCATGAAAATTCTAATTTAACTCCAAATCGATCCTCGAACTCCGAATCATCATTTTAAGTTATTATGGGGTTTTAAAATTCTCAATTTCATCTTAAAATCTCTATTCAAACTAGTTTGAGGCTTAATTCAACTTAATTGTACCGTTTGGTACAATACCGTCCTTCAACGATTTCCAAGGAACCCAAGTAAGCAAACATGCATTCTTATGTAAGAATGACATAATAAACATATTGTAGAGTCAGGCTTGACAAAATAGGTGCAATCTACTGGCCCAAGATTGACTACAAATCCACCATAGTTGATCCTAAACTGCCTAGTTAGTTAAAAATGGGCTTAAAAGCCCTAAAACTCAATTTTTCTTCATTTTTCTCCTTCAATTTTGTTCTTCCACCTTTTTCTCTCAAATTTCATATCCTTCAAACACACCAAACTCCATCAACAAGTTTGGGATTCTAAGTGTTGGAGGTAAGGATTCCAATTTCCAAAAGGTTGATTTATGATTTTTATTTTCTCTCTCTAAAACCCAAAACCCTAACCTCGTAAAATAATTTTTAAAGCTATTTAAGGTGGATTGGAGCTTGGGAAACGCTTCTAAAGGTAAGATTAAGCGTTTTTACCAATTGACTTTCAATTTAATCAGTTAATAACTTAGATTTGATTTGGATTAGCTTTAGTAAGATTTTTCCCTTGAGTTTGCTAGGGAATTTGGAGATAGGAATTGTACAATCCAGCCCCTAAGGTATGGGTTTAGCTCATTATTGAAGGATTTGAGGTTATGTGTTGGATCTTTAAAGATTTGGTTATTTTTAAAAAGCTAACATTTTTCGAAAGTCCAAATTTAATTACTTTTATGATGTTTTAATGTGCTTAAAGGAAGATTGAGCAAATTGGACACGTTTGTGAGTTAGCGGATGGTTAGAGGCTAAGGATTGAATCCTCTGACAATGCATGTGATGGATTACGCATGATAATATGAACTGCCATGGTACTACGTTGTTATGTTCATGCCTAGATAAGTATGCCTAGGCTAGTATGTTAATAGATGTTAACATATGTGTTTGTTTCTAATTACTATGGAGAAGCATGAGCTATTAGACATCTAGGTGATGTATGATCTTAATGGCTTATGGATATGCTATGACTAAGTTAATATGATGGTCACACCATGACGTAGGGATAGATTACCTAATTGTCAATGAAATATTAATGAATGATTTGATGAGAGATTGCTCATGTATATGTGGCTATTCGGCAATGACTGATTTAAAATGAGATTGTTGATGCATTTGTGGCCATTAAGCTATGATTATTGAGGCATAATTGCTTGAGCATGTGAGGCTATGTATTCTGATATTTGATGTGAATTGTTTATGTATGTGAGGATAATGAGGCCAAATAAGTTATATGACATTTTGATTTATGAATCATTAAAGCACTTACAATTCAAACGAGCTTATAGACGATTGAAGCTCAATAAATGTGATTTATGATATGTTATGGACATATGGAAAGATAGAGATATGGTGGTCTCATTGTGGATTTATGGTCAGTCCAAGGGATGAATTCTGTACGTTGATTTGACTTGAGGTTGAGTGGTTCCTGTTAACCTATGAGTTTGTGTGTGTGTGTGCATGCAAGGATGGTGGTAAGCAGAGAATAAAGGACTAGTCTCGCTTGTGATTCTCGCCTGTAGTGCCAAGATGAAGCTTGTCAAAAGATTACTCCAAGCAATCCCATCGATGGGAGATTACTTCGGGTAATGTCAACTATTGAGAGATTACTCTAGTTGATGATATGATTCTCTGCTAGCTACTTCGACGCTGAACGTGATTTGATTCTTTGCCCTTTGCTTCGGCACGCGTGTGACTTGTGCTCCATCAATGACTTTGCCTTGTGTGTGATTTGTGTTTTCGCTAGCTAGCCACTATGCATGATTTAACTATGTACAAGGGAGGACCACTTGGTGATTTGATTGGTATACAATGTGAGATAATTTGAGAGAGGCTTAGATAAACATGATATGAATCGATATAATACTCCTATGACTAAAGTGTGCCATGGAGAATGAAGTGACTGACTATGATTAACTTCGAGGGGTAAGTCTAATGATGTGAGTGATGATCTTCGGAGATCTTAGGGATGATGATATGCTTGTATATTAGAGACTTAGGGATAATGATATGCCCTATATTTAGAGATGTTTGCTAGACCATGTAGATGCATTGAAAGTGCAATGTTCATTATGTGTTTAATATATGTATATAATTTTGATTATGTGCATCACTCACTGATTATTATATTGCTCACCTATTTTTGTACCATGTGCAAATAAATAGGTCACTAGACAATGTGTGGCAAGGTTGTCCATTGATAGACTAATTTTTGGCATCCAATAGGTCCCCCATTTTGGTCACTTCCCTGAGTTCAGTCCACACTAGCTTTTGCTTTTGAAATTTTAAAGTTTAGGAAAATAATGTATTTCGGATATTGTAAGCACTGAGTGCCATCCATTTAGAGTTATGGATACATCAAACATGCTCTATAATTATCAATATTAAAATTAAAGAAGAAATAATTTAATTCTTTATTTATCTTTTAGAGTTCTTGATAAAATAAAACTCCTTGTTGAATGATAACTTTTATTTTATTATTATCCATCTTTATTTAAAAAGAATTAATAATAAATAAAAGAATGATACTCAAACATGGAGTTTCGATTTATCAACATGGATGTCTAGATTCATTTTGCAAGAATCCTCCTAGCATTATCTTAATTTAAGACAACTCTTGTCTTTAATTAAAATATAACATGTTATCTTGTTTAAACTGAGACAAATATGTTTTCTTTTCTAGATTAAGACAAAACATATTTTTCTTGTCTAAGTTAAGACAAAACATGTTTTCTTGTCTAAGTTAAGACAAACATGTTTTCTTGGCTAAATTATGGCATAACATTTTTTCTTGTCTAAATTAAGACATAACATGTTTTCTTGTCTAAATTAAGACAAATATGTTTTTTTGTCTGAATTAAGACAAAACAAATTAAAGCTACCATTTTTGTACACAATTTAATTAATGAAATAAAACATGCATTCCAACTTAAATAAGTTGAATTCTATGAAGCTAAGTGGGAAATCTATTTGGACAAAGATATTTCGAGGTCCAATAAATTTAGAATTATTCTTAATCTTATTAAGACAATTCAAGCTTATTAGCCATGAAATCACTCCACCATAGATTTATTATTGCACTCTTGGATTAACTATAATTATAAGAAATGATTCAATACTTGATATTAATTAGTAGTTGTCCAGTTGCAAACCTGATATTGTGAACCCTCATAACCATCCAATGACAAGTGAAATTACTGTTTTACTTTTATGTCAATTTTGTCCCCTATTCTCAAATTTAATCCAATTAGTGATTCAATACTCTAGATCTAATCTTTTCAGTATCCAAATGTGATAAGTAGCTAATTCATCAATTCACTGGCTCCAGATTAATCACCAATCTTCTTGAAATTACTTGAATATGTATTCTTAGATATTCATATCGATTATAATCCCAACATACAGAGTCTAGATCAATGCTTTATGATGATCATGCTCGTGGTATATCAATGATTATAAGGAGATTAAACATGAGTCCACTATCTATCAGGATTTTGGTTCTACAATAAACAAATGCATAAGTGTGAGATCAAGATTTAAGTATTGGTTAAACTTAAATTTGTTTCTCACATGATTCCAATTCATGTTATAGTGTCATTACTTGAAGTCAACCATTTCGATGATTTAAAACTCATCATTCCCTTGAAATGAATCACATTCGTTTCATTGGAAGTAATCTAGACACTATAGCCTTAACACAATAAAGTGACCAACTTTATCATATGGTTGTGAACAATTTTTAGATTTAATTGAAATACATGTCTCTTATATATGACTCTTCATGCAAATGTATTTTAATATATCAATAGAATCATGGTACCTTAATAACTAGATAATGAATGCTTACTTAAAACAAACTCTTCCCCTTATTATCAAAATGTACTTTCATTGCAAAATAAATTAAATGAAATTAAACATGAGAATATACTTGCTTTCCAGTGCACCATATTCTCAAAATTCCTAATAGGAATGAATTACACTAATAAACTGTACACCGAAAGGTTGTCAAAGAATCCTTTAACTCTTTTAATATTTGGGTGGCCATGATGCATTGTTAGATGCCAATCTTGGTCTACGGAATTGAATTAGTTAATTTAAAATTAAATATGATTCGTTTAATTTAATTAATTAATAAAATTATAATTCAATTCTATTGCCAACTGTTGGGAACCTAACAAGTTACACACAAAGGTTGCAATTTGAATTAAATTGAGAGTTTGAAGATTTAAGTTAGACTTAGATCAATTCTAGTTTTAACTACTAAAGACCTTATTAAAATAGTTTAATTAGGCATTAGTTAAATATTATAATTGTGATAACATTAAGGACTTATTATGCAAATTTTAATAAGTCTAATAATAAAATTAAACCTAGATATAAATATCACATTATAGCCACTCTTTTCTAAAGCAACAAAAGAAAAAAAAAACTAATAGTTTTCCTCTTATGTACTGCCACTCTTGAGAGGGTTTTTTCAGATAACTTCTCCATTGATTCTTTGCTAGAAATCAAAGAAGAAAAGAGGACAAATCGTTTTCCACTTATTAGCACAACCCCGTGGCATAAAGCTCTCTCCTTAAGAAGGATTTATTGTAATCATGTCTGTAACATTAGAGGCTAAGCATTTGAATGGCTAGGATTTTTTCACATAAGAAGGTGTTAACATTTTCCAACTCCAAAAGGAATCCATTTGATTATGATATCATTTAGAAGAGTAAAAACCATTTTCTAATTTTCTATGGTGTTTAACTTTGCATTAAACAACTAAGGTGATCCAAAGGAAGAAGGTATGGTTTTTATTTTGTTTCAATTTTGGTTATTCCATTATGTTGATGCTCTAATCATGTCGTTCCTAACGTAGTCAACCCTCAAGATACTGTAGTAGACTACCTCAGCCAAAATCTGAAAAATGTAAGCTTTCAAGTATTAGATCGAGTAAAGGAAGCTTATACTCAACTATAGAACCCTAATTTGATATTTTTGAAGAACATAATTGACCCTAGGAGCATTTTAGTTGACGCTCAAGTTTTAGCAATGGCCAGATTTAATTCAAACTTGTGTCTAATGGCTCTAAACATCCTTGTAACTATAAAAGGCCACCTTTGAGTCATTTTAAAGTAAAAGAAGATCAACACTTCATTTGAAAACCCCAGAAAGACCCTCAAGATTATCTTTTATCTCTAGCCTTTTATCTTAGTCTTCCAACAAGCATTCAAAAGCCATAAAACCTCACGCAATCACTTGAAAATCCTTGAGTTGAAATTCTTCAAATTATTTCTTCTCTTTGTACACAAATCTTAAACTTTTAGCACCCAGCCTTTTTATAGGTATTCTTGAGTGTTTAATGCTTGATCCCATAAAAAGCATTACTCCTTGAGTCAATTTGAAAATCCTTGGTTTCCAATGGAGTGGATGTAGGCACTAGAGAATGTCGAACCACTATAAAAGTGTCTCAATTTACTTTCATGCTTTGTGATTTATTGTTGCATACTTGTTTTAGAAAAATCATACACTTAGTTTTAGACACAAGAAGAAATTTTTGGCTGCAAAAGATTTTTTTTTTTTACACTTGGTTTTCAAAGAATTTTCTAAAATACCAATTCACCCCCTTCTTGGTATATATTGCATTGAGCTTAAACTACAAACAAAGTTAGTTCCTAGATTGAATAACTATTCAATTGTAGGTACTAAATGGGTTTTTAAAAACAAAATGGATGAAAATTATCAAGCCCGGCTCTACAATATGTTTATTATGCCATTCTTGCATAAGAATGCATGTTTGCTTACTTGGGTACCTCGAAAATCGTTAAAGGACGACAATGTACCAAATGGTATAACTAAGTTGATTTAAGCCTCGAACTAGACCAAATAGAGATTTTAAGATGAAATTGAGAATTTTAAAATCCTAGAATGACTTAAAATGGTGATTTGGAGTTCGAGGACCGATTTAGAGTCAAATTGGAATTTTCATGATTTAGGGGCAAAATAGTCATTTTGCCACCTGAGGTTAAAATTGGAATGTTGGAAGAAGTTTTTGATCAAGATTGACTATTTAGAACATAATTTGAGTTTGAGAAGTGAAAAATTTTAATTTCAACATTTTTTTGACCATAGGGGTAAAATAGTCATTTTGCCACCCCAAGGGCAAAATTATAATTTTACACCACCCAACACTTGTCCAGCACATGGATTTTACCCAATATTATCATGGATAATTGAGAAAATTTAAGTGGTGGAGAGAGATTGCTTAATGACTAAGTATGACACATGGACTAATGGAATGGTGACATGTGTCAAATTCTAATCCATTTATTATTTTCCTTATAAATTAGCACAAAATCAGCCTATTTCTCTTCATATGGCCGGCCAAAGGAAGAACAAAGGAAGAAAAGAAGAACAAAAAAACCCTAGGTGGAAAAATTCAAGGGAAAAGTGTGAAAATCCAAGGAAACAAGTGACAAAAGGTAAGATTTTTCAATTCTAGCTTGTGATCTACCTTTCCTATGCATTCTTTTTCGTTTTCCATGGTTGAGAATCAAGTTTGCATGAGGATACCTTGCTGGCCGAACATCGGGGGAGGAGTTTTGATGCTTGATTTGGTTAGATTTCAATGTATTTTAGTGTTTTTAGTTAGTTAGTGTTGTGTAGCATGAAAAGCCAACAAGAAAAATTCATTTTCTCCTATAACCAATCAATGGCTGAATTCAAGTGGAATATTGATGATGATTTTGATTTTATTTCAAGTGATTTGGTTAGGAATTAGTGATTTATGGTGTGAGAATCAAGCTTGAAAAATTATAATGTTGATGCACCCACCATGGCCGAAATTCCCAAAAGAAAATGTGAAGATGATTTTGCTAAATTTTATGCTATTTGACTTGTGTTTGATGGTTTGGAGAATTGGAAGAAAAATGGAATTATTTGGAGTTAAATTGGACATATTGGCCAAGTAATCGGGTGATAGATCAAATTAGGCCAATACTATTTTATTTAGGTACATAATTGAATTTGTGTAAAACACCGTGTTTAGATAATAATCTGAACAATTTACATTTTATTTCATGTATTAGTATAGAGCCTGAATTGGTTTTATAACAATTTAGCACAAATGTAGTAAATAGCTTATTGTGCATTATGTCTAGGTGCTGAGCATTCTGGCAAAAGTAAAGAGATAGTACCCGAGGATTAAGAATCAGAGTACTCGAAATTCAACTCCCGAAATAGTGAGTAACCTTACTATCATCTTAATTATCTAAAGTGGTTTTTATCCGATTTTGTGATTTTATGGAAAATGAGTTTAAATGGTAAATCTTTATGTTTTATAAGTAAAATGTGATTAAATGAAAATGATTTTATAAAATTGTCTTGAAATTAAAAGATGCTTTTGAAAATGGAGTAATTGGAGACTAATTGCTATGTTATAAATCATAGTTTGAATTGAATGGCTTATGATAATAATTGCATTAATGGCTAAATTAGTATTTGTGTTGAAAATTTATGAACTGTTAATTTGCCTTGAGAGGCTGTAAAATAAAATAATTGCCATGTCATGCTATTGAATTTTATTAAATTGGTGGGTTATATATTGGTCGCTGCAGTGGACCGGGTTCCGTGGACCAGCCTATTAGAAGGGCACGGTAACCCTATTATATTCATACCTCAGTATGAGAGGCACGGTTGGATAACTCCTGAGGTTAAAACTTTAGAGTTCACTTCACGCCAAACCACCACGTGAGGGTGAACTTAGCCAACACCAAGAAACGGCTAGGCTTTCAAAATAAAAACATGATTTATGCTTACATAACTTTTTAATAGCCTTTGCGGTCTCTGTTGGGATAGCCCTCGGCCAAGGTATCCTTGATAATTGAGTATGAGAATGATTTTGGCACAAGCCAAAGTTTTAAGAAATTCATAAGCCATGTTGATTACTCGATTTATATGAATTGATTTTATTTGGTTGAAATGAGTTGAAAGGTGATGAATTACAGTATGTTAAACTGTTTTATCTATCTCCATTTACTCAACTTTAGATATTTTAGATGGTATTTGTTTACTCACTAGGATTATATAATCTCACCACCCTCATTTCCACCCATTTCAGGCTCAGGATAGTCAGTAGATAGCTCATTTCATTGAGGGCTACAATTGGACTTGCATCCTCAAAAACTGTAGGTTTACCTCTTTTGATACTTTTGGTCGTTCGTGGGCCCATGTGTCACTGTAAAT
>NC_030853.1:8467625-8537998 GCF_000208745.1 Theobroma cacao | reverse complement strand
CATTCTTTTTCAATTACCATGGTTAAAATTCAAGATCTCATGAAGGATTCATGGCTGACCGAATTTAGGGAGAGAAGATTTGATGATTTATTTGGTTAGATTTCAAGGTATCTTTGTGTTTTTGGTTGTTTGGTGATGTTTAGCATGAAAAACAAGTAAGAAATTTCATGCCCTTCACCCACAATCCTTGGCTGAAATTTTCAAGAGAGAAATTGGATAATGGACTTTGATGAATTTCATGCTATTTAGGTGTTTTTAGTTGTTTATGATGTAAGGTGTAAAAATCAAGCATGAAAATTACATGTTCTACACTAAACCTTCAATGGCCGAATTTTACAAGGAAGATATTGATGATGGATTTTTGTTATATTATATATTATTTAACTTGTAATTGATGACTTGGAGTGTTGGAAGTGGAATCAAGTTAATTGGAGTTGAATTGGATGTATTGGCCAATTAACCGATGTATAGATCTAATTAGGCTAATACCATTTTATTTCGATACATAATTGAAGCTACGTAGAACACCATATTTAGATAATAATCTGAATATTTTGCATCCCATTTCATGCATTCATATGGAGCCTAAATTAGTTTTATAACGGTTTAATACAAATATAGTAAATTGCTTGTTGTGCATTATGTTTAGGTGGTGAAACTTCCGATAAGGGTAAGGAGATTGTACCCGAAGATCGGGACTAAGAGTACTTCGACTCCCCGATATTGTGAGTAACCTTATTATCGTCTTAATTATCTAAAGTAGTTTTTATTCGTTTTTGTGATTTTATAGAAAAATTAGTTTAAATGGTAAATCCTTATGTTTTATAAGTAAAATGTGATTAAATGAAATGAGTTTATAAATCAGTTTGAAATTGAATGATGACTTTAGAAATTGAGTAATTAGAGACTGTTTGTTTGTGTTGTAAATTTATGGTTTGAATTGAATGGCTTATGGTGATATTAGCATGAATGGCTGAATTGGAAATTGTGTTGAAATTGTATGAACTATTTGTTTTGCCTTAACAGGGTGGGTAGTAATATAATTATCATGTCATGCGGTCGAAACTTTTATTGATTTGGTGGGATATTGATTAGTCACTGCAGTGGCGGATTTCCATGGACCAGCCTATTAGAAAGGGGCACGGTAAACTTGGTTATATTTTACCTCGATATGAAAGGAATGAAGGGTATCTCTTGAGGTAAAGTTTTAGAGTTCACTACACGCTAAACCACCACGTGAGGGTGAACTCAGCCAACGCCAAGAAACGGCGATGCTTTTAAACGTAAAAATGTGTTTTATGCGTATATGAACTTTTTTTTAACAGCCTTGGTGAACTCGGTTGGAGGCCCAGGCCAAGGTATCCCCGAGAATGAGTTTTGGCACGAGCCAAATGTTTAAGAAATTCATAAGCCATGTTGATTATTTGAGTGAAATGAAATTATTTTATTTAGTTGAAATGAGTTTGAAACGTTATGAATCATAATACGATGAACTGTTTTAAGTTGTCTCCATTTACTCGACTTTAGATATTTTAGATGATGTTTGTTTACTCACTAAGTTTATATAAACTCACCACCCTCTTTTCCACTCATTCCAGGATCTAGACAGTTCGTAAATAGCTGATTACGTCGAGGGTTATTATTGGACTCGCCTCCTTAGAAATTGTAGGTCCACAGCCTTTGTTACCTTTGGTCATTCGGGGGCCCACACGTCATTGTAAATTAAATTACATACTCTGGCTATCTGCGTTACTGTATGTATGGATTTATTTTGCTTTTACGCTACAAAAATTATTTATGCAGAGTTCTATAAATATTGTTTTATAAGAAAATGGAATATTTCATTTAATATTTTTATTTTATTCTATTAGCTACAATTTCACCATAAATGAATGTTTTAGACATAAAAACTTGTTTTTAGTTATGAAATGTGTATTTTCCCCTATATATTATATTTTCAGTAGGTTTCAAAATTTTTGGAAAAAATGACCAAAATACCTTTGTGAGACATAAAATATTTTTTATTATTGTTTTGATTTGGAAATAGCTTATAATCTTTTAAAATATGGTATTTAGTAATTATTGCTCACAAGGGAGGTGCGAAAACTGATATTAAGCCTTGCAAGGTTTCGGCTGGCATTTAGGGTAATGAATGTCTATCGGGACATCGCGGCGGTTGTTGCGGGCTCGAGGAGAGTACCAGGTCGTGACAGTATGAGACTTTATCAAAAATTTTAATCAAAAATGATTTTAATAGAGGGAACGTTGATAAAACTCTTTTCATTAAAAGCAAAGGTAAAGACATTTTAATTGTGCAAGTTTATGTTGATGTGTTAATTTTTGGTAATGAGCTACTTGGTGAAGAGTTTGCTATAACTATGCAAGGAGAATTTGAGATGAGCATGATGAGTGAGCTAAATTACTTCCTTGGACTTCAAATAACAAAAAAGAAAAATGGTACATTTATAAGTCAAGCCAAGTACACAAAAAACATGCTTAAGAAGTTTTGAATGAAAAGCACAAGAACTTACCACACTCCCATGAGCACCTCAACAATGCTTGACCAAGATGAAAAAGGTACGGTTGTTGATCGAAAGCTTTGTAGATCTATGATTGGTTCCTTACTCTATCTAACCGCTAATAGACCAAACATAAGCGTTAGTGTAGGATTATGTGCTAGGTTTCGATCATCACCTACAAAACCTCACTTAAGTGCTATCAAAAGAAATTTTATATACTTAAAAAGACACATCCAATTTAAGAATATGATATCTAAGGAGTTTTACCTTTGATCTTCACTCATACTTGGATGTTGACTTTAGTGGATGCAAAATAGATAGAGAGAGCACATCCAACACATGTCAATTTCTAGGTAGCATGTTGATCTCATGGTTTTAAGAAACAAAATAATATAGCTCAACCCACTACAGAAGCTAAATATGTGGTTGTCGAAAGTTGTTGTGCTCAAGTGTTATGGATTAAGCAACAAATAAAAGATTATGGACTAGGTATGGAAAGAATTCCCATTAAATGTGACATTACTAGTGCCATAAATCTCACAAAAAATCCCATCCATCACTCTAGAACTAAACACGAAGAAATAAGGCCTCATTACATTAAAGACCATGTTCAAAAGGAAGATATTGTTCTTGAATATGTAGGTACAAATGACCAACTAGCAAACCTTTTCACTAAACCGCTCGAAAGAGAAGAATTTTTCAAATTAAGAAGTGAACTAGGTCATATAAATCCACCTTAGATGAAAGATGTGTCAAATTAGTCATTTATGATAATTCTTGCTGCAAATGTTTTGAGATAGTGAGATACATTGGTGGATTGCAAAGGATGATGATGTTGAATGTTAAAAATGATTGATTACCTAAGCAAAATTGATTTATTCTGTAAAATTGAACTACATAACACTCATATATTCATGATACCGTACATGTGCATGGCAATCCAACTCAAAGGATACTTTAAACAATGTGGAAAAGAGAATTTTTGCAACAAATCAAGGTCTTTGATCCAAAAACTACACTTACCTTAGTCCAAAATGATGTTTCAAGTGTTTTTGCACAAATTATGAGCTTATTTTCAATCAAATTCATTTCTAAACCTTCTCACATGATTTTAGAAGTCAAAAATCAGATTTTTCAAAGCCACACAAGAACATCTATCTATAATTACCAAATAATTATCGATAGATAGCAACTAGAGGCCAACATTAACACTCCCATGCACTATCTATCAAGAGATCACTCTTATCTATCAATATATAAGAACTTGAGACCAAATATAAAATTTGTGTGCATAATTTATCGATAAATTAAAACTGTCTATCAATAGATAGATACTTGTGGCCAACAATAAAATGGTTCAAGTTCCATCTATTAATACTTGTTTACAACTATCAATAGATGTACTATTTGAAATATTTCTGAAGTTCATTTTTTCCCCAAACATGCGGCACCCAAACCCCTATCCTCCTAACCTCTCAACTTGTTTGTGATTTTCTTCAATTCTAATCTATTTAAAGTGTCCTTATCACAACTTTGAGTGTTAAAAAAATAAATTTTACCCAACATAACCTCGAATTTACCCAAAATCTGAGTTAGGGTTCCATAAAATCCTAAGTTTAAAATTTTCAAATTTCTTGGATTTTCGTCAGTTTTAGGTAAACTTATTCTGATTAAACTTCTCCCCTTACAATCTTACACACTTCTACCAATTTGTTTCTTGAAAACATCCCTAGAACTCTCAAATCACCAAAATCCCAAAATGAACCACATACAAAAAAACACAAAGCTGACTACTCGGAGGGGTTCATGCGATTCTACTGGTGCTAAAGCCTCCACACAACCAACAGGGGATACGTTTTAGTGCAATTTCACCCACCCATCCCATGACCAAAAATTCAAGGTTGACTTCAGCAAATGGTAGGTAATGCCTTGCCACATTATTGATTTTCAATGCTTAGAGTCCATTGATTTTCCATACCTTGTCAACCTACAATGATTAGGTTGGATGCATTTTCTGCAACTGAATAAGAAATTTTATGAGAACTTAGTTAGAATATTTTTTTCAATGGCACCGTAAAATTTCCTAATTTCGAGACTGGTCAGTTAGTAACCCATGACGATAGTTTGGTCACTCATGTCATGGGAAAACATATCCTTGTCACCCTTGTGATCTTAGATCGAGTCTTGCATCTAAAAGTCCAACAAGGTGATATGCAATATATTTTTAGTGATGTTGCACTGCATTCCATTTTTGTCTATCTTTTTTTAAATGAAAAAAGGGGTTTTAGTTGTAAAATGTTTTCATTTTATGATCAAGTCCCCCATCTTATTATCACCCACACTATCTGCCTTCATGGCTTAAATTATTTCATAGTCACGAGTGAAGACTTTTGGTTTATTTACCACTTCAAAAACAATCACCTCATTAATCTTTCCAAATTCATCATGGATGATATGTCACGCATTGTCAATAAAGGCATCAAAACCCTCCTTTACAGCATGCTAGTCAGCGAGATCATCAATCATTTTAATGTTGATACACAATATGATCCACCTAATACCCATACCTTGTTCAATCCAATTGATGAACACACCTTAAACAAGTTAGATTTTAAGCTTAAAAATAGCACTTAAGTTAGAAAACGAGTCATAGATGAACTGGTCTTAGCTAATGATGAGGGTGATGAGGGAGACAAGGTTTAGTCGATTACCTATCATAGTGGTCCATCTAGTGCTTAGCCTAGTGCACTTAGCTCTAGCTATCCTATGTCCACCACATTTTGTCAAGCCCTACTCTATTATATACTTGTCATGTCATTCATGTGCTTGATAGAATGTTTGCAAAAGTGAATGTATTGAAAAATCATTAAAAGTCGGTATTGTACCTAGTGGTACAATTAAGTTGATTAAAGCCTCGAACTAGGCCAAATAAAGATTTTACGATGTATTTGAGAGTTATTGAATCTTAGAATGTCTTAATATGATGATTCAAAATTCAAGGATTAATTTGGAGTTAATTCGAGAATTTTCATAACGTAAGGGCAAAATGGTCATTTTGGCACCCAACGACAAAATTGGAATTTTGGATGATATTTTGACTAAATTTGATTAATTAGAGCATTATTTGAATTTGAGAAGTGAAAATTTTCAATTTCGACATTTTTCTGAACATAAGGGCAAAACGATCATTTTAAGTGTCCATGAGGACGAAATTGGAAATTTTGGAATTTTATACACCATGACACTTGTCAAACCCATGAATTTCACCCATTATTTTTTTAAGTGAGAGATTATATGTGGTGGGAATGAAATGCTTAATTATTAAGTTTTTAAACATGGACCAATTAAAAGGTGACAAGTGTCAAGCTTTAATATTATTTTAATTGCCTATATAAACTCACTTAAAACCCTCACATTCACACTCTTATGGCCGGCCAAGCAAGGGAACAAAGAGAAAAAGAGAAGAACAAACCCTAGGAAGGAAAAATCCAAGAGAAATTGTTGGATTTCAAGGAATCAAGCAAGTAAAGGTAAGATTTTTTTTATTTTAGCTTGTGATCTACCTTTCCCATGCATTCTTTTTCATTCTCCATGGCTGAAATTCAAGTTTTCAAGAGGAAACCTTTGCTGGCCAAACCTAGAGAGAGAAGTTTTGGTGATGTTTGGAAGGAAAAACAAGCAAGAAAATCACATGTTCTTCAACCACCCTCATTTGGCTGAATTTTCTATAGGGCATGTTGATGATGGATTTGGTTGTAATTCATGTTATTTAGCTAGGAATTGATGAATTATGATGTTGGATATCGAAACCGGTTATTGAAAAGTGTAGTTCCTTTAGAAAATGGCTTGATGGAAACTGAGAAAATCATAGTAAATGGACTTGGATTTGATTCCTAATGATATATATGGATTTACGAGACTGTGTAGACATTGATTAGAGTGTTAGTTCGAAATCGGAATGAATTTTGGAAAACGGTAAAGTTAGTCAAAAATAAAGTTCATTGTAATGCTTTGGTGTATTAGATTATTGGAAGTGTAATGAATATATTTGGAGTTGAATTGGATGTTTTGGTTAAATCAATGGTGTATAGTTCGAATTAGGTCAAATACAAATTCATTCCGATCACAATTGAACCTACGTAGAACACCGTCTTTAAGTGACTATCCGAACATTTCTCATTCAACTTCATGCATGCATATAGAGTCTGAAATAGTTTTATAACAATTTGACAACAATGTATTGAATTACGTATCATGTATTATGGATAGGTGCTGAACCCCCCGATAAGGGCAAAGATATCGTGCCGGAGGATTGAGAATAGGAGTACTCCTACCACTCCAAATTCCCATTATAGTGAGTAATCAGATGTTCATCTTAATTATCTAAAGTGGTTTATACTTGTTTTAAGATTTTAAAGAATAAGGCACTTAATTTGCAAATTATTATGTTTTACATTTTAAATGTTGGTTAAATGAATGAGATTTATAAATTATTCTGAAACTAAATGTTGATTTTCAAAATAGAGTAAGTGGAGGCTATGCATTCGTATTATATATATACATGATTTGAATTGCTGACTTATGAAATTGTGGTGGCATGAATGGCTGAAATTGTGGTTTTGTGAATTATATAAATTGTTTTGTTTTACATTGACAGGTTGGATAGTACTATATTAGCCATGTTATGCTACTTAAATTTTATTAATTTGGTGGGTTATGTATTTAGCTTACTGCAGTGGGCGGGTTTCCGTGGACCAGCCTATTAGAGGGGCACGGTAAACCCTATTATATTTACCTTAGTACGAGAGGTACGGAGGGTATCTTCAAAGGTAAGTTTAGAGTTCACTTCACGCCGAACCACCACGTGAGGATGAAACTCAGCCAACGCCAAAGAATGGCTATATTTTAAAAAGTAAAAACATGTTTTATGGGTGTATGTCGTTTTAACATCCTTGGCGGACTCGATGGGATGCTCGGGCCAAGGTGTCCTAGAGTATGAGTTTTGGCACAAGCCAAGTTTTTAAGAGAATCATAAGCCTTGTTGATTATTTTGATGAAATGTAATTGTTTTATATGAATTGAAATGAGTTTTGGAATGTTATGAATTATATCATGATGGGATGATTTAACTGTCTCCATTTACTCGGCTTTAGATGTTCTAGATGAACTTTGCTTACTCACTAGGTTTATAGAAACTCACCCCTTCTTTTTACCCATTTCAGGCTCAGAACAGTCTATAAACAACCGATTTTGTCGAGGGTTGCTTTTGGATTTGCATCCTTAGAAATCGAAGGTCTACAGTCTTGTATATTTTCGATTATTTTTGGGCCCACATGTCATTGTAGAATATTTTTGAATACCTGGTTTAGTGTGCTATTATATATATGAATATATTTTACTCTTACGCTACAAAAATTGTTTATACAGGATTCTATAAATATTGTTTTATAAGAAAATAAAATATTTTATTTAATATTATTATTTAGTTTGATTAGCCATAATTTCATTTTAAATGGATGATTTAGATTTCT
Source organism: Theobroma cacao (assembly GCF_000208745.1). NCBI lineage: Eukaryota > Viridiplantae > Streptophyta > Magnoliopsida > Malvales > Malvaceae > Theobroma > Theobroma cacao. The sequence continues at coordinate 8,529,948 of NC_030853.1, read as the reverse complement.
AAAATTATTTTTAGATAAGAAATGTATATTTTTCGATTGTAAGTTGTATTTTCACCAGGTTTCAAAATTTTCGGGTAAAAATGACCAAAATAGCCTTGTGTGGCAGAAACTACTTTTTGTTTGTTTTTTATTTTAAAATAGTTTATATTCCCTTAAAACATGATATTTAGTAACTGTTGCTCACAGGGGAGACATAAAATTGATGCAAGAGCCTTGCGAGGTTTCAGTTGACATTCCGAGTAATGAATGTCTATCGAGACATCACGGCGGTTGTCATGGGCTCGAAGGGAGTACCGGGTCGTGACACATTTGATGTCAAATAGGCCTTCACTAGACTTCTCTCGTATATGGAAACCATAGACTCTAGGTTAACTATTCGTATGGACGTTTTCAAGGCACAAAATTGTGAGATTCTACAGTGCCAATGAGACTTGGAGGATAAGTTCAAAATTCAATTTTCGCCACTGTCTTGAGTCCTCAGAGGAGACATATTTTCGCCTTGATTTACAAACACCTTGGTTGGATGGCTACATGTGCATTTCACTCTCATGCATCATGTAATTTTTTATGCATTTACTTGTTCATGATCATACTTAGATTTTTTGATGTACATACATGTTTGCTATTTATAGATTTTTGGATGTAACTATTTGTTTGTCGTTGGATGTTTGTTCTCTCTATTTCGTTATGTTTGAACTTTATGGTTAATGTTGATCATTTACATATTCTCCAATTATTTTCAATATGACATTAGTTTGCACTTCCTTGTTCCAAAATTTATATCACACTGCAATTTCAATTTCCATTATGCTTAACTTAATTGCAATTTCGCATTTACCAGGCTCCGTTTGATTCCACCTTCCTTACAACCTCAAAATGTTTTTGATATTACAAAAAGGGGGCAAGGTAGTCAAAAATTTGTCTCTGTTCCTCATTTTACAAAAAATCATTTTCAAAAAGTTAAGAGGGATCAAATTTTCAAAAGACTAAGTGGGAGTGCTTATTTCACTTATCACACACCCCATCTAAACAATTGGTGGATTAAGTTAGGGGAAGTATTTTAAAGAAACAAAAACAAATTTTACTCATTGTTTTGTCATATCAAAAGGGGGAGATTGTTAAATTTATCACTTCAATTTGATTCTAAGTTTTGAAATGACAAATAAGCGATCAAAATTATTTTTCAGATGTTCAAACAAGTCTAAAAAGTCTTTAAAATTATTTAAATGAATGAGCTAAGTGTTTTAAATTGAAAACAAGCAAAAAGGATCAATGCCATCTATCGAAAAATAACAACTCGAGAGCATCTCAAAGGTCCCTTGACTTGTATCTATCGATAGATTCTTCTATCTATTGATAGATAGGCATGAATTTGAAATTAAAGATGGCAATCTATCGATAGATATCAATATCTATCAATAGATAATGACTATTGGAGCCTATACTATAAAGAAAAATGGCTATTTTTGCATTAAATGCACCTCTAACTACCTCAAGAAGTTTCAACAAGTATCAATACAAGCTCCCACCACATTTATGAAGGTTGAAAGACTTTGAGATAAAATTCCAAGAGAAAAATTTAGCTTCAATCATTCAATAATCTTTATTCTCTTATCAAACCATTTAAGTCTTCAACTGTACCATTTATTGTGATTTCATTTCTTACTTTCCTCATCACCAAGCATTGTACTTATCTTGTTACTCATCCTTTAAGAGGCATTCTTGTTGTACCCATCTCATTTATTATAATCTTGTAAGCGGTTATACCTTAACCAATTGAAAAGGTAGTATTTGAGTGGTTATACCTTAACCAAAGTAAAAGATAAAATGGTTGTGCTTGATCTATAAAAGGCATTGTATTGAACTTTATTTCAGTAGTACATTTTCAACTCCTTAATGAATCTAAAGGAGAGGATGGTGGCAAGGAGGCCAAACCTCTATAAAAACTATTATGTTGATTTTCTTTCTCTATATCTCAATTTGATTTGTGTTCTTAACCTCTCTTATTTCATAAAAATTCAATTATGTTGCTTATTTCAAAATAAAGACTTGGTGGTCACAAGGTTTCATGCAAAAGGATTGGAGCGGGACAAAACGAATATAGAGACAATTGAGAAGCTTCCATCACCAAATTCGGTAAAAGGTGTTAGAAGTTTCCTTGGTCACGTTTGTTTTTATAGGTGATTCATTAAGGATTTCTCCAAAATTACTAAACATTTATGTAACCTCTTGGAAAAGGATGTTCCTTTTAAATTTGATGGTGTATGTCATGCTGTATTTATAAAATTGAAAAAGAGATTGACATCTACAGCCATTATTATAGTTCTTGATTTGTCACTCTTATTTGAACTTATGTGTGATGCTAGTAACTATGTTATAGGTGCAATATTAGGAAAGAGAAAAGCTTAAGTTTTCATTCTATATGCTTACTAACAAAACCTTGATTGAAACTTATATGCATTACACTAATACTGAAAAAGAATTGTTAGTTGTTATTTATGCATTTAATAAGTTTCGTTCTTACTTGATTGGCACAAAAGTTATTGTTTATACTAACCACTTTGCAATTAAGTATTTGATTGCTAAGAAATATGCCAAACCAAGACTGAATATATGGTTATTGCTACTATAAGAATTCGATTTGGAAATTAGAGATAGAAAAGGCATGGAGAATCAAGTAGTGGACCATCTGTCAAGGTTGGAAAATGACAACCAAGGTAAGGACTTCACTTTGATTAATGAAGTTCTTGGTCATGTTCATTGATGATATTTTGGTATACTTAAAGAGTCAAGAAGAACAAGAGTAACACTTAAAGATCATGCTACAAACTTTGAGGAGCATGAGTTGTATGCCAAGTTCTCCAAGTGTGAGTTTTGTCTTGATAGTGTATGCTTATTGGGCCACATAATGTCTAAAGACAAGGTGAAAGTGGACCCAAAGAAAACAGAGGTGGTGGAGAAATGACCAAGGCAGACATTGGTGACAGTGATCCGTAGTTTCTTGAGATTGGTCAGCTACTACCATAGGTTCATTAAGGATTTTTCTAAGATCGCTACTCTTATGACTAAGTTAACATAAAAGGGTGTTAAGTTCATATGGTCAAACTCATGTGAGGAGAGCTTCGAGAAGCTTAAGACTTGTCTTACCACAACTCTAGTGTTGAGTTTGCCATGTGGTACAAAGGGTTACACAGTTTATTGCAATGCATCACAAGTTAGACTTGAATGTGTGCTGATGCAACTGGAAATGTGATTACATACGCGTCTAAACAACTTAAAAAGCACAAGCAAAATTACCCCACTCATGATTTGGAGATGGTAGCCATAGTTTTCACCTTAAAAATTTGGAGGCATTATCTATATGGTGAGACTTGTGAGATCTACACAAACCATAAGAGTCTTAAATAGATCGTTGAGCAAAGAGATCTCAACTTTAGGCAACATTAATGGATGGAGTTGCTTAAGGACTATGATTGCATTATATTATATCATCTCGGCAAAACCAATGTTGTAGCGAACCCCTTAAGCCAAAAATCTATGGGAAGTTTAGCCCACATCCCAATTGATAAAAGATCACTAGTACAAATAATGCACGACTTGGGCAATATGGGTATTCAATTTGAGATTGATAATACAGAGGCACTATTAGCCCATTTTAGAATGAAGATGTTGATGGATCGTATCAACAAAGCCCAAAGCAAGGATGACTTTATGGAAAAGGCTTTTGAGGATCCTTGAGAGAGGAAAGGGCAATTGTTCATTAGAGGCATAGATGGTTGACTCAAATATGGGTCTATAATGTATGTCCCCAACATTGATAATCCGAAATGAGAGTTCTTAGAGGAGGTCCATGTGGCAGCATATGTAGTACATCCAAGCACCTACAAGATGTTTCATGATTTGAGGGAAATGTATTGGTGGGCAGGCCTAAAGAAAGATGTAGCTAAATATGTGGCCAAGTGTTTAGTGTGTCAACAAGTTAAGGTAAAGCATCAGAGGCCTATCAGATTATTGCAATCTTTGCCTATTCTCAGGTGAAAATGGCAGCATATTTCTATGGATTGTGATTGGGCTACCCTATACAAGTAAGGGATATGATTCTATTTGGGTGATTGTAAATAGACTGACTAAGTCCATCCATTTTCTGCTAGTGAGGACCACTAATGGAGTAGCTCAATATGCTCGTTTGTATATGGATGAGACAGTGCAATTGCATGGGGTTCTAGTCACTATAGTGTTAGATAAAGGCACGTAATTTAATAGTCGATTTTAGGGGGAAATTCAGGAAGCTTTGAAGATTAAGTTGAACTTTAGTACTACTTTCCACTCACAATGGATGGTCAGTCAGAGAAGACAATTTAGACTTTAAAGGATATGCTGAGAACTTGAGTCGTAGACTTTGGAGTCACTTGGGATTGACACTTGCCATTGGTTGAGTTTGCTTATGATAACAATTTCTTGTCCAACACTTAGATGGTGCTTTATGAGGTTATATATGGATGGAGATGCAAGTCACCCATATGTTGGTTTAAGGTTGGTGAGTGGAAGTTACTTGGACGAGAGATGGTTCAAGAGACCATTGACAAGATATAGTTGATTAGAGAAAAAATGTTGATGGCATCTAGTCGTTAAAAGTCTTATGCCAACCATCGATGGTCAGACTTAAAGTGTAAGGTTAGTGATCATGTATTCCTTAAAGTCTCTCCAACCAAAGGCATTAAGAGATTTGGTAAAAGGAACAAGTTAAGCCCAAGGTATATTGGCCTATTTGAGATCCTCGAAAGGATTGACGTTGTAGCTTATAAGCTAGCACTTTTGCCAGATCTTGCTAGCATTCACCTGGTATTTCACATTTTGATGCTTAAGAAGCATCGCCTAAATCCATCTCACGTGATTCAATACACAAGACTATTCCATTAGAGGATGACTTGAGTTATGTAAAGGAGCCTATAGCCATACCAGATAGCCAAGTTAAGAAACTTCGCTCCAAGAAGATAGCCTTAGTAAAAGTGCAATGGTGAAATCACTCTAGTGAATGTAAGAGCTCAAGGACGAGATGACGAAAAAGTATCCATGTCTATTTTTAGTAGTTTAGACTAGTATGTTAATTTAAATTCAAGTATGAATTTTCTTAAAAGGTAAAGAATGCGAACCCTAATTTTTCGTATTATGGAAATTAGGTGAAAACTTGAACTTTGATGAATTATATGTTGGTGACATTTATTGTGAGAATTCCTTGTCATCGTTGGTCCCAAGTAAATGTGCGAGAGTGGGGTGAATAGCACAATTTGGGTCTTAGCAACATGAGAAACTAATTTGAAAAGCAATGAAAATAAAAATAGAGTAGACAATGCGCAGGGAGTTAGAGTGGATCGGTCCAAAACCTACATCCACTACCTTGATTGTTCAATCAAGGATTTTCTAAACAATCCACCAAGAATGGTGAAATTCACAAGCTTTCACCAAGCTTTTACAATGGTTTTTACCAAGCTTAGCCAAAACCTTTCACAATAGTTTTAACCAAGATCAACTAAAACCCAACACCTAACTTTTCAAGGCTAAGTTAGAACCTATACTCAATCAAGCAATCCTAGCTTGAATCAATCCCTTAGAGTGACTCACTCACTCTAAGAATACAAGGAGAGAAGTGAAAAGAGTGTACCTATGATCACAAGGTTGATCTAAGTGGTACCAAGTGAAGTGCAATTCACCATTACAAAGATAAGAGTTAAGTGCAGTAAATGAGCAGAGAATATTTTCTGGTTTTTGAGCTTTTTTGTGTTCTTGGAAGCCTTCATTACATTTCTAGCTGTTGGAACCCTCTTTTATACTTGGAAAATTAGCTCTGAAGTGAGTTAGACAGTTTTTGCCCATTGAAAATAGTTTTGTTACAGTTCTGGCTATTAATCTGTCTTCTAGTGCACAATTCAAATTTTCTGGCAGAATGCCTTTAGTCGACTAAGTTGTCTCTATTTTTTATTTCCAGTTTCTGGCAGTAAGCACTTAGTCAACTAACTTATTTCTTAGTTGACTAAGATGGTTCTATCTTGAAGTCCAGATTTCTAGCAGTAGCTTTTTAGTCGACTAACTTTTTCCTTGGTCAACTAAGTCTTTTTTGTCTCTCAATACTCTTCAACCTGCCAACTTCTGGTTTAAATCTTAGCTGACTAACTCTTCATTAATCGACTAAGGGGCTTCTATCTTGTTAATCAATTGTGACTTCCTTATTCTTATGCTCTTTGATATGCGCATTTGAATGATTGATTAATTATTTTCATACAATTTTTGTCTTGCACACTCAAGTAGAGATATTAGACACAAATGAATGGGAATGTTTTATTATCATCAAAAACTAATAGAACCAACAATCTCTCCCTTTCTGATGATAACAAAACATTCCTTGGTTAAAAACATAATGTCTTTTTATTCTTTTTACTTCTGCACAAAATGGAGGTTTTCCTCCCCCTAAGTGTGTGCTTCCCCTTAGTGTGTGCATAGTTTTATTATTCATCTCAGCATGTTTTTATTCTTGTTATACAGAAAATGACATGTAAAGGTTCAAATTTTTGACAAAATATATTTATACAAGCTTATGGAATAATAAGCAGTAAGTGACATGATGACAGAACATTATTACTATTTCAGCTTGCTGTTTGTCATATTGTTTCCAGACTTAATTCATTGCAAAGCTAAATGCCATAAACCATATAGTAAAAAATATCAGCATTCATATTTATTTTCATCTAAATCTCACTCATAATATCATATCAACTATTAATGATTAGCACAATAGCTCAATATCATCACCAAAGCAGCAGTAGAAACTCAATGGCAGATACTCCAATAACATATTTAAATATTCAACCATCAACTTGTAAACATAAAAAACAATAAACCACAATGTCTTTCAGCATTCAAAAACATCTAACATCAAAGTTAAATTTAATTGTTCAACTGTCAAAGTAAAAATAGCAGGAAAATAAAAACAACAGTCAATATTCCTAAATTATCCCTAGTTTTTTTCTACCCTCTTTCTATCTCCCCAGTTTCTTATCTCCTAATTCTCCCACTTTTTTTCATCATTAAATCTGAGGGGGGTTTCAATCCTCTAAAAAGGTTGAAGAAGTAGATTCATCAGTGCCCTAAAAAACATTTAGAGGTTTGGGAGAGGGTTCTGGTGGTGATTTTTGTGGTGATTATCCAGGGGATGATTTGTCAGAAATTTCCAAGGGGTTTTAAGGAGAGGAAATGGTTGTTGGTCTAGCCTTTTCAGCAATTCTAGAGGATTTTCTTCTTTTGAGGAATTTGGTCTTGGTTGCCATTGTTTTCATGCCTTTTGCCAAGAGGTTTTGATTTGGCCTGTGGAGCTACAGTAGCTTTTTCTTTTCCTTTACCCGATTGTTTTTCTGCTGTGGGAGCTGGTTCAGTGGATGCAGACTTCTGCGCTTATGCTTTAGCTGCTTCCTTTTCTGCCTGCTCTTTCCTGACCATCTAATGGAAAATGTCCATGATGGATACTTCCTAAGAATGAGGAGGAGAAGGCTGCTCTTTATAAGGTTCTGAAGGGGATGGACGATTCTTATCCAGTGAGCCAAGTACCTCAATCCCTTGTTCTGACTCAGCTTCCTTTTGTGGCTCAGGTGAGGGGGTTTTCCTTAGTTGATCTATTTCAAATTCTTGACCCTCGGCCTAGAAAGTAGACCCTTCAGCACCTTGCCCTTCTGCAAGACTTGGAGTTCTAGAGGTATCTACAGCTGTAGGTTCGGAAGGCATTTTTCCTTTTTCCTTCAGCACATTTTCAAGCTCTGCCAATTTCTCTTCAATTTTTAGCATCCTTACTCCTTGGTCAGTTAGCTTTCCATCAATCCTCATGAGCAAGTTAAAAAGCATCTCATTAGAGAACTAAGATGAGGATGCTCTAGGATGTGTAGGTAGAGAAGTTTCTTTTCCAGTAGCAACCTTGGGGGTTTTAACAAAGGTTTCTCCATCTAGCTTATACCCCATTTTAGGCAAACTTACAAGGTAAATGGCTTGGTCTCTACTTTTTACTTTATCTGCTTCATACCTATAGCTCCAAATACCTTTCTTCTGCACCAGACATGTGATGATATTTCCATAAGGCAAATTTATTTTCTCCAGTCTACATGCTCCTCTCATTATCTCAATCATAAGTCCACCTAGGTTCAGTGAAACACCACTAAATGCATGCTTCATTAGCCATAGATCTTGGAGGATAATGTAGCTAAAACTTCCACTCCTACCATGAATGTTCCAGCAACAAACTAATGCAAAATCCAAATTTGAGGACTTGTAATAAGGCCGACATTACTTTTGGAGGAGCATTTTTCTTTCTTCCCTATGATAATTTCCCATAAGGATGAGGGATCATAATTTTCTGGGAACTCAAACTCACCTTCCTCACATTTGATTTTAAGTAAGTTCTCTAAATCTACAACAGTAATAGTAAATTTCTTCCCATTCAAAAAGACATTCAGACCATTCTCAATATACTCATCAAGCTCCTCTATTTCATCCTTGTCTAGTGCTATACTTGCATAAAATTCTTTAAATAAACTAGCACTATAGGATCGATTCTTAAATGAACTGAACTCCTTAAGTTTTAATTCCTTAAAATAATCTGCTAAGCTTGTTTGAATTTTTGGAATTTCATTAAAACTGTTCCAGTCAATGAATTTACCACAAGTGATAGGGGCATTCTCTAATTTCTGTATCTATCTTCATGGGCTTTATTCTTAAACTTGGAGGATGAGATGTTGCCTTTCTTAGATGATTTTCCCTTCTCTGTTTTCTGCTCCTTTTCTTTCTGTAATTTTCCAGATTTTTCACTTGCAGATGCAGACACAATTTTTTATTTCTTTTTCTATATTTCTGCTTGCATGCCTATTTCAAATGGTCGTTTACCTTTCTTCTTCCCAACAATCTCTTTGGTTAGAGAGGATTTTGCCATTTTGTTTTGAGAGATTTTTGACTGAGGGTTTCGAGAATTTGAGTGGGTAGGTTTCAGTTTTAGGTGGGTTGATTTCAAAGGAGAGAAAATGTAGAGGAAATGAGTTAATGGCAGTTTAATCTCTCCAAAAACTGTCTGCCTCCCCTTAAAATATTGTCAATTTTTCTTCTATTCAAAATTTGAAAATTGCCTCTCATTTTTATTTTTCAGCTGGGAAGTATTTTGTGCCCATTTCCTTCACCCGATATACTATTTCTTTTTACTATTTTATTCATTCTCCTCTAACTAACTGAGTCTTATTATTTAAAGAGACAGAATGCTCTAAGTTGACTAAGTGCCTCTCTTAGTCAACTAAGTGCCTACTATCTTTTTAGAAAATTTCAAAATTTTTCCTAAAGCTCCTACATACTAACCATTCTTAAATTTCTTCTAATCTCACAGAATCTATCCTTATCTAAGGGTTTTGTGAAGATGTCAGCTAATTTATGTAAAGTATTTACAAACTCAATTTCAATGTCACCTTTCACTATGTGATCTCTAACAAAATGGTGTCTAATCTCAATATGCTTAGTCCTGGAATGCTGCACATGACTTTTTGAAATGTTGATTGCACTTGTATTATCACAATATATTGGTATGTTATGCATTGATATTCCATAGTCTTTTAGTTGTTATTTAATCCACAAGATTTGAGCTCAGCAACTGCCTAGAGATATATATTTGGCTTCAACTGTGGACAAGGCAACTGAATTCTACTTTTTGCTTGACCATGACACAAGCATACTATCTAGAAACTGGCAGGTTCCACTAGTGCTCTTTCTATCTGTTTTGTTGCTAGCAAAATTTGCATCAGAATATCCAACTAAACTAAAGGATGATTCCCTAGGATACCATATTCCTAAAGTTTGTGTATCTAAGAGGTATCTAAAAATTCTTTTAACAATAGTCAGATGTGATTCCTTGGGTTGAGATTGAAAACGAGTACACAAACACACAGAGAATTGAATATCAAGCTTGCTGGCTGTTAAATAGAGTAGTGATCCGATCATACCTCTATAAAGCTTTTGATCAACATCCTTTTCTTTTTCATCTACATCAAGTTTGGTGGATGGACTCATTGGTGTGCAAATTGATTTCAACTTCAGCATATCAAATTTTTTGAGCATGTCTTGAATGTATCTTTCTTGGTTGATGAAGATTCCTTTTTCACTTTGTTTGATTTGGAGGCCAAGAAAGTACTTCAGCTCACCTAGCATGCTCATCTCAAATTCCCCCTACATCTCTTTAGCAAAATTCTTACATAAAGCCTCATTAGTTGCACCAAACACAATGTCATCCACATAAATTTGAACAACAACTAAATTATTTAAGTATCTTTTGATCAATAATGTTGTGTCAATACTACCTTTAAGATAACCTTTTTGAACCAAAAATTTTGAAAGCCTCTCATACCAAGCTCTAGGAGCTTGTGTCAATCCATACAAGGCTTTGTGAAGTTTGAAAACATGATATGGTTTTTAAAAGTCCTTAAAATTGGGGGGTTGCTCAACATAAACTTATTCTTGGATGAAACCATTTAAGAATGCACTATTTACATCCATTTGAAATAACTTAAAGTTCATAAAGCAAGCGAATGCAAGTAGTAATCTTATAGCTTCTATCCTAGCAACCAGTGTAAAGGTTTCATCACAGTCTATTCCTTCTTCTTGGTTATATCCTTGGGCTACCAACCTAGCTTTATTTCTAACTACATTCCCTTTCTCATTTACCTTATTTCTAAACACCCATTTTGTTCCAACAATAAAGTGGTTTATAGGCCTAGAGACTAATGACCATACATGGTTTCTTTTGAATTGATCAAGTTCCTCTTGCATGGCTAATATCCAACTTTCCTCTTTTTCTGCTTCCTTAAATGTTTTAGGCTCAATTTGAGATATGAAAGCTAAATACCCATAAGTCTCTCTTGTTGCTCTTCTAGTTTTAACACCGTGTGAAATATCACCTATGATTAGTTCTTGTGGGTGGTCTTTTGCATATCTCAAACTCCTTGGAAGGTCATTATGCTGATTTTCAATTCTTTGTAGGGATTCTATGGGTGAAGGTTTTGTTTCTCTACCTAAGGTATTTCTTCACTATTTTTCTTATTATCTAAACTCATCTCTTCCATTTGTTTTTTAAGATCATCTATGTCATGTTTATCATCAAAAATTTCCTTTTGCAAGGTATTGGATTCATCAAAAACTACATGGATGGATTCTTTAACCGTTAAAGATCTTTTGTTGAAGACTGTATAGGCTTTTGAGTTTAATGCATGTCCTAAAAATATAGCTTCATTACTCTTTGCATCAAACTTTCCTAAAGGTTGTTTACCATTGTTCAATACAAAACACTTACAGCCAAAGCTCTTAAGGTGAAAGATATTTGGTTTCCTACCTTTGTACAGTTTGTATGGAGTCTTTGATATCATGCCTCTTATAGACACTCTATTAAGGACATAAGCTGTTGTATTAACAGCTTTTGCCCAAAAGTATTTAGGTAGATTGTTCTCACATGGCATAGTTCGAGCCATTTCTTTCAATGTTCGGTTTTTCCTCTCTACAACTCCATTTTTCTGGGGTGTTCTAGGTGTAGAAAAATTATGATCCAACCCCTTTTTATTACAAAAATTCTCAAATTCATCTCTTTCAAACTCATCTCCATGATCACTCCTAATACTAACTATAGCTAGTCTTTATTTCATTTTTCAACCTTCCTACAATGACTTATGAATGCTGGTAGAGCATTATTTTTATGAGCAAGGAAATATACCTAAGTGTGACTAGAGTAGTCATGAACTATTATAAAGCCATAAGAGTTTCCTCTTAGACTAGTTGTACTTATTGGACAAAATAGATCAATGTGCATCAATTCAAGAAGTCTAGATGTGGAGACAACTTTCTTGGTCTTAAAGGATGTTCTAACTTGTTTTCCCAGTTGGCAAGCATCACATATCTTATCATTTTCAAATTTAAGATCCGGCAGTCCAACAACTAAATTTTTTCTAATCAACTTTGACATGGTATGCATGCTCACATGTCTAAATCTACTATTGTCATGACCCAAATTCTGGGCCATGACCGGCGTATGGGCCCAATGGACATAGCCCACTAAGCCCAAGCAAGCCTATTTTCATGATCTGTTCATTACTCCATCAAAATTACTGAAGTCATATTTCATAACTTTGAATCAAAATAATACTAAACATTGCCAACTCATAGTGGCATGTCAATCAAGTATATATATATACATTGTCTATAACATGTATCTTAATAATTTACATCAGGGTTGTCTATACATCTCAAAAAGAAGACTTGATTTCCAGGGGAGAGACTCGGGGCAAATGTACAGCTAATGAATGCCGAGACACCCACCAATAGTCGAATCTACGAGGTCACCTTGACCGAATTACCAACTACCTCCTGATCTGAAAACATTAAGTTGAAAACGGTGAGTATAAACCCAGTGAGTGAACAAGAAGGGAACAAGCAAACATTAAGGAATGTTTAACGAAATCATGATGCATTCATTTTTTAAAACAATGCAATTTATTTTAGTTCTTATTAAAACCCCTCATGTAAACCCCACATGAGTAAATCACTTTATGAAAAGGGTCCATGCTCAAAAAAGGATTTGGAGAGTGAAAACTTTAATAGCATTCATGCAAATCAAGTTAAATAAACGACAGGTCCTCGCTGCAGCGAAAAGGCATACGCTGTAACGAGAATGAATTTTTGCTACAACGACACTTAACTTAAATTATCAACTAGCTGAGGATTTCTTAACTGGCCGAGGGTTTTTCAGCAAACCTCCTTATTTTAAACTTAATTCATTTATTCCTTAATGTTGGAAGTCCATGCTCAACTATGGTGTCAAAGAAATGGAAAATAAAGTAGCAACCGAACCAAATGAGAAGCAAAACAGAAAGTTTTTCGCTACAGCGAGAATGAATCTCGCTGTAGCGAAATTTTTGGTCATAAAATAGAAAGTTTCTCGCTACAGTGAGATTTCCAACCAGCCTTACCCCTCCAACCCGAGAGTTTCTCGCTGCAGCGAGAAACAGAGCAGTGAGAAAAAAGTTTCCTTCCTTTCAAGAAAAAGCCATCCTGCTAAAATTACAAAATCAACATAAAACACATAAAGATTTCCAAAGCTCAACATGCCAAATTCATATGCATTTCAACCATAAACCATATACATGAGTTTTCATTCTCTAAACATATATACATATACATACATGGATAAATACTAATACCACTATCATCACATCCAGCTCATGTGCATCCCCCCACATCGTGCACATAGCCGGAGTCATCTTATGCATCCCCCCACATCGTGCACAATCAGTGCCATCGTGTACATCCCCCCACATCGTGCACACGGGCACTATCATCATCTATCTCCCTCACCACCACCATTACCGGCATGTGCATTCCCCCACATCATGCTCACACACGGTTATAATTATCACACAATATCAACCATCATGCACAATATATATATATATCTATATATATACCAACATAAAGTAGTAGTGCATGAATCCATAACAACCGCATGTCATAACATAAAATCAATTTATCAAAGGCTTGTTCCCAAGGCACTTGTTTTTAAGGAAAGTTGGATAAAATCATTCAAGTATATTGTGCAAATAAGTTTACATTCCCAAAATAAATTTTGAAATGCAAGTTCACTCACCGGTATCTTGTTGAACCTTTTGTTGACTCTACTTCTCTAATTGTCCAAATGGGGTGATGGGGCTCCGTTGGAACCTATTATCACATTTGCATCACCATTAGTTCAAGCCACATACTTATAAATTCTAAAAGCTTTCTCTTAGCTAGATTTCAATGGCCATTTAAATGGCTATCTATTCTCGCTACCCTTATCACTCTAAAATGAATGAACAACCCCAACTACCAATTCACCGCCAAATCTAAACACTAATCATTCTCAACACCAAAACTCAATTCTAGTGTACTACTCACCTTAGTAGCTTGTATTTGAAATTCTTTCCAAAACTTTCAAGCTATTTTTGAAGCATGTTCTTTCTCTCTCTAAAACACCTAACTAGTGAAAGAGAGTATGGAAATAAGATTTTTTCAAGGGTTTTAAGGAGACAGAGTGGAAGAGCACAAGGGTTTATGGAAAGGGTGCACCAAAAGCATGAAATTTGGAGCTATTTGAGAAAGGTTGTGGAGCTTTCTTATCAAGCTTTCATAGGGGATGAAAGCAGCGTGAGATGAGAGGAAGAAGAAGGAGAAAAGCTATTGGAGAATAAAGAAGCTGTTGGAAGAACAAGATATTTATATCCCATGCTTATCCACTTCACTTAAATTACAAAAATGCCCCTCCACAAATTAGCTTGTTTTGTTCTCTTCTAATCCTTTATGCAAGCTTTTTACTCTTTTGACACTAGAACAAGGTCCATAATGGTCTAGAAATGCTCGGGTTCATGAAAACTTAAAAATTTTAACCTGAGGTGAAAAATGACCATTTTACCCCTATCATGAAAATCATCAAAAATTTTGTTTTCTTGTCATTTTACCCATACTTTCATCATTCATTTATGCCTTAAGCCTAATTAGGCCTTAATATTGTTTAAAATTTACTTTTAGGGGCTTACTAAGGAAATGACGAAATTACCCTCAGCCCGAGTTATTGCGTCTATATCTAGTTACGAGCCTATAGAGGTCGAGGTCTCACAACTATGCCATAACCAACTATCATTTTCAGCATTTGCTACAAGACATATTTCACAATCCATTTCAAGATCCTTAAGAAATACAACATACATATTCTTTAATCTTCTTCCTATAAATGAGACTTTATTAGTACTTATGTCTATCACTTCACATTTTGTTGAGTCAAAACATACCTTAAAACCTTTGTCACACAATTAGCTAATACTTAATAAATTATGTTTCAAACCTTTAACCAATAACACATGACTAAGTTGAGTTTGGGAGTTCTTACTAACCGTTCCTATGCCATGAATTCTACCTTTTGAATCATCACCAAAGGATACGATACCTCCCTTTCTTTTGTCTAGCTAAGCAAATAGCATTTCATCTCCTGTCATGTGCCATGAGTAGCCACTGTCCATATACAAAGGTTGCTTCTTCTTTAGTTGAGCTCTTGAACATGTATCTTTTGAGTGTAGTTGAACCTACAAAACAAATTTTTAGTTTTTCTTAATAGGTACCCATATCTTGATGGGTCCTTTATTGTTAGTAGCAACAAAGGATCCTTTTGGAACCAAAATTTTTCTAATTTTCTTCACATTTCTTTTTCTACAACAATCATAAGATAGATGATCAATTTTATCGCAAATATAACACCTAGATGATGTCTTAACATAATTTTTCTTGAAGTATGAATTTCTACTTTAAGTTTCATTTTTTAAACTTTTGAGTGCAGCATTTTCTTCACTTACCTTTTGTAAGGCTTCAGTTTTGCTTTCCAATTCTAATTTTAGAGTTTCAAAATCTGTTTTTGAATGTTCCAATTCAATTTGCAGAAAGTTTCTTTGTTCAAAAACAGAATCAAAGTCAAGTTTAATCTTTTCCAAATTTGATTCTAGAGATGTAGATTTTTTCTTTAAAGTCTTGTTTTTCAAAACAAGTTTCTCAAATTCATCATACAAATATTCATAGTCTTTCTGAAGTTCATCAACAGAAATATTGCAAGGGGATGAGGATACCTCGGATTCATCATCCTATGCCATCAAACACAAGTTTGCTCTTTCTTCAACTTTTTCTTCCTTAGCTTCAGAACTTGAAGTATCACTACTTAACTAAGTAGCTGCCACCATTGCTTTCTTTGATTTCTTGTTTTTCTTTGGAGTTTCTTCTTTCAGCAAGGGGCATTCTAACTTGAAATGTCTAGGCTTCTTGCATTCGAAGCATGTAACTCTTTCTTTTTATTGGAGTCATTTTTATTTTTGGGTCTCCATGAAGAACCTTAATCTTTTCTAAACCCTCTTCTAGCTAGTCTCCGATTTCTTTTGCCCATCAGTTTTCTGAATCTTTTAGCAACCAGCGCTAGTTTTTCATCATCATCACAGGATAGCTCATCCAGTTCTTCTTCAAGAATGCTGGCTTTGAAGGCGATGCTCTTCTTTTTTTCTTTAGCTTCTTTCATATCTTTTTCTTCCTCTTCCTTGAGTTCTAGCTCATGAGTAAGAAGAGAACCACAAATTTCATCCAAAGTTATAACATTTAAGTCCTTGGCTTCTCGGATGGCTATCACCTTAGGCTTCCAATTTTTGGGTAGGCTTCTAAGAAGTCTTTTAACAATTTCATGCTTGGGAATTTGTTAGCCTAGCTAACTAAGTTTGTTTGTGATATTTGTAAATCTATCTAGCATGCTGGTGATATCTTCACTATGCGCCATCTTAAACATTTAATAATTGTGGATTAAAAGGGCTATCTTGGACTCCTTGACTTGAGAAGTCCCTTCATGAATAATTCTAAGCTAATCTCACACTTGTTTTACTGTGATACAGCTTGATACTTTATTAAATTCAGTGGGAATTAGAGTACAATGTAATGTATTGATAGCCTTAAAATTGGTTTGGACCTTTTTGGTTTCAGCCTTGAACCATTCAAATCTTGGCTTAGGGATCATCTTGTTGGTCACCACATTTAAAGTTGAGGGAATGAATGGTCCATCAGTTATGACGTCCCACATCTCATAATCAATTACTCCAATATATATTGACATCCTAGTACTTCAATAAGGATAGTTAGAGCCATCAAGCAAAGGTGGTCTGTTTGTTGATTGTCCCTCAACAACTACTGATTTTTGTAGAGCCATTTGGATCTTCCCAAGGGTTTTAAACCTTAATAACAAGGGTTAGGCTCTAATACCACTTGTTGGTCCCAAGTAAATGTGCCAGAGGAGGGGTGAATAGCACAATTTGGCTCTTAACAACATGAGAAACTAATTTGAGAAGCAATGAAAATAAAAACAGAGTAGACAATGCTCACGGAGTTAGAGTGGATCAGTCTAAGACCTACATCCACTACCTTGATTGGTCAATCAAGGATTTTCCAAACAATCCACTAAGAACGGTGAAATTCATAAGCTTTCACCAAGCTTTTACAATGGCTTTTACCAAGCTTAGCCAAAATCTTTCACAATAGTTTTTACAAGGATCAACTAAAATCCAACACCTAACTTTTCAAGGCTAAGTTAAAACCTATACTCAATCAAGCAATCCTAGCTTGAATCAATCCCTTAGAGTGACTCGCTCACTCTAAGAATACAAGGAGAGAAGTGAAGAAAGTGTACCTATGATCACAAGGTTGATCTAAGTGGTACCAAGTGAAGTGCAGTTCACCATTACAAAGATAGGAGTTGAGTGCAGTAAATGAGAAGAGAATATTTTCTAGTTCTTGAGCTCTTTTTGTGTTCTTGGAAGCCTTCATTACATTTCTAGCCGTTGGAACCCTTTTTTACACTTGGAAAATCAATTCTAAAGTGAGTTAGATAGTTTTTGACCATTGAAAATAGTTTTGTTGCAATTCTAGCCGTTAATCTATCTTCTAGTGCACAATTCAAATTTTCTGGCAGAATGCTCTTAGTTGACTAACTTATGTCTTAGTCAACTAAGTTGTCTCTGTTTTTTGTTTCTAGTTTCTAGCAGTAAGCATTTAGTCGACTAACTTATTTCTTGGTCGACTAAGTTGGTTTTGTCTTGAAGTCTAGATTTCTGGCAGTAGCTTCTTAGTCGACTAACTTATTCCTTGGTTGACTAAGTCTTTTTTGTCTCTCAATACTCTTCAGCCCGCCAACTTCTGGTTTAAATCTTAATTGACTAACTTTTCATTAATCGATTAAGGGGCTTCTGTCTTGTTGATCAATTGTGACTTCCTTATTCTTATGCTCTTTGATATGTGCATTTGAATGATTGATTAATTATTTGCTTATAATTTTTGTCCTGCACACTTAAGTAGAGATATTAGACATAAATGAATGGGAATGTTTTATTATCATCAAAAACTAATGGAGCCAGCAGTCATTTGATGTAAATCCCTCCATATTATTGTGTTAAATTAATGGATGAATGACGGGAGAAGGAATGGTTGTAAAAGGAAGCCAAAGAATGTATTTTAACAAGTTTGAACTTGAAAGATCCAGCCCCAATGTTTACAAGTCATCCTATGGCAGAAAGTATGAAAATCTTGAAGAATTCACAACCATAGTCAGCCCTATAACTTCCCTAGTTGATCTTATAACAAAAAGTATGAAATTCTTGAAAAAAACACAACCATAGTCGACTACAGAATTTGGGTAGTCAATTATTGCGACTTTTGATAGATTAGTATATAAAGTGTTAAAAGCAACCCATAACCTTCACTATACATTTTCTCAACCTCCAACTGATCCCTAACAATCACCAAACCCTGCTCTAACCTTTCAAAACCCCATTGGACAAACATTCAACCTTCCAAACTCAAATCTAACTTAAGATTTGGCATTTTTGGATTTTAATCATAATGTTTCAATCTAACTCAAAGGTTTTATAAATTTTAACTCATTTAATCTGAATTTGAGCAAGGATTTTGGGATTTTTTGCGTCTTCAACAAGGTTGAGAAGGTAATAATGATTAAGGTTTGAAGTATTGTGGGTTATTGATTTGAAACAAAAAAATATGAGTTTAATCAGTTAGTTTCCAATAAATGGGTTTGATTGAAGAAATAGGGATTTATGCTAGAATTGTTGTGATAGGTGATTGCTAGAGCTCGTGATTCTAGACGAGCAAGATTTTTATGACACAAAGCTTAGGAAAAGAATACACTTCCTATCGAGGTGAGTGGGTACACTGCTTTAAGTACTTTATATGGTAACGTTGAGCATGATTTATCGATTTGGATGACTTGGATGTTTTGAATGATATTATGGTTTTGATAAATTGTATAGTATAAGAATAAATATTTTCAACAAAGATTTCAATCTACTATGTAGTAAATACCTTTAATACGTATTAGTTTTCAACAAGGGAAATACAAGCCCTATCAAATGATTCTATTCAAATACTCATCGATTAGATGTATGTTGTGCAATTGGTGCTTGGCTAGGTTGAAACCTAGGTAGATGAATACATACCTTCCCATTTATGTGTGAATGTGAAATATTAGGCAAACCACCCTAGCCTTTGTGTTAGTGTGGGTCAAATGAGACGCCTCTACAATAAGGTGAATTTGGATGGTAAAATAACCACAAACATAATTATGAAAGCGGATGAGTAAGTCTCCATCATTTAATTGTTAAATGTGGATGGTAAAATGCCCACAAACATAGTTATAATAGTGGATGAGTAAGTCTCCACCACTTGATTGTTAAACGTGGATGGTAAAATGCCTATAAACATATAATTATGAGAGTGGATGAGTAAGTCTCCACCACTTAATGATTATGGGTGGATGTAATAATACTCACTGGTGAAATTATGTTATGGATAAAAATGATAGAATGTGATTATCATAAATTGTGATTATTGAATATTGTGCAATGATTGTCACGACCCAAATTTTCGGGCCATGACCGGCGCAAGAGCCCAATAAACATAGTCTATTAAGCCCAAGCAAGCCAATCGATTTATCATACTCATCATTCCATCAAATATCGCTAAGTCATATTTCATACTTTTGAATCAAAATAGTGATATACATTACCAACTTGTACTGGCGTTACTCCTTAAAAATTTACATACAATGTCTACAATATGTATTCTAATAATTTACATTAAGTTTGTCTATACAAAACAAAATAACACTCGACTTCCAACAGAGGGACTCGGATGAATGTACAGCTACTGAATGCCGAGACACCTACCAAAAGATGGACACAGGTCTATGAGGACACCTCGTCCTAGTTACCGGCTGCCTCATGATCTGAAAACATGAATTTGAAAGTGGTGAGTATAAACTCAGTGAATGAACAAGGAAAGGAACAAGCATACCATAAGGAATCTTTAATGAAATTATGATGCATTCTTTTTCAAAGCAATGCAATTTGTTTCTATTCTTATTAAAAACCCCTCATCAAGCCTTTAAATGATTAATCATTTGAAAATCATTAACCCATACATAACGAACCATTTGAATAATAAAAGCTTTAATATTACACAAGTAAGTCAAATACGACAACGAATCTTTGCTACAGAGAATGAATTTTCGTTGCAGTGACGTTGGGATTTAGTTAATAACCGAACGAGGGTTTCTCAACTGGCCAAGGATTTCTCACTAAACCTCCTCATTTTTAAACTTAACTCATTTAATCCTTAATGTTGGAAGTCCATGCTCCGATATGGTAGCAAAGAAGTAAAAGATAGGGCAGCAATTGAACAAGATAGGAGACCAAAACATAAAGTTTTTCGCTGCAGCGAGATTGAATCTCACTGCAGCAAAATTGTAACCCCGAAACAAAATGTTTCTCGTTGCAGCGAAATTGCAACCCAGAAACAGAAAGTTTCTCGCTGCAGCGAGAAGCTACAGTGTCATTCTCACTGCAGCAAGTTTTCGGCCAGCCTACCCTTTCAAAATCAATATGAAACACATAACAATTTCTCAAGGTTTAACATGTCAAGTTTCACACGCATTACAACCATAAACCATTATCCATCAATTTCCTATAACACACATATTTACATATGTATATATATATATACGCATATACCCATCATCATCATCACACCATCCCAACATCATCATCACCAGCTCATGCGCACTCCTTACTCGCACATGGCTGGGTCATCACCGGGTTATGCGCACTCCCTACTCGCACATAGCCGAGTCAATATAATTACACAACATTATATTCAAGCATATATGTATATCAACATAATGCAGCCACATAGAAATCCATAATAACCACATATCATAACATAAATCATTTCGCAAGAGCTTGTTCCCAAGGCATTCATTTTCATGAAAAATCGTATAAAATCATTCAAACGTTTGTCAAATACATTATATTCCCAAAATAAGTTTTGAAGGCAGTCCACTCACCAATTGATTGTAAAGCCTTTAGATGACTCCAATTCCCCTAATTGTCCAAATGAGATGATGGGGCTTCCTTAAAACCTAGGATCACATTAACATAAACAATAAATCAATTTACACACTATGAACTCTAAAAGCTATCTCTTAGCTAGTTTTCAATTGCCACATTAAACGGCTATCTATGTTCACTATCTTAATCACTAAAAAGTAATGAACATAATCAACAATAAAACAGCTCATAAATCCCAATTACTAGCCATTTTTTGCAACTAAAAATCGAGCTTAGTTCATTACTTACCCTAGGGCTCCTTTGTAGTCAAATTCTCTTCCAATTGCTTCCAAATCAATGGAGTAATTCTCTCTTTCTCTCTCTAAAATGCCCAACTAGTGAGAGCAAGTTTGGAAATAAGCTTTATCAAGGGTTTTGAAGTGAGAGGATGAAAGAATTCAAAGGTTCTAGTCAAAAGGGTTCAAAGGTGTGAAAACTAGAGCTAGAGAGAGAAAATCATTCAAGCTTCAATCAAGCTTCCATGGAGTTTTGAAGAAACGTGAGAGAGGAGAAGAAGAAAAAGGCCAGCTGCTGGAAAATCTCTAAAAGCTGCTAGAAATTCAAGATATTTATAGGTAATCTTATCCTTTCTCTTAAAATTACAAAAATACCCCTCCACCAATTAACTTATTCTCCTTCAATCTTTTATGTAATCTTTTTGCTCTTTTAACACTGGGACAAGATCCCTAATGGTCTAGACATGTTCGAGTTCATAAAAGCTTAAAATTTTAACCCGAGGTAAAAAATGACCATTTTGCCCCTATTATGAAAATTATTGAAACTTTTAGTTTTCTTCATGTTTTCATCAGCACACATCATTTATGCAGTCTTATACCCATTTAAGCCTTAAAATATCATAAAACTTTCTTCTAGAAGCTTATTAGAGAAAATAACGAAACTACCCCTAACTCGTATTATTACATCTATACTTAGTTATAAGCCTATAGAGGTTGAGGTCTCACAATGATAATGTTTTAAGCACGCATGAAATTGTCATGAGTACATAAAGGCCAGACGTGGGGTGTCATAGCACACATGTTTAAAGGCCAGATTTTGGGCGTCGTACCACACATGACAAACGCCAAATGTGGGGCATTTTTCCACATGAACACGTGAGCCAGATGTGAGGCATCATACCAGATATGACAAGGGTAAAATGTGGAGCATTATTCCATACAACACTCAAGCTAGATGTGGGGCATCATACCACATGTGATAAAGGTCAAATGTGAAGAGTCGCACCACACACTTTATAGTTGTGATGACGAGGCAAACATGCCAATTGTTGAAATGGTGATATCCATGTCTATATTAAATTGTTGGAAATGTTCATTTAATAATGCTAATGCGTTTAGTTCATAAATGTTTATTCATCCATTAAATGGTTGATATAAAGCTAAAGAGTGATAAACTCGCTTAGTGCTTCCTAAGCCTTTAAATGGGAGGAATACCCAAAGTATGGGTTGTATAAGGATTGATTCCACTGCCAATGGTATAAGTATCCGTATCATTGAGTTTAACTCCCTCATTTTTCTCTTTGCAAATGTTTTGTAAGGAAAGGTACGAATGCTTATTAATTCTTTTATGCATCATGATCTTCAAATGCATTTGTGGAAAAATGTTGAAATGGGATTATTGACTTTTGAAAGAATTTATATGAATATTTGTGAATATTTATTTTTGTAAGCTGTAATTTTTTCCAAAAACTCTTCCTTTTGGTTTGTCACCTTCCCTGTATCCATTCACGAAGTCTTTGTGACTCACTCGCTATTTTCCCCTATTTTTGTTTTACATATCAATATTTTTCTTGCCTAGGCGGCTTATAGAGGAATAGCTTATCTCATACTTGGCAGGTGTGGTAGTACCTTCCTTCTGGCTCCTTAGTGTCACTACACTTCGCAATGTGTCAACTCAAGTCTTTTGAACGTTGATATTTGAATGAAACTTGGTTATGTAATAAATATACTTATGTTTGTTATTCATTTTAAATATTATGTTAAGCCCTAAAAATTAATGCATATGAGAATGTTGAGACTATGGTGAGAGGACCATAGCAATATGGGCACGAGATGTGTGCCGAACCACAATGATAAACTTGTGAATATTGACATGGAATGAAATTGCGAAACATTTGTTAAGAAGTTCCATAATGATGTGAAATTGTTGATTTACCTGTATATTCTATGTATGAATGAATGTAATTCCGTACATTACATCGAAAAGTTCTGCAATGATGTGAAGATGTAAATGAATGGAAATATAGATGAATGCGATGGATGACAAGCCCATGCATTGTTAGTTAAGGCTTACTTGGGCCTAGTGGGCTATACCTATGTAGGTCCTCACATCAGTCATGTCTTTGAAATAGGATGTGACATACAATCTTTATGGATATGATGAATAGAGTATTTAGGGCAAGTTCATAGTGGTGTTTATAAATGACATCCTGATATGCTCGATGAATCATGAGAAACATGAACAACACTTAAGGATTATGCTTCACTTTGAGGGTGCATAAGTTTTATGACAAGTTCTCTATGTATGAGTTTACTTGATAGTGTAAGTTTCTTGGGTCACATAGTGTCTATGGATGGAGTAAAAGTAGATCCAAAGAAGATTGAGGCAATGGAAAAGTGGTCGAGGCTAACAGCAATGACAAGGATCCATAGTTTCTTAGAATTGGCCAACTATTATCGTAGGTTTGTTAAGGATTTCTATGGGATTGTAGATCCCATGACTAAGTTAATGTAAAAGAATGCAAAGTTCATTTAGTAGAAGGCATGCAAGAAGAGCTTTAAGAAGCTTAAGGCTTGTTTTACCACAAATCCAATGTTGAGTATGTCATGTGATACAAAATAATATGTGGTTCATTACGACACATCACGAGTAGGACTGGCTTGTGTGTTGGTGAAAAATGGAAAGGTGATAATGCACGCATCTAGGTAGCTCAAAAGGCATTATCCCAACCACGACTTAGAGATGGCTGCTATAGTGCTTGCCTTGAGGATTTGGAGGCATTATCTTTATGGATAGACTTGTGAGATCTATATAAACGACAATAGCATCAAGTATATTTTTCAACAGAGGGAACTCTACCTTAGGCAACGTCGATGGATGAAGTTGCTTAAGGATTATGACTACAATATTTTGTATTATCCCAACAAGGCCAATGTTATGGCAAATGCTTTGAGCCAGAAGTCTATGTGTAGTTTGACCTATATATCAATTGATTGAAGATCCTTAGTGCAAGGCATGCATAACTTGGGCAATATGGGAGTACGATTTGATATTGATGACATGGAGGCATTGTTAGCCCATTTAGAGTAAGGCTAATTTTGATTGATAAGATCAAAAACGCCTAAAGCAAGGATGGCTTTATTGTTAAAGCTCTAAATCCTCAAGCGTAAAAAGGGCAAATCTCTAGTAAAGGCATGGATGGATTATTATGATAAGGATCTAAAATGTATGTGTCAAACATTGATGATTTACAATGAAAGATATTGGAAAAGGCGTATTGTCACAGCCCAAATTTCGGGCCATGACTGGCGCATGGGCCCAATGGACATAGCCCACTAAGCCCAAACAAGCCTATTTATACAATCCCGATCACCACTCCAAACCATCATTACTCAAACCCATATTGTGATTCTCAACCAAAAATATTTCAATAACATTCTATAGTAACCCAATATTCACATTCGTATTATGTTAAAATAATGTTACTCGTTTGCCAGCCTATAGTAGCATCAGTCATCAAATATACATATTTGATTTTTCTAACATGAATCTGAATGGTCTACATTACTTATATGTATACATAAGCATACGACTCTTGACCGTCAACGGAGTGACTGTGGGTGAAGGTACAGCTACTAAGATGCTGTAGTACCTACCAAGAATGCGAGTATACATGGACAACTCAATCTAGGTCCCAACTGCCTCCAAATCTGAAAACATGAAGTTTAAAAATGTGAGTATAAAACTCAGTCAGTGAACATAAGAAGGGAACAAGCTATCAATCGGAAGAATTTGAAAATCATGATGCACTTGTTTCAAAAACAATGTAATTGATTTAATTTCTTGCTAAAAACCCCTCATTTCAAACTTTGATTAACAACCTCATAGTGTTGCAACAACCCATGAAATCCATGAAGTTAAATGGGTGAAAAGTATGTCAAAACTGAATAGGGTAGCATGTAGGACAGAATGTTTCTCGCTGCAGTGAGAAATAGTACCAGTTTGCATATATTTCAGTCTATCTAAAATATCTCCCTTTAAAAAAGTCCAATTGACCTGATTTTAGATCATTAGAAAGATAAGAGGCAGGGCTACAACTTTTATGTTTACCACTTTTCCCAGTTAGGACGGGAAGGTGGTCAAAATTTTCATCAAAGTGAAGTCACTACATCAAAACCCGAGAGTTTCTCGCTACAGTGAGATTTATTTTTGCTGCAGTGAGTTTTCTGCTGCCAAAACAAAATGTTTGTCACTGCAGCGAGAAAGAATTCTCGCTGCAACGAGAAGTAGGGCACCTAAGTGAAAAAGGGGCCTCCTTTGCACAAAAAATCCATTTGGTGTTGCAATAAAGATCAATTTGCAAGAAAATGGGAATTTCTCAAGATTCATCATGCCAAATTTCACAGGCATTACAACCATATACCATTACTCATAAACTTCCTATAACACACATATTTACATATGTATATATATATATACCCATCATCATCATGCACACCATCCCATCATCATCATGCACACCATCTCATCATCATCAGCTCATGTGCACTCCCTACTCGCACATGGCTGGGTCATCATTGGTTTATGCACACTCCCTACTCGCACATAACCGGGTCATCATCTACTTATGTGCACTCCCTACTCGGCACATAGCCGAGTCAATATCATTACACAATAATATATTCATATGTATATATATATATCAACATAATGTAGCAGTATATGAATCCATAATAGTCACATATCACAACACAAAGATAATTTATCAAGGGCTTGTTCCCAAGGCACCCATTCTTAAGAAAAGTTTGATAAAATAATTTAATGTCTTGTGCAAACACATTCACATTCCCAAAAATACTTTGAAATGCAAGTTCACTCACCGGTCTTGTTATTTCTTTTGCTTGATTCTAACCTCATCTGATACTCCAAATGGACATGTGAGGCCTTGTTGGAACCTATACACACACAACATCACAACCAATCCAATTTACATTAATATCACTCCAAAACTATTTTCTAAATTGGGTTCTACTAGTCATTCCTAACTAGTTTCCAACCACCATTAAATGGCTATTGTTTGCAATTCTCTAGTCACACTAAAATGACTAATAATCCCAACAAATAAACTCTCACAATTCTAATTACTAGACATTCTCAACACTTAAAAATCAACTATAGTTCACTACTCACCTTAGTAGCTTTATAATTGAAATTCTTTCCAAAAATTGTCAAGCTACTATGGAAGCTCCCTCTTTCTCTCTCTAAAACTTTCAACTAGTGAGAGAAAGTGCTGAACAAAGACTTTTTTTAATGGTTTTAAGGTGTACAAGTGGAAAAGCATGAAATACCGTATGAAAGAGTGGGCAAAAGCATGAAATTTAGAGCTAGAGAGAGAAAGTTATGAAGTTCTCATACCATGCTTCCATGGAGGTTGGAAGTAACGTGAAAGAGAAGAAGGAAGAAGCAGAAGAAGAAGCTGCTGGAAAATGGAAGAAGAAGTTGTTGGAAGAAAATATTTATAGCCCATGCTTATCCATTCCACTTGAAATTACAAAAATGCCCTTAGCACATTAACTTGTTCTCCTTCAATCCTTGGTGCAATCTTTTTACTCTTTTGATACTAAAACAAGTCCATAATGGTCTAGACACGCTCGGGTTTATGAAACTTAAAAATTTTGACTCAAGGTGAAAAATGATGATTTTGCCCTTATGGCAAAAATTATTGAAACTTCTAGTTTTCTTCGTGTTTTCATCATTACACATTATTTATTCGGTCTTATGCCTATTTAGACCTTAAAATATCATAAAACCTTCTTTTGAGAGCTTTTTAGAGGAAATGACGAAACTACCCCTAGCCAGGTTATTACGCCTATGCCTCGTTATGAGCTTATAGGGGTTGAGGTCTCACACGTATGTGGTAGCCTATGTGGTTCACCTAAGGACCATTAAGATGTATCGTGATTTGAGGGAGTTACATTGGTGGGAAAGTTTAAAAACGACATAGCAAATGAGGTAGCTAAGTACTTAGTGTGTTAGCAAGTTGAGGTAGAATAGTAAAGGCACGTTAGATTATGACAGCCTTTACCCATTCTCGAATGGAAATGAAAGCATATTTCTATGGATTTTGTGATGGAGCTTCCTCGAACTAGCAAGGTGTGTGATTCTATTTGGGTAATCGTTGATAGACTGATTAAGTCCACTCATTTTTTGCTAGTAAGGACTACTTATGGAGTGGCATAGTATGCTGGATTATATATGGATGAGATAGTGCGATTGCATAGAGTCATTGTCACCATACTGTTAAATAAATGAATGGGCAATCCAAGGGGACTAGTTAGACATTAGAGGATATGTTATGAGCTTGTGTCGTACACTTTAGAGTCACTTGGGATCGACACTTACCTTTGATAGAGTTTTCCTACAACAACTTTTAGTCTAGCATTCAAATGACACCTTATGAGGCTTTATATGGGAAAAAGTGCAGATCGCCCATTTGTTGGTTTAAGGTTGGTAAGTGGAAGTTTTTTAGACCAGAGATGGTTCAAGAGACCACTAACAAGATTCAGTTGATTAGAGAGAAGATGTTGATAGCACAAAGTCGTCAGAAGTCATATGTTAACCACAAACATAAAGACTTGGAACTTAATGTTGGTGATCATGTGTTTTTGAGGGTTTCGTCAAAGAAAGGCATTATGAGGTTTAGCAAGAAAGGCAAGTTGAGCCCAAGGTATATACGACCATTTGAGATCCTTAAGAGAGTTGGGACAATGGCATATCATCTAACACTTCTACTAGATCTTTCTAGCATTCACTCAATAGTGCACATTTCAGTACTTCAAAAGTACAATCCTGAACTATCTCTTGTGATCCAGCATGAGACTTTATAAATGAGAGATGATTTGAGCTACTAGGAAGAACTAATTGAAATATTGGATAAACATGTGAAGAAAGTACACTTTAAAGAGATTGCCTTGGTCAAGGTGCAATGGTGCAATCACTTGAGTGAAAAAGTGACTTGGGAAGTCGAGGACAACATGAGAGCAAAAATCCCAAGCTTATTTAGTGAAGGTTAGTACATATTTAAATTCGAGGATAAATTTTTCCAAGGGGAGAGAATGTGAAACCACTCAACCTAGGGTCTAGATTAGTTAAGTAAATCTTATTGGGTGAGCAAATTTAAACATGTTTTAAGCCTAAATCTCAAATTTTAAGAGAAAAAGTACTTAAGAGTTGTAAATAGGCCATAAAGAAGTGTTTTGAAAGCAAAAATTTACATTCTAGAGCAAAAGTATCGATACATTCTACCTAAAAAGCTTTCAAAAAGAATTTAGATGAACAAGTATTGATACATAATGAACATGTATTGATACATTAAACCCAGAAACTCAAGTATCAATATTTTCCCAAATGTATTGATACTTGTCGTCAATTTCTAAAATATAAAAAAGGGTAAAAATGTATTTTCCACCTAAAAAATTCCATTTTAGGTTTTTTTTTCATTCTTTCAAACTCCAACCACTTTTTCAACATTTGCTCTCAAATTTTAGCATTTTCAAACTCTTTTTTCGATAAAAAACCTCATTTTCGAAGATTTAAAGTTTGGTTTGTGTTTTTCTAACTATCAAAGTTAAAGTTTCTGACTTTTAATCTTTCAAAACTTAGATTTCCATTACTGATTTTAAGTAATCCAATAGATTTCGTGGTTATTCAAAGAAGCTAAGGTTTCTAGAGACTTCTATCCTTTGTAGCTCACCAAGGTAAGGAATACTTAAAGATTTAACTATATTTACCATTAGATAAATGAAAAATAGTATATTTAAAGCTAGAAATTTAGTACTGCTTGAACTTGACAAGTTTCGAAATTCGTATTGATGATTACCACAAGATTCTAGTTTAAGTAATGCTTACAATGATTGTTGAACACTTAGGGTTGTCAAAACTCTAAGGAATTCACTGAAGTAAAGTCTTGCTCATTGGTAAAGGTCGAGTCTTCTAAAGGTATGTGGATCCACCTTTTTTAAGTATATTATATATGTAAAGTAAAACATTATTTATTGAAGTCTTTATCATGCATGATTAAAGATTACCTTTATAATGACTACTCAAATGTTTTAAACCCAAACAATTTCAAAAATGTTTTTGAATCTACTATATATGTAAATATTCTACTGTGTATTAGCTTTCAATAAGGGGGGACAAGCCCTTTATTTGATTGTCCTTCAAAATGAGTTCAAGTTGATATGATGAATATGAAATGCATGTATGCTAGATGACATGTTTAGGTGGGTGTAGACATTGCCACCCTTGAGGCTATGAAACATTTATGAGATGTGTATATAAATATATGTACGTTAATTTTGATTTGTATCTAATATAGTTCCACATACCTTATTAGCATGACGCATGAGCCACAAAGAAGTATGACTATGAAATGATGATGTTATAAGTTATGGATATGATAGATCCTATATGTTTAGGAGTAATCCAAGATAATGGGGATTTTTACCACTATCTGCCTTGAGTTGGGGCAAACTACGTGAGATGCCACTCCTAAATGCACTTAGTAATCTAAGTTAGTGGGGATTAAACCCTAGTCATTGGGAGTCGGGACTGATTACCACTCCAAAGGAATCTAATAGTGGGGATTAAACCATTTCCACCTTGACTTAGGGCAGGCTACCACTCACAGATAGTTGAATTCTAGTTGATTATTAGAATGATTATAGAAAATAGAATGTAAGAAGATTCTATACAAGTTATAAATGAGGAAATGACATGGTATAGTTGAGAACTTGATGGAGTGTAGCTTAGTCAATTAAATCATAGTTTATATGATTGTTCCTATGGTTAGGATGACTTATAGAGTTAGAAAATGCAAAAAATGTTATAGTAGACTAAGTTTTATGAATGAAGTACTAATACTTGAAGAGTAAGTATTGATACATAGAACATAGAATGTCCCACGAAGTATTTTGTGTAGAAAGTAGTGATACTTTTCCAAATGCATCAATACATATAGTCCAGAAAGCATTCTGTGTAAAAAGTATCAATACTTCACAAGGATGTATCGATACTTCAGTTACAGAATAATGTTTTCACTCCGTTTTTACAATGTTTTCAAATGTTTATAACTCTCATTGCCATCTTAAATGTTTATGCAAACTTTGGCTTCTATTATACTTGTAAGAAATGGTTTTAAATAATGCTATTTACATTAGTTTGAAGAAAAACTTATGAGATTTATTAATGTCTATTGGCTTCATTAGTTTTTTATGATAATAAAACATTCCCATTCATTTGTGTCTAATATTTCTACTTAAGTGTGTAGGACAAAAATTATATGCAAATAT
Source organism: Theobroma cacao (assembly GCF_000208745.1). Lineage (NCBI taxonomy): Eukaryota > Viridiplantae > Streptophyta > Magnoliopsida > Malvales > Malvaceae > Theobroma > Theobroma cacao. The sequence goes on along the minus strand of NC_030853.1, from coordinate 8,499,296 downwards.
GTAATCAATCATTTAAGCGCATATATCAAAGAGCATAGGAATAAGGAAGTCACAATTGATCAACATGATTAAAGCCCCTTAGTCGATTAATGAAAAGTTAGTCAGCTAAGATTTAAATTAAAAGTTGGCGGGCTGAAGAGTATTGAGAAACAGAACCAACTTAGTCAACCAAGGAATGAGTTAGTTGACTAAGTGCACATTACTAGAACTATCAGAAACTGGGAACAGAAGACAAAGACGACTTAGTCGACGAAGAGCATTCTGCCTGCAAGTTAAAACTCTGCACTAAAAGACAGATTAACAACTAGATTCAACTTTCAACTGTTTCCAACGGTTAGAAAACTATCAAACTGCCATCAGAGTTGTTTCTCAAAGTATAAAAAAGGGTTCTAACGGCTAGAAATAAAAGAGAAAAGGCTTCCAAGCAAAAAGAGTTCAAAAACTAGAAAAAATTTCTCTGCACTTTACTGCACTCAACGCCCATCTTTGTAGTTGTGTTTTGCACTTCAACTTGTACCACTTAGATCAACTTTGTGATCATAGGTACACTTTTATTTCATTTTTCTTTATGTTCTTAGAGTGAAAGGGTCACTCTAAGGGGTTCAACCAAGCTAGGATTTCTTGTTTAGATAAATGTTCTAACTTAGCCTTGAAAAGTTCGATGTTGGGTTATAGCTGAGCCTGGGAAAAACTATTGTGAAAGGTTTTAGCTAAGCCTAGTAAAAGCCATTGTAAAGCTTGGTGAAAGCTTGTTAGTTTCACCGGTTCTTAGTGGATTGGTTGGAAAATCCTTGGTTGGATAATCAAGGTAGTGGATGTAGGTCTTGGACCGAACCACTCTAAATTCTGCTGTCTTATTTACTCTTTTTTTGTTTAATTTTCAGTCTTTCTTTTGTCTTGCATTTGTCTACACTTAGAGACAATTTTTGAAAGAGCCAAATTGTGGTATTCACCCCTTCTCTAGCACATTTACTTGGGACCAACAAATTGTATCAAAGCAAGTTCCTTGTTCTTAAGGTCTAACACCCTTTAGGAGGATCTAAATGGCTCTCCAAAATTTCATAGTTGCTGAGAGACAATCAATAAACATACCACCTCTGTATGATGGCTCTAACTGTCCTTATTGGAGCATTAGGATGTCAATATACATTAGATCAATTGATTATGAAATGTGGGACGTCATAACTGATAGACCCTTTATTCCCTCAACCTTAAATGTAGTAACTAATGAGATGATGCCTAAGCCAATATCTGAATGGACCGAGGCTGAAACTAAGAAAGTCCAAATAAATTTTAAGGCTATTAATACATTGCATTGTGCCTTGACTCCTACCGAATTCAACAAAGTATCAAGCTGTACAATAGCTAAACAAGTGTGGGATAAACTTAGAATTATCCGTGAAGGGACTTCTCAAGTCAAGGAGTCCAAGATAGCCCTCTTGACCCATAATTGTGAAATGTTTAAGATGGAGCCTAGTGAAGATATCACCAGCATGTTGGATAGATTCACAAACAAATTAAGTCAATTAGGCAAACCAATACCCAAGCATGAGATTGTTAAAAGATTTCTTATAAGCCTACCAAAAAATTGGAAGCCTAAAGTGACTGCAATCCGGGAAGCCAAGGACCTAAATGTTATTACTCTATATGAGATTTGTGGTTCTCTCCTCACTCATGAGTTAGAACTCAAGGAAGAAGAAGAAGAAGATAGAAGGGAAGCAAAAGAAAAGAAAAAGAGCATTGCACTTAAAGCCATCATTCATGAAAAAGAGCTGGAAGAGCTATCCTGTGATGATGATGAAGAGTTAGCACTGGTTGCAAGGAAATTCAGAAAGCTTATGGGCAAAAAAAATCAGAGATTAGCTAGAAGAGGGTTTAAAAAAGATTAAGGTTCTTCATGGAGAACTAGAAACAGAGATGACTCCAACAAAAAGGATGAGCTAACCTGCTTCGAACGCAAGAAGGTTGGACATTTCAAGTCCGAATGCCCATTGCTAAAAAATGAGACTCCAAAGAAAAACAAGAAATCAAAGAAGGCAATGGTGGCAGCTGCTTGGTCAGACAGTGACACATCAAGTTCTGAAAGTGAGGAAAAAAAAGGTGAAGAAAGAACAAATCTGTGTTTGATGGCACAGGATGATGAAACTGAGGTACCCTCATCCCCCTGTGATATTTCTATTGATGATTTACAAGATGAGTATGAGTGCCTTTTTGATGAATTTGAAAAACTCTTTGCAAAATACAAGATTTTAAAGAAAAAGATTGCATCCTTTGAAAATGATTTAGAAAAGATAAGATAAGAGTTCAATTCTATTTTTGAGCAAAGAAATTTTCTGCAAGTTGAGTTAGAACACTCAAAAACAAATTTTGAAGTTTAAAAATTTAAGCTGGACAATAAGTTTAAAGCTTTGCAAAAAACACTTGATGAAAACAAAGCCCTTATAAGTTTGAAAAATGAAACGTCAAAAAGAAATGCATACTACAAGAAAAATTCTGCTAATGCATCTTCTAGGTGTTATATTTGCAATAAAATTGGCCATTTATCTTATGATTTTAATAAAAACATAAATGTGCAGAAAATAAGGAAAATATGGGTTCCAAAAGGATCCTATGTTGCTGCTAACAATCAAAGACCCATCAAAGTATGGGTACTTATAAAGAAAAACCGAAATTCTATTTTGTAGGTTGAGTAGCACTTAAAGGAGACATGTTCAAGAACTCAACTCAAGAAGAAGCAGCCTTGGTATATGCACAATGGCTGCTCAAGACACATGACAAGAGATAAAATGCTATTTGCTAAGCTAGACAAAAAGAAATGGAGGAACCGTATCCTTTGGTGATAATTCAAAAGGTAGAATCCATGGTATAGGAACGGTTCGTAAGAACTCTCAAACTCAAATCAGTCATGTGTTATTGGTTAAAGGCTTAAAACATAATTTATTGAGCATTAGTCAATTGTGTGATAAAGGATCTAAAGTATGCTTTGATTCAAATAAGTGTGAAGTGATAGATATAAGCACAAATAAAGTCTCATTTATAGGAAAAAGATTAAAAAATATGTATGTTGCATTTCTTGAAGATCTTGAAATGAATTGTGAAATGTGTTTAGTGGAGAAATACTGAAAATGATAGCTGGCTATGGCATAGGAAAATAGGACATGGAAGCATGCATATTATGTCAAAATTAATCAAGAAAAATCTAGTTGTTGGACTGCCGGATATAAAATTTAAAAATGATAAAATTTGTGATGCTTGCCAACTAGGAAAATAAGTTAGAACATCCTTTAAGACTAAGAAGATTGTGTCAACAACTAGACCTCTTAAATTGCTGCACATTGATCTATTTGATCTAATAAGTATAACTAGTCTAGGAGGAAAATCTTATGGCTTTGTAATAGTTGATGACTACTCAAGGTACACTTGGGTTTATTTTCTTGCTCATTAGAGTGATGCTCTACCAGCATTTATAAGTCATTATAGGAAAGTTGAGAATGAAAAAGGACTAGCCATAGTTAGTATGAAGAGTGATCATGGAGGAGAATTTGAAAGTGATGAATTTGAGAAATTTTACAATGAAAAGGGGTTGGATCATAATTTTTCTGCACCTAGAACACCCTAGCAAAATGGAGTTGCAAAGAGGAAAAATCGAACCTTAAAAGAAATGGCTAGAACTATGCTATGTGAGAATAAACTACCAAAATATTTTTGGGCTGAGGCAGTGAACACAGCAACATATATACTTAATAGAGTCTCAATTAAAGCCATGATATCAAAGACTCTATATGAACTTTACAAAGGTAGGAAACCTAATATTTCACACCTTAAGAGTTTTGGTTGTAACTGTTTTGTGTTAAACAATGGAAAACAATCCTTAGGTTAGTTTGATGCAAAGAGTGATGAGGTAATATTTTTAGGATATGCATTAAACTCAAAGGCTTTTAGAGTTTTCAACAAAAGAACTTTAACTGTTGAAGAATCAATCCATGTAGTTTTTGATGAGTCCAATGCCTTACAAAAGGAAATTCATACTGATGATGATGATGTAGAAATCCTAGAAAAGCAAATGGAAGAAATGAGCTTAGATAACAATAAGAATAATGAAGAAAACACACCTAGAAGAGAAAATGAAACTCCACCTCTAGAAAATTTGCAAAGAACATAAATTCAGCATAATGATCTACCAAGGATTTGGGGATATGCAAAAGATCATCCACAAGAACAAAGCATAGGTAACATTTCACAAGGAGTTAAGACTAAGAGAGCAACAAGAGAGACTTATGAGTTTTTAGCTTTCATATCTCAAATTGAGCCTAAGACATCTGAGGAAGCAGAAAAAGAGGAAAGTTAGATATTGGCCATGCAAGAGGAACTTGATTAATTTAAAAGAAACCATGTATGGTCATTAGTCTCTAGGCCTTTAAACCACCCTATTGTTAGAACAAAATGGGTGTTTAGAAATAAGGTAGATAAGCAAGGAAATGTAGTTCGAAATAAAGCTAGGTTAGTAGCCCAAGGATACAACCAAGAGGAAGGAATTGACTATGATGAAACCTTTACACCGGTTGCTAGGATTGAAGCCATAAGGTTGTTGCTTGCTTTTGCATGCTTTATGAATTTTAAATTGTACCAAATGGATGTAAAGAGTGCATTTTTAAATGGATTCATTCAAGAGGAAGTGTATGTTGAACAACCACCAGGATTTGAAGACTTTGAAAAACCATATCATGTTTTCAAACTTCATAAAGCGTTGTGTGGATTGAAACAAGCTCCTAGAGCTGGGTATGAGAGGCTTTCAAAATTTCTGGTTGAAAAATGATATGTTAGGGGTGCATTGATACTACATTGTTTATTAAAAGATACTTAAAGGATTTAATTATTGTTCAAATTTATGTGGATGACATTGTATTTGGTGCAACTAATGAGGCTTTATGCAAGAACTTTGCTAAAGAAATGCAGGGTGAATTTGAGATGAGCATGATGGGTGAGCTAAAGTACTTTCTTGTCCTTCAAATCAAACAAAGTAATAAAAGAATCTTCATCAACCAAGAAAGATACACTCAAGACATGCTCAAAAAGTTTGATATGCTAAAGCTAAAATCAATTTATACACCAATGAGTCCACCCACTAGACTTGATTTAGATGAAAAATGAAGGAATGTTGATCAAAAGCTCTATAGAGCTATGATTGGATCATTACTTTACTTAACAACAAGTAGACTAGATATTCAGTTTAGTGTGTGTTTGTGTGCTAGATTTTAGTCACAGCCTAAAGAATCACACTTAACTGCTGTTAAGAGAATTTTTAGATACCTTTTAGAAACACAAACCTTAGGAATATGGTACTCTAGAGAATCATTATTGAATCTTGTAGGCTATTCGGATGCAGACTTTACAGGAAGCAAAACCAATAGAAAAAGCACTAGTGGAACATGCCAATTTCTAGGAAGTATGCTAATATCTTGGTCAAGTAAGAAACAAAATTCAGTAGCTTTATCACAGCTAAAGCAGAATATATTTCTCTAAGCAGCTGCTCTGCACAAATTTTGTGGATTAAATAATAATTAAAGGACTATGGAATAACAGTGCATAATATACCAATATATTGTGATAATAAGTGCAGTCAATATATCAAAAAATCCTGTGCAACATTCTAGAACTAAACACATTGAGATTAGGCACCATTTTGTTAGAGACCATGTAGTGGAGGGAGATGTTAAAATTGAGTTTGTAAATACTTTACATCAATTTGTTGACATCTTTACCAAACCTCTAAATGAAGATAGACTTTGTGAGATTAGAAGAAATTTAGGAATGATTAATATGCAGGAGTTGTAGGTAAAATTTTTGACTCATTCACATAAAACAGAAGGCACTTAGTCGACTACAGAAAATCTTAGTCAACTAAGAACATTCCGTTTCATTAAATAATAAGACTCAATTAAGTTAAAGGCAGAAGGAATAAAATAATAAGAAAAAATTGCGTACCAGGAAATAAAATAGAGTAGAAAAACTACCCAAACAAAAAAAAAATTAGGAGGTAATATTTGAATTTTGAAAGGGGAGTTACAAACTGCGCTTAAATAGGGGGAGTCAGATAGTTTTTCATTTGGAATTAAATTGCTCTCAACCCATTTTCTTTACACTCTCTCTCTCTGCTAAAATCGAAGCCTGAAACTAAAACCCTCACCTCTCAACCATTCGAAACTCTGAATCCAAAATCATCCAAACCAAATGGTGAAGATAGGAAAATCTCAAAAACTTATGGAAAAGAAGCAAGGCAAACGGCTGATGGAAGAAAATCTGCAAGTTGAAATACTGAAGAAAAAGAAAATGATTGAGTCGGGATCTGTAAGTAAAGAATCTGGAAAATCGAAGAGCCAAAAATCTGAAAAGAAGGAAGAAAAGGGCAAATTGCACAAGAAAGGTACTTCTTCATCTTCTAAATTCATAAATAAAGCACATGAAGAGAGATTTAGGAAAATAGAGAATGCACCCATCACTTGTGGAAATATATTGATTGGGAAAGCTTTAGTGAAATGCCTAAAATTTTGACAAGTCTATCAGATTATTTTGAAGAACTAAAATTGAAAGAGTTCAGCACATTTAAAAATCGATCATATAGTGCTAGCTTAGCTAAGGAATTTTATTCGAGTATTGTTGTTGACAAGGATGAACTGGAGAAACTAGATGATTATTCTGATGAGGGTCTGAATGTGTTTTTGAATGGGAAGGAATTTACTGTCACTACTATAGACTTAAGGGAACTTCTTAAGATAGAGTGTAATGAGGGAGAATTTCAATACCTTGAGAAGTATGACCCCTCATCCCCGTGGGAAGTGATCACAGGGAAGAAAGAAAAGTATTCCTCCAAGAGCAATGCAGGGCTTATCACAAGTCCTCAAATAAGGATTCTGCATTACTTTGTTGCCGCTAATCTTCATGGGAGGAGTGGAAGCTTAAGCTACATTAGCCTCCAAGTTTTATGGCTAATGGAACATGCCTTTAGTGGTGTTACACTTAATCTGGGAAGGTTCATGATTGAAAGAATGAGGGGTGCATGCAGATTGGAGAAGATCAACTTGCCTTATGGAAATATCATCACCTCTCTAGTGTAGAAGAAAGGAATTTGGAATTCTATATATGAGGCAGACTGTCACGACCCAGTACTCTCCTCAAGCCCGTGACAACCGTCGCGATGTCCCGATGACATTCAATACTCGAAATGCCAACTGAGACCTCGCAAGGCTTTAATATCAGTTTTCTCACCTCCCTTGCGAGCAACAGTTGCTAACATCATATTTTAAAAGATTATAAGCTATTTCCAAACCAAAACAATAAAAAAATAATTTTCATCTCTCGGGGGTATTTTGATCATTCTTCCCCCAAAAATTTGAAACCAGCTAATAATGTAGTATGCGAGTGCAAAACAACAGTTCATATATGTTTAGCACAATTACCAATCCAGCCACTCATGCCAAATTGCCATAAGCCAATTAATTAGAACCATAAATTTACAACACATCAATTGGTCTCCAATTACTCTATTTTCAAAGCCATCATTCAATTTCAAGACAATTTATAAAATCATTTCATTTAAACACATTTTGTTTACAAAACCTAAAAATTTACCATTTAAACTCATTTTCCATAAAATTCACAAAATCGAATAAAAATTCACTTAAGATAATCAAGATGATGATAAGGTTACTCACTATTTCGGAAGTCGAATTTTTAGAGTACTCCGACTATCGATCCTTGGGTACAATTTCTTTGCCCTTATCGGAGGATTCACCACCTAAACATAATGCACAATCAAGCAATTTATCACATTGGTGCTAAACTGTTATAAAACTATATGGATGCATGAAATGGAATGCAAATTGTTCGGATTATCATCTAAACACGGTGTTCTACACAAATTCAATTGTGTACCTAATTAAAACGGTATTGGCCTAATTCGATTTATCACTCGATTAATTGGCCAATATGTCCAATTTAACTCCAATTAACTTCATTTTTCTTCTAATTCTCCAAACAATTAAACACAAGTCAAATAGCATAAATTTTAGCAAAATCATCTTCATATTTTCTCTTGGGAATTTCGAACATGGTGGGTGCATCAATGCTATGATTTTTTTCCTACTTGATTTTCTCACCATAATTCATCATTTCCTAACCAATTCACTTGAAATAAAATCAAATCCACCATCCACACTCTACATGAAAAATTCGGCCAATGATGGGTGATGGGAGAAAGTGAATTTTTCTTGTTGGCTTTTCATGCTACACATCACTAACTAACTAAAAACACTAAAATACATTAAAATCTAACCAAATCAAGCTTCAAAACTCCTCCCCCCCATGTTCGGCCAGCAAGGGTATCCTCATGAAAACTTGATTCTCAACCATGGAAAATGAAAAAGAATGCATGGGAAAGGTAGATCACAAGTCAAAATCAAGGAATTTTACCTTTGATTGCTTGATTACTTGAAATCCACTAATTTTCTCTTGAATTTTCACTCTAGGGTTCTTGTTCTTTCTTTTCTTCCTTTGTTCTTCTTTGGCCGGCCATATGAATGAGAAATGGGCTGATTTTGTGCTAATTTATAAGGAAAATAATAAAGAATTAAAAGCTTGATACTTGTCACCTTACCATTGCTCCATTTTTAAATTCTTAACTATTAAGCTTTCTTCCTCCACCACATAAAATCTTTCAATTATCCATGATAATATTGGGTAAAATCCATGTGCTGGACAAGTGTTGGGTGGTGCAAAATTCCAATTTTACCCTTGGGGTGGTAAAATGACTATTTTGCCCTTATGCTTGAAAAAATGTCGGGATTAAAATTTTTCACCTCTCAAACACAAATTATACTCCAAATGATCAATCTTAGTCAAAAATTTCATCCAACACTCACACCTTAACCTCAGGTGGAAAAATGACTTTTACCCTTGGGTCATGAAAATTTTATTTTGACTCCAAATCGATTCTCGAACTCTGAATCACCATATTAAATCATTCTGGGAATTTAAAATTCTCAATTTCATCTTAAAATCTCTATTTGTTCTATTTCGAGGCTTAATTCCACTTAATTGTACCATTCAGTACACTACCGTCTTTTGACGATTTTTCGGGGCTTTCCAAGTATGCAAGCATATTGTCAATCACATGAATGACATGGTAAGTATTTTATAAAGTCGAGCTTGACACAGACAAGGTCAAAACCAGAGATCGAGCCATTTATCTAGGAAGCTTGCCTAAAATGGGGTACAAACTCGATAAAGAAAGATACAATAAAACCCCCAAGGGTGGTCTAGGAAAAGAATCCTCCTTACCTGTTTAACTAGAGGTAAGATGTTGGTCCCAATAATATGTTCTAGAGGGGGGGTGAATAGCACAATTTAGCTCTTTCAAAGGTTGTCTCTAAGTGTAGACAAATGCAAGGTAAATGAAAGAAAGAAAATAAAACAAAAGCAGAGTAAACAAAACAGTAGAATTTAGAGTGGTTCGGTCCAAAACCTACATCCACTACCTTGATTATCAAACCAAGGCTTTTCCGAACAATTCCACTAAGAACTGGTGAAATTCACAAGCTTTCACCAAGCTATACAATGGCTTTTACCAGGCTTAGCCAAAACCTTTCACAATAGTTTTTATCGGGATCAATCAAAACCCAAAGTGGTTTTTCAAAAGCTCAACCATAACCTTTCACAATAGTTTTTTAGAGGCTCAACCAAAACCCAAAGTGGTTTTTCAAAGGCTCAACCACAACCTACAACAATGGTTTTTCATGGGATCAACCAAAACCTAACAACTAACTTTTTCGAGACTAAGTTAGAACCTTAACACATTCAAGCAAACCTAGCTTGAAACAACCACTTAAAGTGACTCCCTCACTCTAAGAATACAAGAAGAGAAGTAAAAGAAAGTACCTATGATCACAGGTTGATCTAAATGGTACAAGGTTGAGTGCAGAATACAAATACAAAAGATTGGTGTTTAAATGCAGAAAACTGTAGAGGAGATTTTCTGGTTTTTCAGCTCTATATGACTCAAATCTCTTCCAAAACTTCCAAAGAACTTGTTTCTAACTGTTGGAAGACCCTTTTGAGTATTTCCTTGGGGATATCTATCTTAAACTTATGTCTCACAGCAAGTGATCACTTAACTCATGACTTAGCCGTTTGGCTCCTTAGCAAGTTTTAAAATCACACATCTTTCACTCATCTCGTATAATTTATAATTCTTTCTCAAAGGCGTTTAAACATTCTTGAAACACTTAATTACTTATTTGTTCTTTCATACTCCGAGCATATCATTTCCATAAAGGCATGCCCAACTACTCATGCTTCAATTTATCTCCAAGGGTTTCTAGCATACCACGTAGTTTACTTGTGTTATCACTAATCCTTTCCTTTCAACACAATCAAGACAAGATTTGTAAATTCTCGTAACAATATTCTATACAAACTTATTTGCTATATCTTTATTGAAATCTTTATTCACACTTTCATCACTTGGTATTGACATTTCTTATCAACATCTTATACATTCATCTAACCTTTCCCTCACTTCATCTTTAACCTTTTACAAGGTTTACTTTATTTCTTAAGATTTGACTTTAGTAAACACATTATTCATTTTAGCACTCCCCCAATGCACTTAAGACTCCCAATAGCGAAACTTGACATCAAAACCAATAACCCTTTTCCAACTCGTGAGTCCAATCTTTATGCCGCTCACATTTTACTCGTACTTTTTAGCCATTAAAGGTTCTTAACGCAACAGTGTTTGTTAGTCAGTACTGTGGCGTTGCAACTACTAGAAATTTCCTCATCAAAGCTATTTGTCTGCATTCAAAGTCACTACATCAATCATCCCCAACCATTAGGTTTCCCTTCTAGGCATATATCATGAGTTCCATAAGTATAGGTGCCTTCTCTTTGCTTGTCATACGCACTAAGCCAAGTTTATACTTTCAACTCATGTCATCTTTGGACTTTTATCATCCTTCATAAAATCCCACCTCAAAACATCATTTTCGTACGGTACAATAAATTCATAACACATATACCACCTCACACATAAGTTGCTTACTGTCTATAGGTTTCCTTAAATTTATTGTCATCCCTATCTAATTAACTTCCTTGTCTTGTACTCCAATAATTTTATTAACTTTCGAAATAATTAACTACGAAAAAAATTCAGCTTCCTCCTCACTTTATTCTCGCAATCCTCACTAAATCAAAATTTCATATTCCCCATATTCCATAATTTAACTTTATTGGGCTATATTTATGCCCAATTATTATCTCATAGTGTCATGGCATCACTACGTAATCCCCTTCATGCTTAAATTACAATCATCAACTTAATCACATTATCCATTTCGAATGTCATTTATAGCCTTATTGCTTCCTCCTATAACCTTTCTCAATAACTATATTACCAGTTTATCCCTATCATACTAAAAGATTGCCATATACATCTAGTCATTTAACCAGCTATTTTTTTAATAATCCATTCTAGTCATACACTTTAAAAGCCAAACTATTAACTTCTTTGTACAGATAACTATTATCTCCTTTACACTACATCTACCTAAAGTTAAAGTAGTACAAAATCCTAAGAAAATATTACATGTCATTGGGATGATCATCTTAATATAATCTTATCAGAAGATTCTACTCCAAATCCTTCTTAAGATCCTCTTCCGGGTTCTCCTCCTCCTAAGATTTTCTCCTTTGTTCCTCAATCCAAGCTTGTTGTATTCTCGTACATTCCTCATAACTCACAGGTGCAGTATTTCTTCCACAACCGAGAGGAAAATGTCGTACAACGTTCACCTTCCTAAGGTGATAATTTGCAACAGTTACTTTCTCCTTATTCTTTTCTTGTTGTTCCTTTACATTCATTCCACAGCATGGAGGATAGTGTCGAACAACTGACACCCCCTTCCTAAGACGAATACCTCTTTCAGCTATCCTTAATTTCCCCCTTTCTTTAGCATATTTCTTAGATTCTCTAAAAAGGGAATCTCTCATGCTTACATTAATATTATTACTATCTGCACTTTCTGGACTACACGGTTCGGGTTGCCATCGGCTCCTAGCAGTAGAATCTAACGATCCCTCGCTAATACTATGAGAGGCGTCGGGACTACAGTCACTCCTAGACATGGTGTGTATGTCACCAGCGCACCTCAAAACCTATACGCAACCAAATAGTAATTACTTAATCATTCATGCATCACAAGGGCGGTTAGGCTTCTACATGTAGATGCATGTATTCTATTTTATCAAACCTAACTTAACTTAACTTATCTTGGGCCACACTGACACTGTAATTTTTAAAACAACTTCAAACCCAAAAACTCTGTGCTCTACTCTTTAAAACAAAAGCTCTAATACCAACTTAATTGTCACCACCCGAAACTCCCCTAGAGCCCGTGACAACCATCGCAATGTCTCGATCGACACTCATTACCTAGAATGTCAACCGAAACCCCACAAGGCTTTAATATCAACTTCTCATTTCTCCTATGAGTAACCATTGCAAAATATCACGTTCTAAAAGATTTTAAACTATTTTCAAATCAAAACAATAGAAAAATAATTTTTTTCTCATAGGGGCATTTTGATCATTTTTCTTCGAAAATTTCGAAACCAGCTAATAATGTAGTATACGAGTGCAAAACACATATTTCATAATCAAAAATAAATTTGGATGTCTAAAAAATTCGTTTAAAATAAAATTATGACAATTAGAATAAAATAAAAATATTAAATAAAATGTTCAATTTTCTCATAAAATAATATTTTTATAACACTACATAAATAATTTTTACAGCGTAAAAGTAAAATAAATTCATATATATCGTAATACAGTAAGCCAGAGTATTTAATTTAATTTACAATAACAAGTGGGCCCTCGATTAACCAAAAGTAAGAAAGATTGTGAACCTACAGTTTAGAGGATGCAAATCCAATGGTGGTCCTCGATGAAATCAGCTATCTATAGACTATCTTGAGCCTGAAATGGGTGGAAAAGAGGGTGGTGAGATTATACAATCCCAGTGAGTAAACAAATACCATATAAGATATCTAATGTTGAGTAAATGGAGATAGATAAAATAGTTTAACATACTGTATTTCATCACCTTTTAACTCATTTCAACCAAATAAAATCAATTCATATAAATCAAGTAATCAACATGGCTTATCAATTTCTTAAAACTTTGGCTCGTGCCAAAATCATTTTCATACTCAATTATCAGGGATGCCTTGGCCGAGTGTTATCCTAACTGAGACCGCCAAGGCTGTTAAAAAGTTAGGTACACATAAATCATATTTTTATTTTGAAAACATGGTCGTTCCTTGGCGTTGGTTGAGTTCACCCTCACGTGTTGGTTTGGCGTGAAGTGAACTCTAAAGTGTTAACCTCAGGAGTTATCCATCCGTGCCTCTCATACTGAGGTATGAATATGACCAGGTTCCGTGCCCTTCTAATAGGCTGGTCCATAGAACCAGCTCACTACAACAAGCTAAACCCACCATACAATAAAAATTCAACAGCATGACATGGCAATTTTATGATTATCCAACATATCAAGGCAAACAACAGTTTATACATTTCAACACAAGCCATTCATGACAATATTGTCATAAGCCAATCAATTAGAACCATAAATTCACAATACATCAAATGGTCTCCAATTACTCTATTTGCAAAGCCATCATTCAATTTCAAGATAATTTATAAAATCATTTTATTTAAACACATTTTGTTTATAAAACCTAAAAAATTACCATTTAAACTCATTTTCCATAAAATCACAAAATCGGATAAAAACCACTCTAGATAATTAAGACGATAGTAAGGTTACTCACAGTATCAGGAGTTTGAAATACTCCTATTCTCAGTCCTCTGACACAAAGTCTTTCCCCTTGCTAGAAGGCTCACCACCTATACACAATACACGACACATAATTCAATATACTGTATCATACCATTATAAATCTATTTCAGGCTCTTTACTAATGCATGAAATGGGATGCAAATTGTTCGGATTATCGTCCAAACACGGTACTTTACATAAATTCAATTGTGTACCTAAATAAAACAGTATTGGCCTAATTCGATCTATCTCTCGATTAATTGGCCAATATGTCCAATTTAACTCCAAATAATTTAATTTTTCTCCCAATACTCCAAATCATCAAACACAAGTCAAATAGCATAAAATCTAGCAAAATCATCTTCACATTTTCTCTTAGAAAATTAGGCCATGGTGCGTGCATCAACATTATGATTTTTCCTACTTGATTTTCTCACCATAATTCATCATTTCCTAACCAATTCACTTGAAATAAAATCAAAATCATCATCCACACTCTACATGGAAAATTCGGCCAATGATGGTTTATGGGAGAAAATGAATTTTTCTTATTTGATTTTCATGCTACACATCACCAACTAACTAAAAACACTAGAATATCTTAAAATCTAACCAAAACAACCATCAAATCTTCTCTCTCTAAATTCGGTCCGCCATGAATCCTTCATGATATCTTGTGATTCAACCATGGAAAATGCAAAATAATGCATGGGAAAGGTAGATCACAGGTCAAAATCAAGAAATTTTACCTTTGATTGCTTGATTACTTGAAATCCACCAATTTTTCTCTTGAATTTTCACCCTAGGGTTCTTGTTCTTTCTTTTCTTCCTTTGTTCTTCTTTGGCTGGCCATATGAATGAGAAATTGGCTGATTTTGTGCTAATTTATAAGGAAATAATAAATGGATAAAAATTTGACACATGTCACCATTCCATTGGTCCATGTGTCATACTTAGCCATTAAGCAATCTCTCTCCACCACTTAAATGTCCTCAATTAACCACGATAATATTGAGTAAAATCCATGTGCTGGACAAATGTTGGGTGGTGTAAAATTCCAATTTTGCCCCTGGGTGGTAAAATGACTATTTTACCCCTATGCTCGAAAAATATGCCGAAATTAAAATTTTTCACTTCTCAAACTCAAATTATGTTCTAAATAGTCAATCTTGATCAAAAACTTCTTCCAACATTCCAATTTTAACCTCTGGTGGCAAAATGACCATTTTGCCCCTAGGTCATGAAAATTCTAATTTGACTCCAAATCGGTCCTCAAACTCTGAATCACTATTTTAAGTCATTCTGGGGTTTTAAAATTCTCAATTTCATCTTAAAACTTCTATTTGGACTAGTTCGAGGCTTAATTCAACTTAATTGTACCATTTGGTACATTGTCGTCCTTTAACGATTTTCAAGGTACCCAAGTAAGCAAACATGCATTCTTATGTAAGAATGGCATAATAAACATATTGTAGAGTCAGGCTTGATAGGTCTGCTATTTTTTAGGTTCTGAAAAAACATTTTCATTTTGTGAACCTAGTACTTATGTTCCTTGTTCTGATTTATCTTTGCTTTGGTGTTCAACTGAGGGGGCCTTAGCTGGTTGATCAACACTAGGGTGAGAGTCTTTTCTCTGAAGGACAGGGCTGGCAGTCTTGTAAGTGGAGCCTTTTGCTTGAACACCATAACCTGCTCCATGAGGAGCAGACCCTTCAACTTAAAGCTGAACTCTCAGCACCTTCTTGTGCTAGTGTTATACTTAGTGTTACTGAGGTCTCTGCAGTAGTAGGTTCTGATGACATTTTTTCTTTTTCTTTCATTGCCCTTTCCATCTCAATTAACTTTTCTTCAATTTTCTAAATTCTGGTTGCTTGATCAGTGAGCTTTCCATCAATTCTCATAAGGAGATTGAAGATTATCTCATTTGAGAATTAGGATGGTACTCCCTCTAGTTGAGCAGGTAGGGTGGGTTCTTTTCCTAGACCAGCCTTAGGGGTTTTAATGAATCTTTCTCCATCAAGTTTATACCCCATTTTGGACAAACTACCAAAGTAAATGGCTTGGTCTCTAGTCTTTACCATGTCCAGCTCATATCTTTTGGCCCAGACTCACTTTTATTGCACTAAGGATGTGATAACATTTCCATAAGGCAGATTAATTTTCTCAAGCTTGCATGCTCCTCTCATCTTTTCAATCATGAATCTGCCTAAGTTCAGAGCAACCCCACTAAAAGCATGTTCCATCAGTCAAAGATCTTGAAGGCCGATGTAGCTTAAACTCTCATTTCTGCCATGGATATTTGCAGCAATAAAGTAGTGCAGAATTCTTATCTGAGGACTGGTTATCAAACCAGCATTGCTCTTTGATGAGTACTTCTCCTTTCTCCCAGTAATGATTTCCCATAAAGAGGATGGGTTGTATTTCTCTAGGAATTTGAACTCTCCCTCCTCATATTCAACTTTCAGCAAATTTTCAAGATCATCAGCAGTAACCACAAATTCTTTACCATTCAAAACTACATTTAGTCCATTGTCAATTAGTCATCAGAATCATCTAGTTCTTCCTCTTCTAATGTTATACTAGCTTAGAATTTTTTTACCAAGCTGGCACTGTAGGATCTATTCTTAAATGTGCTATACTCTTTCAGTTTCTATTCATCAAAATAATCTGATAAACTAGTCTGAAATTCTGGATTTTCACTAAAACTTTCCCAATCAATGTATTTCCCTCAAGTGATGAAGCATTCTCTATTTTCCTAAACCTTTCTTCATGCAATTTATTTCTGAATTTGGAAGAAAAGGTAGTACCTTTCTTGAGCGTAGTATGCTTGTTCTTCTTCTTCTTTAATTTCTGCTTTTTTTCTCTTTGTTTTCCAGATTTCTCAATCTTTGAAGCAGACCCATTTTTTTGTTTCTTTTTCTACACTTTTGCTTCTGTGCCTTCCTCTAGTGGTCGTTTTCCTTTTTTCTTTTCAATAATCTCTTTGCTCTAAAAAGTTTTTGCGATTTTGATTTGAAAGACTTCTGACTAGGAAAATGAGGTTTTGAATGGCTAGGACTTTGGTTTTGTTCAGGTTGGTTTCAGAGGAGAGAATGCAGAGGAAATACGTAAAAGGCGGTCTAATTTCTCTAAAGAAAATCGTCTAACTTCCCTTAATTAGTTGTCAGTTTTTCTTAAAATTTGAAAAGTTCCCTCTAAAATTGGTTATTTCTCTGTCAGGTTTCGCTTTTTGCTTTATTACTCGGTAAACACATTATTTTACTCATTCTTCATTTAATTGACTGAGTCTTATTATTTAAGGCTAACAGAACACTCTTAGTTGACTAAGATTCACCTTAGTCGACTAAATGCATTCTGTTTTATGCGCATGAGCCGAAGATTTTCTCATAATTCCTGAAGACTAATCATTCCTAAATTCCTTCTAATTGCACAGAATCTATCTTCATTTAGAGGTTTGGTAAAAATGTCAGCTATTTGATGTAAAGTATTCACAAATTCAATCTTTAATATCACCTTTCACTACATGGTCCCTAACAAAATGGTGCCTAATCTTAATCTGCCTAATCTCAATGTGCTTAGTCCTAGAATGCTACACAGGATTTTTAGATATATTGATTGCACTTGTGTTATCATAGAAGATTGGTACATTATGAACTTTAATTCTAAAATCTTTTAGTTGTTGTTTGATCCACAAAATCTGAGCACAACAACTACCAAGAGAAATATACTCTACTTCAGTTGTTGAAAGTGCTACAGAGTTTTGTTTCTTACTTGACAAAGATACTAGCATATTGTTTCTTACTTGACCAAGATACTAGCATACTTCCTAGAAATTGGCATGTTCCACTAGTACTTTTTCTATCAATTTTGCTTCCTACGAAGTCTGCATCCGAATAGCCTACAAGATCAAAAGATGATTCTCTAGAATACCATAATCCTAAAGTTTGAGTTTGTAAGAGGTATCTAAAAATTCTCTTAACAGTTGTTAAGTGTGATTCTTTAGGTTGTGACTGAAATCTAGCACACAAACACACACTAAATTGAGTATCTGGTCTACTTGTTGTTAAGTAGAGTAGTGAACCGATCATATCTCTATAGAGCTTTTGATCTACAGTCTTTCCTTTTTCATCCAGATCAAGTTTGGTGGATGGACTCATTGGTGTGGAGATTGGTTTCAGCTTCAGCATATCAAACTTTTTGAGCATATCTTGAGTGTATCTTTCTTGGTTGATGAAGATTTCTTCCTCACTTTGCTTAATTTGAACACCAAGAAAGTACTTCAACTCTCCCATCATGCTCATCTCAAATTCACCCTGTATTTCTTTAGCAAAGTTCTTGCATAAAGCCTCGTTAGTTGCACCAAATACAATGTTATCCACATATATTTGAACAACAATTGAATCATTCATGCATCTTTTAATAAATAATGTAGTATCAATGTTGCCTTTAACATAACCTTTTTCAACTAGAAATTTTAAAAGCCTCTCATACCAAGCTCTAGGAGCTTGTTTCAATCCATACAAGGCTTTATGAAGTTTGAAAACATGATTAGGTTTTTCAAAATCTTCAAAACCTGGTGGTTGTTCAACATATACTTCCTCTTGAATGAATCCATTTAAAAATGCACTTTTTACATCTATTTGGTACAATTTGAAATTCATGAAGCATGCAAAAGCTAACAACAACCTTATGGCTTCAATTCTATTAAGCGGTGCAAATGTTTCATCATAGTCTATTCCTTCCTCTTGGTTGTATCCTTGGGCTACTAACCTAGCTTTATTTCTAACTACATTTCCTTGCTCATCTACCTTATTTCTAAACACCCATTTAGTGCCAACAATAAGGTGATTTAAAGGTCTAGGTACTAGTGACCACACATGATTTCTTTTGAATTGGTCAAGTTACTCTTGCATGGCCATTATCCAACTTTCCTCTTTTTCAATTTCTTCAAGACTTTTAGGTTCAATTTGAGATATGAAGGCTGAAAATTCACAAGTCTCCCTAGTTGCTCTTCTAGATTTGACACCTTGAGAAATGTCACCTATGATTTGTTCTTGTGGATGGTCTCTTACAAATCTCCAACTTCTTGGAAGATCACTATGCTGATATACTGTTCTTTGCAAATTTTCTAGAGGTGGAGATTCATTTTCTCTTCTAGGTGAGCTTTCTTCATTATTCTTATTGTTCTCTAAGCTCATTTCTTTCATTTGTTTTTCTAGGATTTCTACATCACCATCATCAACATGAATTTCCTTTTGTAAAGCATTTGACTCATCAAAAACTACATGGATCGATTCTTCAACATTTAGAGTCCTTTTGTTGAAAACTCTATAAGCCTTGGAGTTTAATGCATATCCTACAAATATTGCCTCATCACGTTTTGCATCAAACTTTCCTAAGGGCTATTTTCCATTGTTTAATACAAAACATTTACAACCAAAACTCTTAAGGTGAGAAATATTTGGTTTCCTACCCTTGTAAAGTTCATATGGTGTCTTAGATATCATGGATCTTATTGAGACTCTATTAAGTATATAAGCTGTTGTGTTCACTACCTTAGCCTAAAAATATTTTGGTAGGTTATTCTCACATAGCATAGTCCTAGCCATTTCCTTTAAGGTTCGGGTTTTCCTCTCTACAACTCCATTTTGCTAGGGTGTTCTAGGTGCAGAGAAATTGTGATCTAACCCCTTTTCATTGTAAAATTTCTCAAATTCATCACTTTCAAATTCTCTTCCATGATCACTCCTTATACTAACTATGGCTAGTCTTTTTTCATTCTCTATTCTCTTACAATGACTTATAAATGCTGATAGAGCATCATTCTTATGAGCAAGAAAATAAACCCAAGTGTACCTAGAATAGTCATCAACTATTACAAAGCCATAAGATTTTCCTCTTAAACTAGTTGTGCTTATTGGACCAAATAGATCAATGTGTCATAATTCAAGAGGTCTAAATGTGGACACAATCTTCTTAGTCTTGAAGGATGTTCTAACTTGTTTTCCTAGTTGGCAAGCATCACATATTCTGTCACTTTCAAATTTTATGTCTGGTAGCCTAACAACTAAGTTCTTTCTAATCAATTTTGACATAGTATGCAAGCTTACATGTCCTAATCTCCTATGCCATAACCAGCTGTCATTTTTAGCATTTGCAATAAGACATATTTTACTATTTATTTCAAGATCCTCAAGAAAAACAACATACATATTCTTCAATCTTTTTCCTATAAATGAGACTTTTTTTGTACCTATGTCTATTACTTCACACTTATTTGAATCAAAACATACTTTAAATCCTTTGTCACATAATTGACTAATACTCAATAAATTATGCTTTAAACCCTTAACCAATAACACATGACTAATTTGAGTTTGGGAGTTCTTACCAACCGTACCTATCCCATGAATTCTACCTTTTGAATCATCACCAAAGGATATGGTACCTCCCTTCCTCTTGTCTAGCTTAGCAAATAGCATTCCATCTCCTGTCATATGCCTTAAGCAGCCACTGTCCATATACCAGGGCTTTTTTTTCTTGAGTTGAGCTCTTGAACATGTCTCATTTAAGTGCAGCTCAACTTACAAAACAGATTTTCAATTTTTCTTAATAGGTACCCATACCTTGATGGGTCCTTGAAGGTTAGTAGCAATGTAGGATCCTTTTGGAACCCAAATCATTTTTATTTTCTGTGTGTTTCTTCTTCTATAGCAATTGTAAGATAAATGACCAAGTTTATCACAAACATAGTATAATACCCCGTACTTTGATATGGTGACTAATAAAGCTTATTTGGATGCCAATTAAGGCTAATTATAATGTTTAAAAATAATAAAAAATGAAAGGAATAGTTTGGGATAAAATATTCCGCACACGAGGAAATAATAATAAAATAATGATATTTTTATCGGAGAAGAATTTTACAAGATAAAAAGTGATTCGGAAGTCAATTGAGGCATAATACGGTATTTTGGGTACAAAGGTGACAAGAGGAGAGAAGAGGAAATTTTTGGAATAAAATAATATTTTATCAATAAAATAATATTAAACTATTAATATTTTATTCAGTGTCAAAATTTTCCATGAAGAAGGAGTATATGGTCAATCTAAGTGGGGGAGAAGAAGAATGAGAGGATTTTTGGAGAAAAATGGCGTTAATGGGGCTGCATGTCTTTATTAAGTAAAGACAGCACGGGCAAATAAATATTTTAAATATCATGGGGATACCACGTTGGAGTACAAACCTCATACTTTGTTTGTGCATATGCAGGAGAATGTAATAGAAGGAAATTGGAGTTAAATGGGTGTTGGGAGGACTCAATTAAAATGGAAGGAAACAAAAAAAAAGGATAAAATGGTAATTTTATGAGAAGTTTGGTCAAAGCTTCCAAAGAAAGCCTTGACTCTAATTTTTTTTTTGGCAAGACCGACCTTATCCTTTCCCCCAGCATATTTTTCTTCTTCTTCATCCATGCTCCATGCCATTCTTGAAGCTTCCATGCCATTTTCTCTTTATCCAACATGAAATCAAGTTTTCTTCACTTTCCTTTCCATGTTTTCTTTTCCTTTCTTCTCCAAACTTCTTGAGCATTAAATTTACAGCCTTCAACCCCAATTTCCAGCACACCAAAACCCTAGGAGGAGAAGAAAGGAAAAGAGAGAAAGGAAGAAAAAGCTTGGTTTTGGTGATGCAAGCAAGGAATGGTAAGAATTCTTGTTTTTGGCTTGAGTAGTCTTTGAAAATGAGTTAGTGACTTAGAGAAATGTCTTGTGGCAGCAAAGATTGGCTTGATTGGAGAAAAATTGGTAACATGTAAGCCAATAAACCCATGGGTACATGAAGGACTCAAAGTGGAAAAGGAAAACGGTAAGCTTAACACTATGTTTTAAAGCCTACGGTTAGTTGAATATTGTGATGGAATTATGGTTGTCGAAAGGATCTATTTGCATAAGCTAGTTGAAAATTGTTAAGATTGTATGGCATGTTGTTTGAAAGAAATAAAAAAGGAATATTATGGATGGAAGATTAAGAAACAGGGTATTGAAAGTTAGATAGATAACAATGCATGTAAATTAGGAAATAATCGAGTGAAAGTGAGAATAATTGTTGCTGCCATATATGTGTATTATGTGTGGAAATATAAGATGGATTTGGGAGAAAATTATTTAGAAAGGTTGAAGTAGGCACATGACATCATAAATAAGTTGTCGATGATATAATCTAAGGAATTTTGTAAGCAATGGATGTAAGTAATTTTGGTAAAAATGTATTAAGATGTGAGTTAATTGAAGATGGTTTCATGATAAAATGAAAATATAAATTTGAGTAAGGATTAATTAATTGAAGTGATGCCCGTATACGTATGCAATTAAATATATTGAGTTCGTATTATTGCTAGGAAGTGCAAAGATAAAGTTAGAGAATTGTGGTGGCATGCTGGAGTAAATAACGAACGACCGACTAGTGAAAATAGTTAGAGACACCTCCGAACAAATAGCGACTTAAAATCTCATTGTTGCCAAGTGAGTGAACTTGCATTTCAAAATTATTTTGGGAGACATAATTGTATTGGTATGAAACATTGAATGATTTATTTTAACTTGTCTTTAAAAACGTGTACCTTGGGAACAAGCTTTTGATAAAATATTTTGATGTTGTGAAAATGTGAAATGTGTAATAGGACGGACTTATGTGCTCCTATACTGTGTTGATATATATATATATACATATATGTGTGTGTGTATACGAATAATGTTGTGTAATGATATTGACCCGGCTATGTACGAGTAAAAGTGTGCATAAGCCAATGCTGACCAGGCTATGTGCGAGGGGGAGTACGCATAAGTCGATGCTAACCTGACTATGTGCGAGTAGGAGTGTGCATAAGCCAATGCTGACCCAGCCATGTGCTAGTGGGAGTGCATATGAGCTGATGATGATGAGAGGGTGTGTATGGTGATGGATATATATATATATATACATATATAGATATTTGTGTTATAGAAAGTTCATGAGTATGGTATATGGTGTTGCACATGTGAATCTTGCATGTTGAACTTTGGGAATTATTATGCGTTTCATGTTGATTTTTTTGTCATTTTAGCAGTATGGCTTTTTCTTGAAAGAAAGGAAACTTTCTCATGGTGCTCTGTTTCTCGTTGCAACAAAATTCATTCTTGCTACAGTGAGAAACTCTTGGATTTGAAGGGATAATGCTGGTCGAAATCTCGCTGCAGCGAGAATGCCTTTCCGCTGCAGCGAGAATGCCTTTCCGCTGCAGCGACGACCCGTCGTTGACTTGACTTGAATTGGATGAATGCTATTAAAGTTTTCACTCTTCAAATTCTTTGTTGAGCATGGACCCTTTTTATCAAGTGATTTACTCATTTGAGGTTTGATGGAAGGATTTTAATAAGAATGTGAACTAAGTTGCATTGTTTTCAAAGATGTGCATCATGATTTCTAAACCTTCCTTAACATTGCTTGTTCCCTTCCTATGTTCACTCACTGAGATTATATTCACGTTTTCAACTTCATGTTTTCAAATTCAGGGGTGGTTGAGACATAGATTGAGGTGTCCGCGTACTCCCATCTTTTGGGCAAGTACTTTGACATTCAATAGTCATATCTCCCATCCAGAGTCACTCCGCTGACGGTCAAGTTCTAATTACGTGTATATGACTATTTGTTGTGAAATGCTGAGATTCACTTGTCAAATTATATGTATGTATATAATGGTTGATGATGCCATTATGAATACATGACTGGGTTTTATGAGTTGTTTTCAAAGGAATTGTAATTAAGTATTATGAATTTCGGATTCTAAAGGAATATGGATTAACGTATAAGATCATGTAAGTAGGCTTGCTTGGGCTTGGTGGGCTGAGCCCATTGGTCCCTTGCACCGGTCATGGCTCAAAAATTGGGCTGTGACAAACATGGTATCAGAGCTCTAGATTTAGTTGAATCCTAGGGATTCCTATGTGGTCAGCGGAGTTGTTGGAGTGCGTGTAGAGTCTTGTCCTTGGATTGTGGGTGCGCAACACAAGTCAAAGACGGGAGGTTGCATGGGCCCCTATTTCATTAGAAACCTGCCTGTTTTTATGATGTCTAGATGGAAGAGTAATTAATACTTGGTTGCGTATAGGTGGAGGTGCACCAGTTGCACACACTATGTCTAGAAAAGACAATAGTCCCGATACCCCCTTATAGTACTAGCAAGGGATCGCTAGATTCCACTGCTCGAAGCCAATATGTGCCCGAGGGTGAAAACATAACAAGTAACCCAACCTAATTTCTGAGTGGATCGGTTCCCTCGAGAGGTAACCATTATTTAAGAGCTTGAGGAGTCTCGCAAGATTGGTTCATAATGAAGTCGATCCGAGGAAAAAGAACACGAACAAGATGGGAAAAAGGACTATCAATAATTCTCATCCTAGGAAGGTATCTATATCCGTTGTTCAACATTTCCCTCCTGGTTGTGGGAGAAGTGCTGCACCTATCAATAAGGAGGAATTTGAGAAGCAACAACAAGCTTGGATTGAAAATAAAACGAGAAAATCTCAAGAGGAAGAAGAGGACCCGGATGAAGATCCGTTGATGTGCCTGGATCGAGGTGACGAGGATCATAAAGACACATAATATTTTTGTTAAAGTTCGTATCACTTTAAGTATAGACAGATGCAGTGTAAGGGAAATTGTAGTAATTATCTGTACAAAGGAGTTAAGAGTTGGCTTTTATTTTGTATGACTTAAATGGATTATGAAGTAGCTGTTTTAATGACTTGATGCTTATTGGAGTCCTTTGATACGATAGAGATAGATTAGCGATATAATGATTGAGGGAGGATATTCACCTTAGTGGCGTCATTGGTTGCCTTGGATAATTATTAAGGATCAATGTAGAAAGTCATTAATGATACAAACAACTACGAGATCTGACAAAGGATTACCAATTAATCGTGGAAAGGTGAAATTTGAAATCCCAGTTACAATTACAATTTGGAAGAATATAGGAGAAATCAATGAGAATATAGGTGACACTTAGAATGGATGATGTGATTAAGTCAAGGATTGTAAAATTTAAGTTTGGAGGGAGTTACAAAATGATGCCATGACATTATGAGGTAATATTTGGGCACAAATATAGCCCAATGAGTTAAATTATGGAACTTGGGAAAAAGGTGAAGCCTTGATTTAATAAAGATTGTGAATGTAGAGCATGGAGAAAGATGAACTATTTTCATGGCCATTTGTACTAAAAGTCAACAAAACTATTTGAGTTACAAGACAAGAAAGACAATTAATCGTGAATGTTAAGGAATTGCGGAGTGTCGTAAATGATAAATAATTTTGTGTGTGGTATTATATATTGAGAATTTGTTGCACAATATGGCAAGATTGTCTTGAGGTGGGACTTATTGGTAGAAGATAAATGTTAAGGGATAAAATGAGTTAGAAAATATTGACTTGGCTTAGTGCATATGATGATCAAAAGATAAGATACACCTGATCATGAAATTTGTGGGATAGGCTTGGAGGAGAGCCAAATGGATGAGCATGATCCCTGTAGTAACTTTAAAGATGGAAGAACTTATTCGTGAAAGAAATTTCCAACAGCCATAGTACTGCAATAGTAACTCTTTAGCACTGCAGTGTTGAAACTATCCCATGTCCAGCAGCCGCAACGCTGCAGCATTGATTGTCCAGCAGTCGCGACACTGCAGCACTGATTGTCTAGTGTCGCAGCGCTAGGGACTCCTCATGTCTAAGATGCATGAGCAAAATAGGAATGGCACTATAATGAGCTTACAAACTGAATTATGGTCATTGGTCATTGAGCTTTGTTATTTGGGAGTTTTAAATGTTTTGGAGAATGTTTACATAAATGAATTGAAAAGTTTCTTTATTGCCTTGTATATGGGCATATAATTAAAAGAGAAGTTGAAGAATTCTTGAGATGACTACATTGAGATAAGATATCATGTGAAGTATTAAGATGGATAATATGTTGACTAAAGGCAAACCCTAAGAAATAAAAGAGACGAGAGATTAAGCCTTGTTAAAGACTAAGGAAAAAGTGATTGAAGAGTTAGATGAATATATGAGATATGGATAAGGGATGTCAATACCAAGTGATGAAAGTTTGAATGAAGGATTACAAGGGTGGTATAGCAAATGGGTTTATCCAGAATATCGTTATGAGAAATTACAATTCTTGTCTTGACTCAGCTAAATGAAAATGGTTAGTAACAACACAAGGCCAATTGTGTGGCACATTAGAAACCTATGAAGATGAATTGGGGATTGAATGGACGAATATGTATTTATATATCTTTAAGAAAGAGTGCATGTCTAGAGAATGATATGCTCGGGATGTGAAGGAGCAAATAAGAGACTAAGTGTTTCAGGACTGCACAAACATCTTTGAGAAGGAATTACTAATCATACACAGCAAGTATAAAATGTGGGATTTTTTAAACTTCCTGAGGAGCCTAATCGCTAAGTCACAGGTTAAGTGTTCATATACGGTGAGACATGAGTTTAAGATAGGTATCCCCAAAGAAATACTCAAGAAGAGTTCTGCTATGGATCTTGTGAAAGCTAGCATTAAGTTATATGGTTACAAAAAAGAAGCTGTAAGTTGGGAGTGGTACTCACAGTCACTTTGAAAGGTGCTTGAGACAAACCTTGTTTCCAGTCTTGCAATTCCAAGTACAAATTGTGAATTGACTAAAGGAGAATGATGTTATATCAGTATAAGAGAATAGTATAAAGAATGGTTGAAGGTAATCTCGATAGTGAAGTCAGATAATGAAAACCTTCTAATGTATTATGGGAATCGAAATTTGGAAACGCATATTCTATGCATAATTGAATAAGTCTAAGTCTTAAGTGACTAATTAGTCACGAATTGCAAAAAGAATATAATATACATGTTAGAGACATGAAAGATAATTGAGAAATAGGGATGACTTGGAGGGATTGTGGTATTGCATAAGATGCAATGATCAAGTAAAAATGAATCTTTAAAGTATCAATGAGGTTATAAAGCATATACACATACTGGATTGCAAGATAATGAAAATGATATTTAGTAAATGAAATGTGACTAATGACATTGTGGTGCAAGGATATATATATATAGTACAATGAAACTTAAGTATATAATTGGTAATGATAAGAAGGGAGTATCAGCATGTAAATGATGTGAAGTTTTGTGTAGGCATAATGAGAATTCATACGGATTATGTAAGAGATAACTTATGGTATTGACATTAGAAGTACGTGTACATACGTATGTGTGGGATTGATGATGTGGCCAACTAAAATGAAGAACTGTCTTTAGAGATTCAAGATTTGAACTCAATATATTTGATGAGTTGTATGGATAATACAATGATAAGAAATCCCATCAAAAGTAGAACTATATTTATATAAGAAATTTTGGAGAAATATCCAAAGAAATGATATCAAGGAAATGTTATCTATGGCGTGATTAAGCCATGCAAGATGGACTGATTTGATTACGAAGATTTGAGTTGCATAAATACAAAAAAAAAGAGACATGAAGTATGAAGGAACAGTTGAAAGATTCAACTCCCTAGAATGTTGGAAATATGTATAGGAATAAATAGGGCATTTTATGATGCCATAAGTCATATAATGGTGTATAAGGATAGGATGAATGAATGTTGAGAAGTTTGACAAGGAATGAAGTAAGAAGATGGTGATTGGTATACATAGTATAAAATGTGATTTAAATCGGTATGATCAAGAGGGAGTTATGGTTCAAATTTAATGATGGGGATAATGGCATACTCGACATCTTAAAATAAGAGATAAAGATCGTGAAGTGTAACGTCGATTTGATTCTAAAGGATGATAACAAACATAAGTGAAGCATTCTAGTCGAACTGGAGGTAAACGAGGTGAATGAATGACTGAAGGTTTGATAAAAATCGAAATAAAGATATGTTTAAGGTTAGTGATAGAATCAAAGGCATACATGGGATCTTAATGATAAGAAAGAATAATTGAGGAGGGTACCATGGTTTTGACTCAAGGATGATAATAGATATAAGTTACGTACCCTGACCTTGTAAAGTGTTCTAGTCAAATTGAAGATAATGAGGTGCGTAAATCAAAATTCCCTATGAAGAAGGAAATGGAATATGATCATTGAGTGAGGTTAACAACTCGATGTTAAAGAGAATTCGAGGACGAATTCTATTTAAGTGGGGGAGAGTGTAATATCTCGTACTTTGATATGGTGACTAATAAAGCTTATTGGATGCCAATTGAGGTTAATTATAATGTTTAGAAATGATGAAAGATGAAAGGAATAGTTTGGGATAAAATATTCCGCACACGAGGAAATAATAATAAAATAATGATATTTTTATCGGAGAAGAATTTGCAAGATAAAAAGTGATTCGAAAGTCAATTAAGACATAATAAGGTATTTTGAGTACCAAGGTGACAAGAGGAGACAAGGAAATTTTTAAAATAAAATAATATTTTATTAATAAAATAATATTAAAATATTAATATTTTATTCAGTGTTAAAATTTTTCATGAAGAATGAATATATGGTCAATCTAAGTGGGAGAGAAGAAGAATGAGAGGATTTTTGGAGAAAAATGATGTTAATGGGGCCGCGTGTCTTTATTAAGTAAAGACAACGCGGGCAAATAAATATTTTAAATATTATGGGGACACCGCGTTGGAGTACAATCCTCATACTTTGTTTGTGCATGTGTAGGAGAAGGTAGTAGAAGGAAATTGGAGTTAAATGAGTGTTGGGAGGACTCGATTAAAATCAAAGGAAACAAAAAAAAAGGCAAAACGGTAATTTTATGAGAAGTTTGGTCAAAGCTTCCAAAGAAAGCTTTGACTCCGATTTTTTTATGCCAAGACCGACCTTATCCTTTCCCCCAGCAGATTTTTCTTCTTCTTCATCCATTCTCCGCACCATTCTTGAAGCTTCCATGCCATTTTCTCTTTATCCACCATGAAATCAAGTTTTCTTCACTTTCCTTTCCATGTTTTTTTTTCTTTCTTCTCCAAACTTCTTGAGCATTAAATTTACAACCTTTAACCCCAATTTCCAACACACCAAAACCCTAGGAGAAGAAAGAAAAAGAGAGAAAGGAAGAAAAAGCTTGGTTATGGTGATTCAAGTAAGGAACGGTAAGAATTCTTGTTTTTGGCTTAAGTAGTCTTTGAAAATGAGTTAGTGACTTAGAGAAATGTCTTGTGGCAGTAAAGATTGGCTTGATTAGAGAAAAATTGGTAACATGTAAGCCAATAAACCCATGGGTACATGAAGGACTCAAAGTGGAAAAGGGAAACGGTAAGCTTAACACTATGTTTTAAAGCCTACAGTTAGTTGAATATTGTGATGGAATTATGGTTGTTGAAAGGATCTATTTGCATAAGCTAGTTGAAAATTGTTAAGATTGTATGGCATGTTGTTTGAAAGAAATAAAAAAGGAATATTGTGGATGGAGGATTGAGAAACAAAGTATTGAAAGTTAGATAGATAACAATGCGTGTAAACTAGGAAATAATCGAGTGAAAGTGAGAATAATTGTTGCTACCATATATGTGGATTATGTGTGGAAATATAAGATGGATTTGGGCGGAAATTATTTAGAAAGGTGGAAAAAGGCACATGACATCATAAATAAG
The DNA here is from genome assembly GCF_000208745.1 of Theobroma cacao. NCBI lineage: Eukaryota > Viridiplantae > Streptophyta > Magnoliopsida > Malvales > Malvaceae > Theobroma > Theobroma cacao. The sequence goes on along the minus strand of NC_030853.1, from coordinate 8,469,701 downwards.
TTGCCAATGATATAATCTAAGGAATTTCGTAAGCAATGGATGTAAGTAATTTTGGTAAAAATGTATGAAGATGTGGTTAATTAAAGACGGTTTCATGCTAGGATGAAAATATAAATTTGAGTAAGGATTAATTGATTGAAGTGCTGCCCATATACGTATGTAATTAAATATATTGAGTTCGTATTATTTCTAGGAAGTGCAAAGATAAAGTTAGAGAACTGTGGTGGCATGCCGGAGTAAATAGCGAGCGACCGGCCAGTGAAAATAGTTAGAGACACTTCCGAACAAATAGCGACTTAAAATCTCATTGTTGCTAAGTGAGTGAACTTGCATTTCAAAATCATTTTGGGAGACATAATTGTATTGGTATGAAACATTGAATGATTTATTCCAACTTGTCTTTAAAAACATGTGCCTTAGGAACCAGAGCTAACTTTTCATCATCACATGACAACTCTTCCAGCTCTTCTTCAAGGATGGTAGCTTTAAATGCAATGCTCTTTTTCTTTTCCTTTGCTTCCCTTCTATCTTCTTCTTCTTCCTCTTAAAGCTCCAACTCATGAGTAAGGAAAAAACCATAAATCTCATATAAGGTAATGACAGTTAGATCCTTGGCCTCTCAGATTGCAGTCACTTTAGGCTTCCAATTTTTTGGTAGGCTTCTAAGAAGTTCTTTAACTATTTCATACTCAAGTATTGGTTTTCCTAGTTGACTTAATTTATTTGTAATGTTTGTAAATCTATCTAGCATGCTGGTGATGTCTTCACCAAGCTCCATTTTGAACATTTCATAGTTATGTGTCAAGAGGGCTATTTTGGACTCCTTGACTTGAGAAGTCAATTCATGGATTATTCTAAGTTTATCTCACACTTGTTTAGTTGTTGCATAGCTTGAGACTTTGTTGAATTTAATGGGGGTGAAGGCACAATGCAATGTATTAATGGCCTTAAAATTCGTTTGGACTTTCTTAGTTTCAGCCTCGGTCCATTTAGACCTTGGCTTAGGCATCAACTCATTAGTTACTACATTCAAAGTTGAGGGAATAAAGGGTTCATCAGTTATGACGTCCCACATTTCATAATCTATAGCTCTAATGTAAATTAACATCCTAGTGCTCCAATAAGGATAGTTAGAGCCATCAAATAGAGGTGGTCTGTTTGTTGATTGTCCCTTAGTAACTATGGATTTTTGGAGAGCCATTTGGATCCTCCCAAAGGGTGTTAAACCTTAAGAACAGGGAACTAGCTTTGATACCACTTGTTGGTCCCAGTAATATGTGCTAGAGGGGGGGTGAATAGCACAATTTGGCTCTTTCAAAGGTTATCTCTAAGTGTAGACAAAGGCAAGATAAATGAAAGAAAGAAAATAAAACAAAAGCAGAGTAAACAAGATAGCAAAATTTAGAGTGGTTCGGTCCAAGACCTACATCCACTACCTTGATTATCCAACCAAGGATTTTCCAAACAATTCCACTAAGAACCGATTCACAAGCTTTCACTAAGCTTTACAATGGATTTTACCAAGCTTCGCCAAAACCTTTCACAATGGTTGTTACCATGATCAGCCAAAACCTTGTGAGACCTTGACCTTTATAGACTCGTAGATAGAAATATATGCGATATCCCTAATCAAGGGTAATTTCGTCATTTTCTCAATAAGCCCATAAAAGTAAGTTTTAAACAATATTATGTCTTAAGTAGGCCTAAAGCATAAATGAATGATGAAAATATGGGTGAAATGACAAGGAAATAAAAATTTTGATGATTTTCATGTTCTAGGGGCAAAATGGTAATTTTGTCACCCAATGACAAAATGAGAACTTTTAGAAAAAGATTTTGATCACATTTGACTCATTGGAGTATGATTTGAGTTTGAGAGGTGAAAAATTTAAATTTTGACATTTTTTGAGTCCTAGGGGCAAAACGATAATTTTACGAGTTTATGAGGGCAAAGTTGGAATTTTGAAATTTTACACCACCTGACACTTGTCATGCCCATGGATTTCAGCCATTAACATTTTACATTGTGGATAATTGAAGCATTTTATGTGGTGGAGAGAGATTGCTTAATGGATA
>NC_030853.1:8424737-8466332 GCF_000208745.1 Theobroma cacao | reverse complement strand
ATATATATATATATATATATATATATATATATATACATATGGTATATGATTGTAAATGCAAATATGTGAGCATTTGATTTGTTAAAATTTGGGAGAGTACATGTGTTACATGTTGCTATTGTTATTTTAGCAGGATGACTTGTTTTAAAGGAAAATGAGACTTTTTCCTTGATGTTCTAACTCTCGTTGTAGCAAGAAACTCTCGAGTTTGAGGGCCTTCACCAGACTTGGTTCTCGCTACAGCGATAATGAAGTTCGCTATAGCGAGAAACTTTCTGTCCATTTTGGCTAACTTGTGGGTTTTGCTATATTTTTTAATTCTTTGGTACCATAGTTGAGTATGGATCTTTTAAGTGATTTACTCATGAGGGGTTTACATGAGGGGTTTTACTAAGAACTAGAACAAATTGCATTGTTTTGAGAAAATGAGTGCATCATGATATCGATAAACATTCTTTATGGTATGCTTGTTCCCTTCTTGTTCACTCACTAAGTTTATGCTCATTGCTTTCAACTTCATATTTTCATATTAAAAGACAACCAGTAACTAGGACGAGGTGTCCTCGTGGACTTGTATCCATCTTTTGGTAGGTGTCTCGACATTCAGTAGCTGTACATTCGTTCGAGTCTCTCCACTGGACATCAGTCTCCTTTTGTTATGTATAGACGAACCTAATGTGAATTATTAAGATACATGTGTAGACAGTGTATATGCGCTTGTTTGGTATGCCAGTATGAAGTGGCAATGTTTAATATTATATGACTTAGTAGTTTATGACGGAATGATGAACATGTCAGATTAATAGGCTTGCTTGGGCTTAGTGGACTACGTCCATTGGACCCATGCGCCGATCATGGCCCGGAATTTGGGTTGTGACAAACACAAAGTGGTTTTTCAAAGGCTCAACCACAACCCTTCACAATGGTTTTTCACAAGCTCAACCAAAACCCAAAGTGGCTTTTCAAATGCTCAACCATAACCTATAACAATGGTTTTTCACTAGATCAACCAAAACCCAACAACTAACTTTTCGAGGCTAAGTTAGAACCTTAACACATTCAAGCAAACCTAGCTTGAAACAACCACTTAGAGTGACTCCCTCACTCTAAGAATACAGTAAGAGAAGTAAAAGAAAGCAACTATGATCACAGGTTGATCTAAATGGTACAAGGTTGAGTGCAGAATACAAATACAAAAAATTGGCGTTTAAGTGTAGAAAAGTGCAGAGGAGATTTTTTGGTATTTTAGCTCTATATGACTCAAATCTTTTCCAAAACTTTCAAAGAACTTGTTTCTAACTGTTGGAAGACCCTTTTATACTTGGAGAAACATCTCTGATGGGAGTTTGACAGTTTTCTAGCTGTTGGAGACAGTTGAGAATTAGTTCTAGCCGTTACTCTGTCTTTTAGTGCAGATTTCAAACTTGCAAGCAAAATGCTCTTAGTCGACTAACTATATCTTAGTCGACTAAGTCGTCTCTGTTTTCTGCTCCCTGTATCTGGTAGTTCTAGCAGTTTGCACTTAGTCGACTAATCCATTTCTTGGTCGACTAAGTTGGTTCTGTCTTGAAGTCCAAATTTTGACAGTAGCTTCTTAGTCGACTAACCCTTATCTTGGTCAACTAAGTTGGTTTTGTCTTGAAGTCCAAATTTTGACAATAGCTTCTTAGTCGACTAACCCTTATCTTGGTTGACTAAGTTGGTTCTGTTTCTCAATATTTTGCAACCCGTCATTTCTCCAATTTGAATTTTAGTCAACCAACATTCTTCATTATTCAACTAAAGAGCTTCCTTCTTGTTGATCAATCATGTCTCCTTATTCCCATGATTTTTGACATACACTTTTGAAGAATAGATTTATTATTTTTATATGACTTTTTGTCTTGTACACTTAGGTAGAAATGTTAGACATAAATGAAATGGGAATGTTTTATTATCATCAAAAACTAATGGAGCCAACACAAGACCATCTCAATTCTCAAAACAAGTAATTTTTAATTTGCTAATGAGAATTGATGGGAAACTCACAGATCAAGGAGCAAGAATTCAGAAAATTGAAGAAAGGTTAACAGAAATGGAAAACAAAATGAAAGGAAAAGAAAAAATGTCATCTGAACCAGTTACTGCAGGCAACTCTGCAGCTTCTAGCCGGGGCTAATGCAGGATAGGAAGCTGAGATGCAAGCTGAAGGTCATGAACTTGAGGTGGAACAACCGAGAAAATCCTCTTCACCTAAGTTTCAGGATGAAGAAGAATCAGTGCAAGGAACCAAGGTGCATGGATTACTTAATGAAAATCCTCTCACTAAACCCCAACCTCAACCAGAACCTCAACCATCTCCTCCACATTCTAAAGAGGTTTCAATCATGGGACTTTTCCATCAAATGGTTCAAGAGGAGCAAGCTGAGAAAGAGGTAGCTAAGGCAAAAGCTCAATAAGTAGCATTTGCATCAGCTCCTACTACAAAAGGGAAACTTGGAAAAGAAAAAGCAAGGACAACTATTGCTCCCCAAGTCAAGTCTAAACCACCTGGCATGGGCAAGAAAACAATGGCAACCAAAACAAAGTTCATCAGAATAAGGAAATTATCCAGATTGGCTGAAAAAGCCAAGCCAGCACCAATCTCCTCTCCTCAAAACCCTCTTGAAATTTCATCCCCTGAATAGTCCCCTGAAAAAATCACCACCTCAACCCTCTCCTCAACTAGAATCATCTCCTTAACCCCTCAATGTCAAGTACTATACTGATGATGAATCCTCTCCCTCATCCTCCTCAGAAAGTGATTAGAAGCTGATGATGACAAAAAAAGGGGAGAAGATTAAGTATAGCAAGGACCTTAGGGGAGATAGGAAGTAGAAACTGTCCAGGGGCAGTTTCGAAACATTAACTGTTAATTGTTATTTTGTGGTAATTTGCTGTTTGTGCCAAGTTGGCAATTGAACACTTAAATTTAACCTTGTTGTTTATGCTTTTGTGTGTGAAATGGGATGCTAATATGTTTATGTTACTTGGTTGTTGATAATTAAATATTTGATGATGTCTTACTATCTATGGTATTTTAACTGCTGCTTGGTATTTTAACTGCTGTTGATAAAAATCTGGGGTTATACTGATATTGGGATAGAATACTGATGCTTGATTTTCATTATGACAGTATGAATGGATTGTGTTTGTGAATACATATGGATGTTGAGTATATTATATCTGATGAATTGTCAAGCCCTACTCTATTATATAATTGTCATGTCATTCATGTGCTTGATAGAATGTTTGCATAAGTGAATGTATCAAAAAATCGTTAAAAGTCGGTATTGTACCTAGTGGTACAATTAAGTTGATTAAAGCCTCGAACTAGGCCAAATAAAGATTTTACGATGTATTTGAGAGTTATTAAACCTTAGAATGTCTTAATATGGTGATTCAAAGTTCGATGATTAATTTGGAGTCAAATTAAGAATTTTCATAACATAGGGGCAAAATGGTAATTTCACCACCCAAGGGAAAAATTGGAATGTTGGATGATATTTTGACTAAATTTGATTAATTAGAGCATTATTTGAATTTGAGAAGTGAAAATTTTCAATTTCGACATTTTTTCGAACATATGGGCAAAACGGTCATTTTAAGTGTCCATGAGGACTAAATTGAAAATTTTGGAATTTTACACCACCATGACACTTGTCAAACCCATAAATTTCACCCATTATTTTTTTAAGTGAGAGATTATATGTGGTTGGAATGAAATGCTTAATTATTAAGTTTTTAAACAAGGACCAATTAAAAGGTGACAAGTGTCAAGCTTTAATATTATTTTAATTGCCTATATAAACTCACTTAAAACCCTTCACACTCTTATGGCCGGCCAAGCAAGGGAACAAAGAGAAAAAGAGAAGAACAAACCCTAGGAAGGAAAAATCCAAGAAAAATTGTTGGATTTCAAGAAATTAAGCAAGTAAAGGTGCTAAACCACCCGATAAGGGCAAAGATATCGTGTCAGAGGACCGAGAATAGAAGTACTCCTACCACTCCAAATTCCCATTATAGTGAGTAATCAGATGTTCATCTTAATTATCTAAAGTGGATTATACTTGTTTTAAGATTTTAAAGAATAAGGCACTTAATTTGCAAATTATTATGTTTTACATTTTAAATGTTGGTTAAATGAATGAGATTTATAAATTATTCTGAAAATAAATGTTGATTTTCAAAATAGAGTAAGTGGAGGCTATACACTCGTATTATATATATATACATGATTTGAATTGATGGCTTATGAAATTGTGGTAGCATGAATGGCTGAAATTGTGGTTTTCTGAATTATATAAAGTGTTTTGTCTTACATTGACAGGTTAAATAGTACTATATTAGCCATGTTATGCTGTCGAAATTTTATTGATTTGGTGGGTTATGTATTTAGCTTACTGCAGTGGGCGGGTTTTCGTGGACCAACCTATTATAGGGGCACAGTAAACCCCGTTATATTTACCTTAGTAGAGAGGAGCGGAGGGTATCTCCTAAGGTAAAGTTTAGAGTTCACTTCACGCCGAACCACCACGTGAAAGTGAAACTCAGCCAACGCCAAGGAACGACTATATTTTTAAACGTGAAAACATGTTTTATGTGTATATGTCTTTTTAACTGCCTTGGTGGACTTGGTTGGATGCCCAGCGCAAGGCATCACCGAGTACTAATTTTTGGCACGAGCTAAGTTTTTAAGAAAATCATAAGCCTTATTGATTTTCTTGATGAAATGTGATTGTTTTTACATGGATTAAAATGGGTTTTGATGTTATGAATTATATATATATTGATGGGATGATTTAACTATCTCCATTTACTCAACCTTAGATGCTACAAACGAACTCTACTTACTCACTAAGTTCATAAAAACTCACCTCTTCTTTTTTTTAACCATTTCAGGCTCAAGATAGTTTGTGGATAGCTGATTTCGTCGAGGATCTACTTTTGGATTTACATCCTTATAAATCGAAGGTCTACCTTCTTGTACATATTTGTTTATTTTGGGGGCCCACATATCATTGTAGAATATTTTGTATACCTGGCTGCGTGTGCCACTGTATGTATGAATTTATTTTGCTTTTACGCTACAAAAATTATTTACACAGAGTTCTATAAATATTGTTTTATAAAAAAATAGAATATTTTGTTTAATATTTTTATTTAATTTGAATAGCTATAATTTCACTTTAAATTGATGAATTAGACAACAAAACTTATTTTTAGACATGAAATGGATGCTTATTACTTGTATATCACTTTATATTTATGCATATATGCACTATGAATGTATAGTGTCACTTTCTATATGACATGAATAAAAGTTGCTGGAATGAATAAGCAAAATATGCACACACTTAGGGGGAGCAATCCCCATTTTCTGCAAGATTAAAAAGAATAAAAAGACACCGTGCTATTAATCAAGCAATATTTTGTCATCATCAAAAAGGGGGAGATTGTTGGCTTCATTAGTTTTTGATGATAATAAAACATTTCCATTCATTTGTGTCTAATATTTCTACTTGAGTGTGCAAGACAAAAATTATATGCAAATATGTAATCAATCATTTAAGTGCACATATCAAAGAGCATAGGAATAAGAAAGTCACAATTGATCAACATGACTAAAGTCCCTTAGTCGATTAATGAAGAGTTAGTCAACTAAGATTTAAATCAAAAGTTGGCGAGCTGAAAAGTATTGAGAAATAGAACCAACTTAGTCGACCAAGGAATGAGTTAGTTGACTAAGTGCACACTGCCAGAATTGCCAGAAATTGGGAACAGAAGACAAAGATGACTTAGTTGACTAAGATATCGGTTAGTCGACTAAGAGCATTCTGCTTGCAAGTTTAAACTCTGCACTAAAAGACAGATTAATGGTTATAACCAACTTCCAACTGTTTTCAATGGCCAGAAAACTATCAAACTGTCATCAGAGTTGTTTCTCAAAGTATAAAATAAGGTTCTAATGGCTAGAAATAAAAGAGAAAAGGCTTCCAAGCAAAAAGAGTTCAAAAACCAGCAAAAATTTCTCTGCACTTTACTGCACTCAACGCCTATCTTTGTAGTTGTGTTTTGCACTTCAACTTGTACCACTTTAATCAACTTTGTGATCATAAGTACACTTCTATTTCATTTTTCTTTATGTTCTTAGAGTGAAAGGGTCACTCTAAGGGGTTCAACCAAGCTAGGATTGCTTGTTTAGATAAAGGTTCTAACTTAGCCTTGAAAAGTTAGGTGTTGGGTTATAGTTGAGCTCGAAAAAAACTATTGTGAAAGGTTTTGGTTAAGCCTGGTAAAAGCCATTGTAAAGCTTGGTGAAAGCTTGTTAATTTCACTGGTTCTTAGTAGATTGGTTAGATAATCAAGGTAGTGGATTGTGAGACTTTGACCTTTATAGACTCGTAGCTAAAAGTAGACGTGATATCCCTAGTCATGGGTAATTTCGTCATTTCCTTAGTAAGCTCCTAAAAGTAAGTTTTAAACAATATTAAGGCCTAAGTAGGCCTAAGGCATAAATGAATGATGAAAATATGGGTAAAATGAAAAAGAAAATAAAGATTGATGATGATTTCCATGGTAGGGGCAAAATGGTCATTTTCACCTCGGGTCAAAAATTTTAAGTTTTCATGAATTCGAGCATTTCTAGACCATGATGGACCTTGTCCTAGTGTCAAAAGAGTAAAAAGATTGCATATAAGATTGGAGGAAAACAAGTTAACTTGTGAGAGCATTTTGGTAATTTAAGTGGAATGGATAAGTTTGGGCTATAAATATATCTTTCTTCCAGCAACTTCTTCTCCCATTTTCCAGTAGCTTCTTCTTCTTCTTTCTTCTTCTCTTTCACGTTGCTTTCATCCTCCATGGAAGCTTGATATGAACTTCCATAACCTCCCTCAAAATAGCTCCACTTTTCATGCTTTTGGTGCACCCTTCCATAAATCCTTGTGCTCTTCCACTCTCTCTCTTTAAAACCCTTGAAAAATCTTATTTCCATACTCTCTCTCACTAGTTAGGTGTTTTAAAGAGAGAAAAAGGAAGCTTTATTAATAGCTTGAAAGTTTTTGGAAAGAATTTCAAGCACAAAGCTACCAAGGTGAGTAGTGAACTAGAATTGATTTTTAGTGTTGAAAATGATTAGTGTTTAGACTTGTGGGTGTTTTGGTAGTTGAGGTGGGAAATTCACTTTAGAGCGATTAGGATAGTGAAAGTGGATAACCATTTAATGGCACTTGGAAACTAGTAGGTGATAGCTTGTAGAACTTGTAATTATGAGAATTGAGTTAATTGCGATGTTAATGTGATGGTAGGTTCCAACGAAGCCCCACCATCCCATTTAGACCATTAGGGATGTTAGAATCGACTAAAGGTTCAACGAAATACCAGTGAGTGGACTTGCATTTCAAACTTGTTTTGGAAATGCGAATGTGTTTGCACAAGATATTTGAATGATTTTATCCAACTTTTCTTTGCAAATGTGTGCCAAGGAACAAGCCTTGATTAAATGGTTTTTATATTGTGAAATGTGAGATGTGTATAAGGATGAATCCATATACTTTATATTATGTTGGTATGTATGTATACATCTTATGAATATGTGTTGTGTATTGATGAATGATGTTGGGTGGTTATGTTGAAGTGTGCGAGTAGGGAGAGCACACATGATGATGATAGAGTGTGCGAGTAGGGAGTGCACACATGATGACGATGTATGTATATGTAAATGTGTGTGTTATAGAAAGTTCATGAATATGGTTTATGGATGAAATGCATGTGAAATATTGCATGTTGAACTTTGGAAATTTCTAGGCATGTTTAAGTTGAGCTTGTCTTTGCAGCTAAATGGCCTATCCTTAAGAGAATCAAAAGTTGTTAGTGGTGTCCTGTTCTCGCTGCAATGAGAATGAATCTCGCTGCAGCAAAAAACTCTTGGGTTTGAAGGGTTGCATTGGTTTGATTCTTGCTACAGCGAGAATGCATTTTCGCTGCAACGAGAAAGTCACTGAAGCTCCTCGCTGCAATGAGAAACTTTCTGCCTTGCTTATTATCTTGTTCCCTTGCTGCCCTATTTCCCATTTCTTTGGCACCATAGTTAAGTGTGGACTTCCAAATTTAGGAATTTATTTAATTAGGTTTGAAATGAGGAGGTTTGTTGAGAAACCCTCAGATGGTTGAGAAACCCTCGTTCCCTGATAATTTGAGCCTAAATTTCACTGCAACGAAAATTTATTTTCGCTGCAGTGTAGAATGCCTTTCCCCTGCAACGAGGACCCGTCGTCTTACTTGCTTGACATGCTTGAATGCTAATAGAGTTTTCACTCTTCAAAATCCTTTGTTGTGGATGGAACCGTTATCATCAAGTGATTAACTCATTAAGGGTTTAATGAGGGGTTTTATTAAAACTAAACTAAATTGCATTGTTTTGAAAATAAATGCATCATGATTTCTTTAAACTTTCCTTATTGTTCACTTGTTCCCTTCCTGTTCACTCACTAGGTTTATGCTCACCATTTTCAACTTCATGTTTTCATATCAAGAGGCAGTTGGTAGCTAGGTCGAGGTGTCCTTGTAGATTCGTTTCTTTGGTAGGTATCAATGGCATTCAGTAGCTACACCTTCACTGTGGTCACTCCGCTGGAAGCCCAGAGTCATTTTGTTGTAAATATGTACATGTGAAGTAAATTATTAAATTTGCACATTTAGACAATATATGTATATTTTGATTGGTATGCCACTATGAGTTGGCAATGCTTAGTATTATTTTGATTCAAAGTTATGAAATATAACTTAGTAACTTTTGCTGGAATGGTGAACACGTCTTATTAATAGGCTTGCTTGGGCTTAGTGGATTACGTCCATTGGGCCCATGCACCGGTCATGGTCCAAAATTTCGATCGTGACATGGATGTAGGTCTTAGACTGAACCACTCTAAATTCTGCTGTCTTATTTACTCTATTTTTGTTTAATTTTCATTCTTTCTTTTGTCTTGCATTTGTCGACACTTAGAGACAATTTTTGAAAGAGCCAAATTGTGCTATTCACCATCCCTCTAGCACATTTACTTAGGACCAACAATGTCATGATTATGTAACTTATGATTTATACAAAAACTCTTTCTCTTGGCTTATCCCTCTCTTATATTCACTCACAAAGTCTTTGTGACTCACACGTTAGTTTTTTTTTTTTATATAGATTAGTGAGTAACTTAATACCCTTGTCGTGGAGACAAGCTCTCAATCTTTCTTAATAAGTATTCTAGCAACCCCCTTGATGCCTAGAGGGTCGAGTCATATTCCCATGACAAGTCAATCTTTATTTTGTTGTTATATGTTGATGGATTTTTCTTTATGAGTATTCATGAGTACGTAAACACGAGTGGCATTAGGATTTATATGTTTTACAAGGATTTGGCAATTAAATGCTTATGATAAAATATTTGCTTGAGTTATGAAAACTACTTTTCATTTATAATTTATTAGCATTTTTGCACGTCGTAAGGTAACATTCCACCTTATTATGATGGTACCTAGTACGATGTTCATTAGCATTTCCACACTTCGTGGTGTAAAAATCCACCATGTTGTGATGGCGCACCAAATTGCATGTTGATGTATTGTTGATAATGTGTATGCTTTATATGTATGAACAATATATGACTTATGAGTAAGAGGCTTGCTTAGGCTTAGTGGGCCATATCCACATAGGTCTTTGCATCGATCATATCTCCAAAAATGGGATGTGACACCGTAGTTGGCCATAGTAGAAACATAAGCTTGCAGCTCTATAACATTGTCCCTTATGTTGTTTACCATGGAATGTACATAATCCCCTTAACTATCCACTTTGCTCAGAGGCCTATTACCTCAATAAGATAGTAGTCTTGTGCTCTTGTCTCACATCAGTACTGATAGATATACTCCCCTGTTCTTATCCCACATCAATATAGATAAATATACTATGAAACCTCGACCTTCATAAACACATAACTCGAGGTAGAACTTATGTTTAAAGGTTCAATTTGAGATAATGATGCTAGTTTTACATTACTTATAATTATTTTATGTCGTTATAAGAGTATGATTAAAAAATAATTTCAATTGGTGAAGAAAGGTGCATAGTGGGTTGTTACTCTATTTGCATATGTTTTGATTTTTAAAGTATATCTCCCACTACAGAAGTCCAAATAATATTATTTTTTGACCATTAGAAAGCTAAGAGAAAGGGCTACAACTTTGATGTTTACTACTTTTCCTAGTTTGGACGGAAAGGTGGTCAAAATCCTTGTCGAAGTGAAAGTACTACGTTAGAAGAATAGATTTGGACAGAACATTTGAGCGCCGAGACACTGGAAATTGAGAGTCGTGGCCCTGACCGTAATTTCCACAAATAACAAGTTTAGGGTATTTTTGAAGCTAGGACTTTTGAGGGCTACTTAAGGGACCTCTTTCAGAGGATTTTGGACCTTTTTTTAGTGTCAAAAGAGTAAAAAGATTACACAAGAAAAAGATGAAGACAAATGGCCTTGTTAAAGGCATTATTGTAATTGCATGAAGAATTAGATAAACTTTAACTATAAAAAATCTCATTCTTCTAGCAGCTTCTTCATTTCTCAAGCAACTTCTTCTTCTCCTTCTTCCCATCTCACGTTTCTCTCCTTTTCCATGAAAGCTTCTCTCAAGCTTCTATCACTCTCCCAAACTAACCTCAATTTTTGTGCTCTACACACCCTATTGTAAGGTTTTTCAACTCTTATACTCCCTCACCTTAAACAAACCCTTAAAAGTCTTTCTTTAATACTTTCTCTCACTAGTTAAACTTTGTAGAGAGAGAAAGAGAGGTTTCATGATAGCTTGAGGATTCTTGGGAAGAAATTTCATTATAATCCACCAAGGTGAGTGATGATTTAGGACTGGTTTTAAGTTATTGATAAAGGCTAATAATTAGAGTTATGAATTGTGTATTGCTGAAGTTGTTTAGCTATTTCTAGTACTACTAAAGTAGAGAATTGAATAGCCAATCAAATGGTAATGGAAGATAGATAAGAAGGGCTAGTGAAGCTTGATTTGGGAAAATAGCATTTGGAGTGATATTAATGTAAATTGGATTGGTTGTGATGTTTTTGTGCGTGATAGGTTCCAACGAGGTCCTCAGCCCCATTTAAACCATTAGTCGAAGTTAGAGCCCACCGAAACATCAATAAAGACTGATGAGTGAACTTGCACATTTCAAAATGATTTGGGGAAGTGTTTACGTGTTTCAATGAATCATTTGGGAATTTTATCAGTTTTTGCTTTAAAATTGCTTGGGAACAAGCCCTTGATAAAATATTTGATGTTGTGAAATGTGAAATGTGTAAAAGGATGAATCCATATGTTTTTGTATGATGTTGATATATATATATATATATGTATACTATGTCATAAATGGTTCCATTATGTGACAAATGCAACCGTGCATGTGTGGGGTGAGTGTGCACTTGTCGGTGATGACAGTGGTGAGGGAGATGGATGGTGATATTGTCCGGCTATGTGCACGATGTGGTGGGATGCACATGAGCTGTGTGAGATGGGATGTCCGGCTATGTGCACGATGTGGTGGAATGCATATAGCTGGGTGAGATGGGATGTCCGGCTATGTGCACGATGTGGTGGGATGCACATGAGCTGGGTGAGATGGAATGATTATTGGAAATTTCCTCTCTTTCAAATTTCATGCTAAATATGGTTCCTTCATCATTAAATGATTTAATAACTAGGGGTTTAATGGAGAGATTTTAATAAGAACTTGAACTAAGTTACATTGTTTTCAAATAAGTGCATCAGGATTATCAAGTTTCCTTATTGTTGCTTGTTTCCTTTTTATGTTCACTCACTGAGTTTGTACTCACTGCTTTCAACTTCATGTTTTTAGATTAGGAGGCAATTGGAACCTAGGTCGAGGTGTCTACGTAGTTCCATCTTTTTGGTAGGTATGTTGGCATTCAATAGCCGTCCCTTCACCTTGGTCATTCCACTAGAAGCCCAGAGTCATTTTTGTTTGTAAATATGTACATGTGATGTAAAGTACTAAGATGCATGGCTTAGACCATATATGTATTTTTTGATTGGTAAGCCACCATGAGTGGCAATGGTTAATATTATTATGGGTTAATATAAATATAGTTTTGATTGCTATAGCTTATTAGTACAGTACTAGAAGGGTGGCATTGTGAGATGTAACTTTCAGAATAATTGATCGGATGACGAGCAGGATTATGTAAATAGGCTTGCTTGGGCTTAGTGGACTTCGTCCATTAAGTCCATGCTCTGGTCATGGCTCGAAAATTGGGTCTCGACAAAGTTGGTATCAGAGCTCTAGGTCGTCTAGGTTCCAAGACTTCCTTTTATTGGTCTAGTGGAGTGTCAGGTCTTTATGTGGAAACTTCGGTTGTGAAGTGTAACCGCGGCACATTTTACAACCAAGGGACCGCATAGATTCCCTATCTTAGAAACCACCTTTTTCCCTTAAGTATGATTATTAAATGTGTTTAATAACAGGTGTTTACTCTTGTCTTGGTAAGAATGCCACCTAAGACACGAGCCGCCTCAAGACAGATGAGGGATCAAGATGATCCTAATGAGTGGATAGATAGGCCATGGGCGTCCACCCTTAGGAGGCGAGGTAGACGTGGTAGGGCCACTACGCCGGTGAGGGTGAATACGCCTATGGGTAGGTGAGAGGAGGGACAATCTTCAAGTAATGTGGATAGACAACCAATTTGGGGCATTACCATCGAGGACTTGGCAGTAGGCCTGTAGGGAGTTAATCGAGTTGTAGAGATAATGGCAGCCTGTATGGACGATATACAAAGGATAGTGGAGGGGAGACCTACAGTACAAGAATCCCCTAGTTCCTAAGAGCAGGCCGAATGCCAACATCTTGAGGTCGACAAGGGTCATTTAGAGATTTCTTTTCCTGATTTTCTCAAGCTTAAGCCTCCATCTTAGATAAGATGGAGAAAATTTGTAACGCCTTGGGATGTTCCAGTGTCCGATCAATCGAACTAGCTGCCTTTCGATTAGAGGACGTGGCACAAGAGTGGTATAGCTCCTTATGTAGAGGCAGACCAACGGATGTAACACCGTTGACTTGGAGTGAGTTCAGTACAACCTTCTTAGATCGATTTTTGCCACTTAGTGTACATAATGCCAGAGTTAGGGAGTTTGAGGCTTTGGTACAGACCTCGAGTATGACAGTGTCAGATTACGACATAAAATTCACACAGTTGTCTCGGTACGCGCCTTATCTAGTCTCTACCGAGGAGATAAAGATACAAAGGTTTGTGGATGGGCTAGTGGAACCATTGTTTAGGGCTGTGGCATCTCAAGATTTCAATACCTACTCCGTCGCAGTGGATTGCGCTCAGCAGATTAAGATGAGGACCAGTGAGAGTAAGGTTGCGAGGGACAGAGCGAAAAGGGCCAAGACAGAGCGTATATGCTTTAACACCTCAAGAGGCCCAGACATCCAATGCAATGGTTTTAGGTACTCTTTCCATTTGTAATATGGATGCTCGAGTATTGTTTGATCCTAGTGCTACCCATTCTATTTCTCCATGTTTTGCACTTCATTTGGTTAAGGATCGTGTTAGGAGAGAAGAATAATTGGTGGTGTCTGCTCCTTTAAAGGAGGTATTTGTGGCTGAATGGGAATATAAATCCTGTGTAGTTTGAGTCAAGGACAAAAACACATTGGTAGATCTAGGGGTGTTAGACACCTTAGATTTTGATGTGATTTTGAGAATGAATTGGCTATCACCCTACCATGTCAGTGTGGACTGTTACCATAAATTGATTAGATTTGATTTTTCTAGTGAACCATCATTTAGTATTCAAAGGGATAGGAGCAATGATCCCACCAATTTGATATCAGTCATGTCTACCGGAAGGCTATTAAGATAGGGTTGTCAAGGTTACTTGGCTGTTGTGAGGGATACCCAAGCGAAGGTTGGAGATATAGGCCAAGTGTCGGTAGTGAATGAGTTTATGGATGTATTTCCTAAAGAACTACCAGGTTTACCCCCCGAGCGAGAGATTGAATTTTGTATAGATTTAATTCTCGACATTAGACCCATATCCATACCCCCATACCGAATGTCATCGGCAGAGCTTAAGGAACTTAAGGATCAATTGGAGGATTTGTTAGATAAAGGCTTCATTCGCCCCAACGTCTCACCATGGGGAGCACCGGTGCTATTTGTAAAGAAGAAAGATGGGTCACTTAGATTATGTATTGACTATCGACAACTTAATAAGGTAACAGTGAAGAATAAGTACCCCTTTCCAAGAATAGATGATTTATTTGATCAACTACAGGGAGCACAATGTTTCTCTAAGATAGATCTGCGATCTGGGTATCATCAATTGAGGATCTGAAATGAAAATATACCAAAGACCGCATTTCGAACAAGATATAGGCACTATGAGTTCTTGGTGATGTCATTTGGGCTTAAAAATGCCCTTGCGGCCTTTATGGATTTGATGAACCGAGTGTTCAAGCCCTAGTTGGACAAGTTCGTGGTGGTGTTTATTGATGACATCTTGATCTACTCAAAGAGCCGAGAGGAGCATGACCAGCATCTTAAGATAGTGCTCTAAACTTTGAGAGAACATCGATTGTATGCCAAGTTCTCCAAGTATGAGTTTTGGCTTGAAATTGTCACATTCTTAGGACATGTGGTTTCCAAGGATGGGGTACAAGTCCACCCAAAGAAAGTTGAGGCAGTGCAAAAGTGGCCAAGGCCAACATCAGTTACAGAGATTAGAAGCTTTTTGGGTTTGACGGGCTATTATCATCGTTTTGTAAAGGACTTCTCCAAAATAGCCACCCTTCTGACTAAGTTGACACGTAAAGATACAAAATTTGAGTGGTCAGATGCTTGTGAGGATAGTTTGAGAAGCTTAAGGCATGTCTCACCATAGCTCCAAAATTAAGCCTACGGCAAGGCATAGGGGGTTATACAGTATTTTGTGATGCATCACGAGTTGGTTTAGGGTGTGTATTAATGCAGCATGGGAAGGCGATCACATATGCATCAAGACAACTTAAAAGGCATGAGCAAAATTACCCCGCACATGATTTGGAGATGGCAGCAATCATGTTTGCCTTAAAGATTTTGAGACATTACTTGTATGGTGAGACTTGCGAGATATATACGGACCATAAAAGCCTAAAGTATATATTTCAGCAGAGGGATCTTAACTTGCGACAACATAGGTGGATGGAGTTGCTAAAGGATTATGATTGTACTATTCTTTACCATCCCGGTAAGGCAAATGTAGTGGTGAATGCCATGAGTCGAAAATCAATAGGAAGCCTAGCACATATCTTTACAGATAGGAGATCTTTGATTAGGGAGATGCATAGCTTGGGAGACATGGGTGTACATTTGGAAGTTTCAGAGGCAAATGCATTGCTAGCACATTTTAGAGTGAGGCCTATCTTAATGGATCTGATTAAAGAAGCACAAAGTAAAGATAAGTTCGTAACTAAGGCCTTAGAGGACCCTCAAGGAAGGAAATGAGAGATGTTTACCAAAGGCATAAATGGAGTATTGAGGTATAGAACTAGACTTTATGTGCTGGATAGTGATGGATTGAGGAGAGAAATAATGGAGGAGGAGCATAGGGCAGCCTACGTGGTACATCCGGGAGCTATCAAAATGTACCAAGATTTGAAAGAGGTATACTAGTGGTAAGGACTTAAGAAAGATGTAGCTGAGTTTGTCTCTTAGTGCCTAGTCTGTCAACAGGTTAAGGCAGAACACCAAAGGCCCGCAAGACTACTACAGCCGTTACTAGTGCCCGAGTGGAAATGGGAGCATATTGCAATGGATTTTGTAATGGGCTTACCTCGGACTAGTAGGGGCTATGACTCGATCTGGGTCATAGTAGACTAGTTAACGAAATCAACTCATTTCCTTTAAGTTAAAACTACATATGGGGCTGCCCAGTACGCCCAGCTTTATGTAGAAGAGATAATACGGTTGCATGGCATTCCTGTTTCTATAGTATCTGATAGGGGGGCACAGTCACTAGTAGGTTCTAGGAAAATATGCAAGAAGCATTGGGCACTAAGTTGGATTTTAGCACAGCTTTCCATCCCTAAACTGATGGACAGTCTAAACGGACGATACAAACATTGGAAGATATGTTGAGGGCCTATGCAATAGACCTTGGGGTCAAGTGGGATCGATATCTGCCCTTAATGGAGTTTGATTATAACAACAGTTTCCAAGCTAGCATCCAAATGGCACCTTTTGAAGCATTATATGGATAGAAGTGCAGGTCACCTATTGGATGGCTAGAGGCGGGAAAAAGAAAACTCTTGGGGCTTGAGTTGGTACAGGACGCCACCGAGAAAATACGCATGATTCGTCAAAGGATGTTGTCAGCACAAAATAGGCAAAAGTCATATGCTGATAACAAATAGAGGAACTTGGAGTTTCAAGTGGGGGATCATGTATTTTTTAAGGTCTCACCAACAAAAGGGATAATGAGGTTTGGCAAGAAGGGAAAATTGAGCCCTCGGTATATAAGACCTTTCGAGATTTTAGAAAAGGTTGGAACAGCGGCATATCGTTTGGCATTACCGCCAAACCTTTCAAATATTCACCCCGTGTTTCATGTGCCAATTCTTAGGAAGGATAACCCGGATCCATCTCATGTAATACAATATGAGACCATCTAGTTGAAAGATGATTTGACCTATGAGGAGCAACCGATAGCTATCCTTGATCGGCAAGTCAAAAAGCTCCGTTCAAAGGAGGTAACCTTAATTAAAGTGTTATGGCGAAACCACACCAGGGAAGAGGTAACATGGGAAGCTGAGGAGGGGATGCAAACAAAGTATCCACACCTCTTTAATATGTAGAGATACACTACCTTGTAGTTTGATTTAAATTCGGGGATCGAATTTCTTTTAGTGGGGGAGAATGTGAAACCTCGACCTTCATAAACACGTAACTCAAAGTAGAACTTATGTTTAAAGGTTTAATTTAAGCTAATGATGCTAGTTTTACGTTACTTATAATTATTTTATGTCGTTATAGGAGTAGGATTAAAAAAATAATTATAATTAGTGAAGAAAGGTGCATAGTGGGCTGTTGCTCTATTTGCATATGTTTCGATTTTTAAAGTATATATCCCACTACAGAAGTCCAAATAACATGATTTTTAGACCATTAGAAATCTAAGAGGCAGGGATACAACTTTGATGTTTACCACTTTTCCCAGTTTTGATGGAAAGGTGGTCAAAATCCTTGTCTAATTGAAAGTATTACTCTAGAAGAACATATTTGGATAGAACATTTGAGTGCCGCGGTGCTGAAAATTGAGAGCCGCGACCCTCACCGTAATTTCCACAAATAACAAGTTTAGGAGATTTTTGAAGCTAAGACTTTTGGGGGCTACTTAAGGGCCCTCTTTCAGAGGATTTTGGACCTTCTTTCAATGTCAAAAGAGTAAAAAGATTGCACAAGAAAAGGAGGAAGACAAGTGGCCTTGTTAAGGGCATTATTGTAATTGCATGAAGAATTAGATAAGCTTTAACTATAAAAAATCTCATTCTTCCAGCAACTTCTTCATTTTTTCAGCAACTTCTTCTTCTTCTTCTTCCCATCTCACGTTTCTCTTTTCTTCCATGAAAGCTTTTCTCAAGCTTCCATCACTCTCCCAAACTAACCTTAATTTTTGTGCTTTACACACCATGTTGTAGGGTTTTTCATACTCTTTTACTCCTTCACCTTAGACAAACCCTTAAAATTCTTTATTTAATACTTTATCTCACCAGCTAAACTTTGTAGAGAGAGAAAGAGAGGTTTCATGATAGCTTGAGGACTCTTGGGAAGAAATTTCATTACAATCCACTAAGGTGAGTGATGAATTAGGACTGGTTTTAAGTTATTGATAAAGGCTAATAATTAGAGTTATGAATTGTGTATTACTGAAGTTGTTTAGTTATTTCTAGTGTTACTAAAGTAGAGAACTGAATAGCTAATCAAATGGTAATGGAAGATAGATAAGAGGGGTTAGTGAAGCTTGATTTGGGAAAATAGCATTTGAAGTGATATTAATGTAAATTGGATTGGTTGTGACATTTTTGTGCATGATAGGTTCCAACAAGGCCTTCAGCCCCATTTGAACCATTAGTCGAAGTTAGAGCCCACCGAAACATCAATAAAGACTGGTGAGTGAACTTGCATTTCAAAATATTTTGGGGAAATGTTTACGTGTGTCAATGAATCATTTGAGAATTTTATCAGTTTTTGCTTTAAAATTGCCTGGGAACAAGCCCTTGATAAAATGTTTGATGTTGTGAAATGTGAAATGTGTAAAAGGATGAATCTATATGTTTTTGTATGATATTGATATATATATATATATATATATACTTCACTATTATTTTTTTTGTCACTATTATGTAGAAGTTTAAATAGGAAAAAAATTTTAGAGTTTGAAAAAAACAAATAAATAAAAGAATAGTATAAGATGTAGTAANTCTGCTATGTGCACGATGTGGTGGGATGCACATGAGCTTGGGTGGATGGGATGTCCGGCTATGTGCACGAGGTGGTGGGATGCACATGAGCTGGGTGAGATGGAATGATTGCTGGAAATTTTCTCTCTTTCAAATTGCATGCTAAATATGGTTCCTTCATCATTAAATGCTTTAACAACCAGGGGTTTAATGGAGGGATTTTAATAAGAACTTGAACTAAGTTGCATTGTTTTCAAATAAGTGCATCACGATTATCAACTTTCCTTATTGTTGTTTGTTCCCTTCTTATGTTCACTCACTAAGTTTGTACTCATTGTTTTCAACTTTATGTTTTCAGATTAGGAGGCAGTTGGAACCTAGGTTGAGGTGTGTACGTAGTTTCATCTCTTTGGTAGGTATGTTGGCATTCAGTAATCGTCCCGTCACCTTGGTCATTCCGCTGGAAGCCCATAGTCATTTTTGTTTGTAAATACATACATGTGATATAAAGTATTAAGATGCATGCCTTAGACCATATATGTATATTTTGATTGGTAAGCCACCATGAGTGGCAATGGTTAATATTATTATGGGTTAATATAAGTGCAGTTTTGATTGCTATAGCTTATTAGTAAAGTACTTGAAGGGTGGCATTGTGAGATGTAACTTTTAGAATAGTTGATGGGATGACGACCAAGATTACGTAAATAGGGTTGCTTGGTCTTAGTGGACTACGTCCATTGAGTCCATGCGCCGATCATGGCTCGAAAATTGGGTCGTGACATATACTCCCTTGTCGGGAACCTAGTGACAACGGAATCCTATGTTAGCCCTACTGGCCCATTAAGATTGAAGCCCTACTTGCATTGTTGTTTCTTTGCCTTGCTAGCCATCTGTCCAGGCCTTTTTAGCCCAATCACGAGTCTGTCGGCTTTCCACATTATGCCTTTTCTATCATATGAGTGCATTCCACAGCAAAAGGGTATCTTCCATAACTTTGAAGAGCTATAACCTTATACAATGAGTCACGAACCATTACGTTGTTCGAAAAAAAAACACTTTTCCCCCAAGACATAAGATGACTACTCTTCTAGGCACATCTACATAGTCATGGCTCTATACAAGGTTGATTGATAACATTAAGCCTCTTGTCTATTAGGCTAGTTGGTTGGATTGCTATTCTGTTGGTTTACTTGAGTTGTTGGCGTGCTTGGTCTGAATGCTTAAATTGTGACATTGATATCTATCTCATGGATCATTATGCAGTGCCCATAAATGATGACTATTTTACCTTATCACTTGGATGTATATTCTATTTAGACTCAAGTGTTATGAGAAGAAAACTTATGAACCAGTTTGGGAGTATATTTCATTGAGACTAAGAGCTCACTTGGTATTTTGTTTACAGTGCCAAAAGAGCACTTTTGGTCCAAACAAAATGCCAAAAGCATGTTGTTTGTTGGTTCAAAAGTATTTCTTTCACTGTAGTTTATGAGCTTATTGTAAAAGCTTCTCAGGAGGTTTTTTTTTTTTTGGTTGTCAAAAACACTTTTTAAGCATTAAATAACATTGGTTTGAATCACAAAATTGTTCTTGTAATTATTTAAATATTTTAAATTCAAACTTTTTACTTATCTATCGCTCTTTCTTTCAAAGTACTACAGAAAAATAAAACGAAAAAAAAAAAATCGCAAATCAAGTTTTCTACAGTAACTTTGAAACGCACCTATTGCAATTCGGTGTTTTTAAAATGCAACAACAATAGTAAACTAGGTTTAAGAAGAACCCAGGGAGCAGCTTGGAAATCGACCCACAAAGTCAGCCTACAATGGGCCCATATGTATAATTTGAGTGATTTCAACTTTAATTCAACACTTTTTCATCGCAGAACTAAAGGAAAAAGGCCGAAGAAATTTACGCCACTAGTTAAGTTAGAGGTAAAATACGTTCGAGTAGAGTAGAGTGAGAAAGACAGCGATAATGCTGATATGATGCCCACACACAGACACCGCAGCGACTAGCAACACTCCACAGAATGAAACTCAGAGCCTTGTGGGAAGCAGCTGCGAACTCATTCCGACATGGGCAACTGTGGCACTAGAGAGGAATCTGCTGTTGTTACTCATGCTCAAGGTTTTTTGTTTTAATAAATTTTGTTATTCACTTTCCAGATCTAGGGCTTTCCCTTTCTTGGCTTTTCTCCATCTTTCCCAGGAAAATTGTTGTTTTCGTGTGAAATTGAAGTGAGCAAGAAGTGAAATTGGTGGCATGTTTTTTCGCAGTTCAACAGCTCCACATTTTATCTGAGAAGAAACAGAGTCACAATCGTACACTGTCAGATCTGAGCGATCCCTGTACCCCCCGCAACTTCGAGGACTCGAGAAAGAATTCGCTACTCTATACCCACGTCATTGCCTTCACCTTGTACGAGCTGGAAACCATTACCAAGAGCTTCCGTTCTGACTACATTCTTGGAGAAGGTGGCTTCGGAACCGTCTACAAAGGTTACATTGATGAGAATGTAAGGGTTGGCCTCAAGTCTCTACCCGTCGCTGTCAAGGTCCTCAACAAGGAGGGCCTTCAGGGTCATCGCGAATGGCTTGTATGTATATACATATCTCTCTCTCTCTCTCTCTCTCGAATTTCCCTAACTTTCAACCCCTTCTCCTAAACGTCGTGCTCTATCTTCAGACTGAGGTCAACTTTCTCGGCCAGCTGAGGCATCCAAATCTGGTTAAGCTCATCGGGTATTGTTGCGAGGATGATCACAGGCTACTGGTATACGAATTCATGTTCCGTGGAAGCCTTGAGAACCACCTGTTTCGAAGTATGCGTTTCTCCACTTCTCCTGTTTTTGCATTGCTAAATGCTGCACAGGATCCCTATATTGATTCATGCTTATATGCTCATCTTCTTTCCCCGTCTCTCAATTACAGCATCATATCCTCAGCTGCTCTCAATGATTACAAATACCTTGCTTTCATGCTCCAAGCATATTGTCAACCACTAGGCTCTAGAAACTTTGCTATCTGCTCATTAACTCATCAATTTGGTGTTAAAAGGATTCTAGCAACTAATGAATAGATTAACCTGCCCCTGCAACTTTTTCAACTGGTTCACCTATTATCATCACAGAATTCTGAAGTGTGTGTGGAGCATCTTAAAAGTATTTGGTGTAGCTCCTTTATGATCAACTAAAGCTAATTTTAGAATATGGAATCTTGTAAGGAAAAGATTTCACTGCTCCAAAGCAGTGCATAGGCTCAGGCACGCAATAATACTTCATGATCTGTTTGTAAGCACCTCTATGTACAAGGTGCTATTGTAGAAATTTTGTTTCAAAGATCATCTCAATCTTCTAAAAGGGTTGGCAGCTAATTATAACAGACAATCCTCGCCATCTTTTTTATTGCAAGGCTCTAGATTATCCTGTAGGTCTATCTTCTCCTAAACTTATTTGATCAATGAGGCACCCATGAGAATATAAACATATGCTGTATATGTAGGCTCACTCCCTCAATTGGGACTACTATATGTAGCCTCCTCCATCAGTCATCCTAGGTTCCCTGGGAAACTAGTGGGCCATATGTCTTATGCTGACTGGAGAGTATCCAAGTTAGAAGCAAAAGCCACTAAATGCTTTAATGAGTTCCTTTGCCTCCTTTTTCCTTTTGATATTTGTTATGATTATTTTTTTCTGTGGTAATATTTTGATGTCGCTTTCCTGGGGTTTTCAGAGACGACTGTTCCTTTATCCTGGGCGACAAGAATGATGATTGCTCTAGGAGCTGCTAAAGGGCTTGCTTTCCTTCACAATGCTGAAAGACCTGTAATATATAGGGATTTTAAAACTTCCAATATATTGTTGGACTCTGTAAGTATTGGCGTAAATCATTTACTTAAGAGCTTGCTCTTGTCTTCATCTCTCTTGATAGTTGGATGCTTTGTCCGTATTAATCCATGCTAGTGGATTGGCCGAAAGGGAAAAAAATTTTCATGCTAGTTGCCTCTTGAATATGCAGGATTATACAGCCAAACTTTCTGATTTTGGGCTTGCAAAAGCTGGACCACAAGGCGATGAGACCCATGTATCAACTCGAGTGATGGGAACGTATGGCTATGCTGCACCTGAATATGTTATGACTGGTATGGCCTCCTAATATCTCAGAAATGTGTTATACATCATCATAGCATTTATATTCGAAAATAGAAGTTTGACCAATTGGGGGAAACTAGTTGAGATCCATAAATAGAGAAAGGCCATCATTTAACATAAAATTTCTTTTCTGAGCTGCCTTCCAGAAAGACAGGTCATGAAAGCATGTTGGGTGCAAGCTACCGGCACCAATAACATTTTAGCTGCTTCATCATATGGATAAGCATAGGTCCTTCAGTGTCAGTGTTACTAGGAATTGTGCCTTCTGCTTCTTAGATATGAGAATGCATAAGAAACTAGCAGCATTAGTTTTGGCAGTGTCAAATGGGAAGCTAATTTTGGATTTCTTGTCATTAATATTGTTTGGGATACAAAGGAAAGAGGTTAAAATTTTGTTTAAAGTAAACAAAAGAAGTTACTCAAAGTGGTTCGCACTTTAATTTATGAAGAATTATGAAAATAAATGCAAGTATCACCAGATCATTTTTCTCATGATTCATGAGCAAGATCCAAAACTATGATATAGATCTACTAAAATAAAGAGATATCAAGGATATACATAGTTGGAATCTGACTATATTTTCAAGCTGATTATAATTCCTTTTTAAATGCCTTTTGTACCAGTTCTGGGACTTTGGTACATTTGAGCATTTATCATATTGTGAACTGCTCTGGTCTTCTATTTTTACTTGTGATAGTTTCAACAAATGAAGAAGCAATTATGTTTGATATGCACAGTTAATTATTTCTCCGTCTGTATAAAATGAGCAGGCCATCTGACTGCCAGGAGTGATGTATACAGCTTTGGAGTTGTTCTTTTGGAGCTTTTGACAGGAAGGAAATCTGTTGATAAGACAAGGCCAAGCAAGGAACAGAACTTGGTGGAATGGGCTCGACCAAAACTGAATGATAAGAGAAAATTACTGCAAATAATTGACCCAAGATTGGAGAACCAATATTCAGTAAGGGCTGCGCAGAAAGCATGCAGCTTGGCATACTACTGTCTGAGCCAGAATCCAAAAGCAAGGCCATTAATGAGTGACGTAGTTGAAACGTTGGAACCTTTACAATGCACTGGTGGTAGTGGGGGTGAAGTCTCTTCATCTTTAAACCCAAAACTAACAGGAGGTGCTGGCCCATTTGCAATGGGTGGAGTTCCAGACTATCGCATGCGTCACAGATTTTCCAACAATGTTGGTCCAGGTACCATTTGTAGGTCGCCTAATCCAAATTGTTCCCCAGGTGGCCCTGCAGCATGCAGGGTTAGATGATAATATCAGCTACTTGTACACTTCTTTGGTGTGTCTTTTGTACCATGACCTCCTGCCAAAATGACAAATTTGCTTGCTAAAACAAGGGTGGTTTTGCTTCATTGTACCTAATGTGTATGTTATCCGTAGTCAGTGTTGATTATGCTATTCAAGTGAAGTTTGTATCACTGGAATTTCCTGTTCGAAAATTGTTTTCAGCATAAGCATGCAGCCGCAGACTAGTAAGTAGATGCTTTTTGCCGCAATTTATTTCGATGAAGATGGTAAACATGAAAAATGTTGACAGCAACGATGCAAAGTCAAAGGGAAAGACTAGCAACTTGCAACGATGACAAGGAGTATTCCCTCACGGTTGTTGGCAAAGGATTCTTAAACCGTCTGCATCTTATCCTCATATCTTTTGGTCGGCCCCATGTTCCTCCAAACCGACAAGTGTAGGTCCATACAACCCTGTGCGTGCAGATGAAAAGCAAAAGATGGACTAAAGCGGGCGGTGCATGGACTTGCATTTCATCCTGCATCCTCTCTGGCATGCCTCTTCTTGACCTAAAATTCATCTTGGAAGAGCTAACATGGCTTATCCTGATACGTTATTGTGCAACGGAATGTGGAGGAGCACTTCTCCAAGGTCAAGGCCAAGAGCAATGACAAAAGGACAGCAAGCATAGGAATCTAACAAACTTGATTCTTTTACTGAATTTGGCTCCACATAGTTAGAAGCTTTGAGTCAATTTAACCGCTTTGCATAAAGTTGGTTGTCGGTTTTGGATTGCTCCAAACATTTTGAGCCTCTATAATTGGCCCTCCTGCATGATTTATAATACAAATTGGGATTTTGATATATTTATCCATCCCTTTGTTTGACCCACTTTCTCAACAAATCTCCTTCTCCTCACCTCTCCACCACACAAATTTCCTTGGCAAATTTTATCGCTCTCCCTTGGTGCGTGCCCCCCCCGCCCCCCCAACTCTCTCTTTGTGCATGCTTCTTTCTAGCTCTGTGCACCATGGACAGCTGGGCCACCGATCATGGTATCTTGAAACTATCGATTGTAATCCTCTTCATTGCTCACTTCACCGCTTGTCAAGGTATGTTAGTTTCTGAATTCGGTTTGAAACGTAATAGTTTTTGCCAGCCACGTTAATTGAGTCCATGATAGTTGCAGTTAAGGCGGTGGTAGCTGAGGCATCATCATCACCAACCCGAGGATATAAGCCCGTAGCCGTTGGGCCAACCGAGTATCGCGTGCTTCAAGGCAACGCTGATGATGCACGGCGGAAGCTTGCTCCTTTCCAGCTGTGCTTGCTGTGCAAGTGCTGCACCACCAGCGCCGCCTCCACCTGTGCCACCATGCCTTGCTGCTTTGGCATCGACTGCCAGCTTCCTAACAAGCCCTTCGGAGTCTGTGCTTTTGTACCCAAGACTTGCAACTGTAATTCCTGCTCTGCCTAATTTGGCAATGCCAAGTGAAGAATCCAATACAAGTTTACTCCAATTCCGAGTCCAAATGTTATAGTTAGGGACTGTACAAATAGTTCTTTTTTTTATTTATTTATAAAAAGAATTTTCTTCCGCTTCCAAATTCCAATAAGCTTGATGGAAAAAGGTTGGGAACTTGTAATTGTACACGTCAACCCACAGCTCCCTGTGGTTCAACTGAACATGTAGTAGCATGATTCGTGGCTGTCAAGTCAACCAAATTATTATATAATCAAAAACACAAAGCGACCAAACATAACTCAACATGTTGCTGCACATATGCGCTAGGCAAGTTTTTCACATCTTTGGAATTCCGTTCGCTTTATGTGTTTTTTTCTTTATTAAAAAGACAAAAACTTAAAACAAAAGCATGAATCAGAAGTTTAATTTAGGAGAGATAATGAAAATATAAATATTTGTTCTTTTGCTTGTTGTATCTCTAGAATTGTCGTGATCGAGGGAATTGATAGCAATTAAAAAAAATCTATGACAAGAGTCAAGATTTAAGCGGTAAAGCACTATATTGAGTTCATGTGAGTAGTGGAAAGAGTACAAATTAAGATAACAAACTTTCTACTTATTATCCATGAGTATACTCTCACGATGTGAGTTGGGGTCATTTTTTCTTTTTTATTTTTTGAGATAAATGTGTTTATTTATTCATTTTAAATTTTTTTAAGCTAGTACATTTCAAGCAATATAACGACCTTTTCCTTGATTGTAACCGACGTTCGAAACTTGCGAGTAAACTCGTCAAATCTCGAACAAGCCTTAATTGAGATTCCGAATAATTAAAAATCAACTGGTAATATTAATACTATTGTTTACTTAAACCAAATAAACACGATATTTAAAGCGTAGCATCTAGATACCAATAACCAGATTTAATAACTCTACAGTAATTTCAACATCACTAGTGGTATTGATTACAAAACTTCAAAGTTTTAGCAAATACATTTCTAATAGACTAATAATCTTTATAAGTCTATTTGTTTGACACAATACGACCTCTATGCAGCGAAACGACTCGAAGTAAAAGTCTAGAGATGCCATTACCTACATTGCAGCAAGCCTCGATGTGCTAAGCAATGCACTTGCGCTGATTACTTATCTGCAAAAGGAAGATAAGGAGGTGAGTCTCACAGACTCAGTAATCCTAGGCTCCGTGAGTAGGGCGTAGAGCGAAACAAGTTAAGAGCAGAAGATTTGAATGTTAAAACATAAGAGTATGCATAAACCAATTAAAATAAAATGAAGCATTTGTGCCTTTTTGGAAAACAAGGAATTTTAGTGCAACGTAATCATTTATCAATAAATATATCCAAACCAGTATAAGTATAAGATTTTCTATCTTTGAAATCATTCAATTGTTGGTCCCAAATAAATGTGCTAGAGGGGAGGTGAATAACACCTTTTGGCTCTTACTAAAATTGACTTCTAATTGAGGGCAAGTTAAGGATGAATGATGAGAAGTTAAATGCAAGATGAAGGAAAAACTTAATGAAAAATAAAATGAAAACTAAAATAGAGCAGACAATGCACAAGAATTTATAGTGGTTCGTGTTGAGATGAGCCCTGTAACCCAATGGGATTGGTTGAGGCTTGATTCTAATCATGCAACAGTATCATTCATATTGAATGATTAGAGGTTTTCTTTCATCAATAAGACATTAATTACAATGAGTTATAATTCTAATTGAATGAAGTCCATGAGATTAATATGCCTTGCAAAGAAACTGTAATGGGTTGCAGTTATGAGATTCCTATGCATCAAAGCATAATCTCAAAATGTTCCTGGTCAATGTATCATTGAGACTGGACATCAATGATGCTTAGAGACTGGTATATTATATGTTCCTTACTTTGGAAAAAAGCAATCGATCTCATAGATTGAAGTATAAAGATATTTGGAACTAGAATATAGGTGCTTGCCTAGGAGAGCAAGTTCACTGAACATGACCCGCCACGAGAAATGCATTTGGTAATACACTCTAGTGTCTATACAACACTTCTCATGTGTTAGTTGTGTAAATACTCCCTAGACTTGAGACACCAAGTTGTCTTATGTGTGGAGTGCTATGCTTTGATCTCATCTCTATGGATGCCTAACCAATGATGCCAAAATAGGATGCTTTTTGGGTATAGTATGAAGCATATGAAGGCAAATGAGTGGTCAACATAGGAATCATCAACACAAGTGTTTTAGAGGACATATCCTATCAGTTCTTAGTTAACATTAGCTTATTGAAGTCCTTAGCCAAGGTGACATGGAGATTATGAAAAAGGTTTCATAACTCTCTATAAAGTTAATGCTATAATTGTAGGAACAAATATGAAGGTCAATAAGAGTAGACACTGTACCAAGCTTTTATCATCTCCGAGATATATGATGAAGGAATGAATTACATTGATAGACTGTACACTGAAAGGTTGTCAAAGAACCCTTTGACTCTCCCAACAATTGGGTGGCCATGATGCATTGCTAGATGCCAATCTTGATCTATGGAATTGATTATAAATTAATTGATTGAAATTTATATTAATCAATTAAGTCATTAATCAATTCCATTGCCAACATGTTGGGAACCTAATGGGTCACACACAATGATTGCATTTGAATTAAATTGGGAGAGTGACGATTTAAGTTAGACTTAAATCACAAGCTAGGTAATTAACTTCTATAAACTTAATTAAAAGAGTTTAATTAAGTTTTTGGCATAATTATAAATAGTTATAATTATAAGGCCTTGATTGTAAAATATAAAAGAAATTAATTTTGATTTTAATTTCCAAAGACTTAATTAAAAGAGTTTAATTAAGTAATGGGCCCAATATTATAATGTGTTATAATATTGAGGACTTAATTGCAAAATTGAAGTTATTTTAACCTAACTATATAAGTCACATTTTAACTATTTTCCATATGAGAGTTTTTCACAATTGAAAAAAACATAGTTTTTGTTAAAAAAGGAAAAACGTTTTCTTTCATTGCCGCCATTCCCTTTGTGTAAAAGAGAAAATTGCTTATTAAGTAATTTTCAAGAGAGGTTCTGCTAAGATTGTGAAAAAGAATAAAAGGACAATTGTTGTCTTCTTTGCCAGCACAAAGTATAGTTAAAAACTTTCTCTTTTGTTTAAGGTTCAAGTGCAATCGTGTGTACTACCATTAGAGGCCAAGCACTTGATTGGCTAGGGTTTTTACTCCTTGTGATGTTCTTGAGATTGCTTCGGAAAGTGCCATTGTGATTACGAAATTACTTGGCATGGTAACTTTCTAAACAATAATTTATTTTATGTTTTTATGTGTTAAATATCACCAAGGTGAGCCATGGGTGGAGGCATGTTTTTGTTGATTAGTTATAAAGTTTTAATTTTCTTTCCGTTGCGTATTTTGAGCATGCCATCCATAGCTAAACCCATCAGTGGTATCAGAGCCTTCCTTGATTCGATTTTAACACATTTTAATGTTTATTGTTGTTAATGCCTTGTTGAAAAGGAATATGAGATGTTCGGGTTTTGTTCTATACAAATTAGTAAGTTTTAAAATTTTACAATTTGTTCTAGTTATTTCAATTTCTAGATAGATTTTAATTGTAAATTTTAAAATTTATTTGTCATAATATTAATCTCATTTTAATGTCAAAATATTAAAAATTAACATGTGCATGAGATGCACAAATTAATTTAGCAAATAAAGATTCGATCACATGACATTATGGTGTGATTTAAATGGTAGAATTCGATTCTGTCTAGCCATGGTATTAGTCCATTTTCAGCCATAAAAGTGAGGCTTAAGTACTTCATAAAATGCAAGAAAATTAAGGGATCAATACACATTGGAAATGTTCCAAGATGGGTGATTATGTGTGGCTAATGATGGAGGTAAAGCTACCAAAACGTGGCTAAAACAGCTGCTGCTTTCTACAGTGACAGTCATGGTTTTATTTGGCTTGGCAACCAATAAAGGCCTAAGTTTGTGCAATTAGTTGCACCAATTGGTTGAGGATTTTTTTATGGAAAGGTTCCCTAAAAAAATTGTTCACAGCCATATAATAAAGCTGGTCACTTTATTATGTTAAGGCTGTAGTGTTTAGATTACTTTCGACGAAACGAATGTGATTCATTTCAAGGGAATGATGAGTCTCAATCATCGAAATGGTTGACTTCGAGTAATGACACTATAACATGAACTGGAATCATGTGAAAATCAAATTTAAGTTTTACCGTTACCTAAATCTTGATCTCACACTTATGCATTTGCTTATAGTAAAGCCGAAATCCTGATGGATAATGGACTCGTGTTTAATCTCCTTATGATCTTTGATTTACTATGAGCATGATCATTATAAAGCGTTGATCTAGACTACTTATTTTGGGATTATAATTGAGGTAAACATCTGAGAACATATATCCAGGTAATGGAGTTCATAGCATTAACATCACTTCTAGTGATTTCAAGAAGATTGGTGATTAATCTGGGCTCAGTGGATTGATGAATTAGCTACTCATCACATCTGGATACTCTAAAGATTAGATCTAGAGTATTGAATCACTAATTGGATGAAATTTGAGACTAGGGGGCAAAATTCACATAAAGGGTAAAACGGTAATTTCACTTTTTGTCATTGGATGGTTATGAGGGTTCACAATATAAGGTTTGCAATTGAACAACTAACAATTAATATCAAGTATTGAATAGTTTTTTGTAATTATAGTTAATCCAAGAGTGCAACCATGAATCTATGGTGGAGTGATTTCATGGTTAATAAGCTTCAATTATTTTTAATGAGATTAAGAATAATTCTAAGTTTATTAGAGCTTGGAATATCTATGTCCAAATAGATTTCCCACTTAGGTTCATAGAATTCAACTTGTTTAAGTTGGAATGCATGTTTTAATTTGTTTAATTAAATTGTGTACAAAAATGGCAGCTTTAACATATTTGTCTCAATTTAGACAAGATAAGATTTTTTTTTATCTTAATTACAGACAAGAGTTGTCTTAAATTAAGATAAATTTAGGAGGATTCTTGCAAAATGAATTTAGACATCCATGTTGATAAAAGGAGACTCCATGTTTGACTATTACTCTTTTATTTATTGTTAATTATTTTTAAATAAAGATGGAGAACAATAAAATAAGAGTTAATATTCAATAAGGAGTTTTATTTTATTAAGAACTTTAAATGATAATTAAAGAATTAAATTATTTATTCTTTAATTTTTATTTTGATAATTATGGAGCATGTTTGATACTTCCATAACTCTGAATGGATGGTCGAGATTGATTCAAAGGTGTTTCATTTTGATTAAACCTTTGAAGCAAGAGTTTTAATAAAATGAGAAGACACTAGAAGAAAATCAGAGAACGTACTTTTTCTTAAAAAAGTTTCAGCCATCTCTTCTCTTCTCCTCTTCCAAGCTTTTTCAAAGAAAAGAGAATAAACTTAGTTGCCATCTTATAGCCTTGCATTCCACACCTTGTCCACTCAAGGTTAAAGTTGAAAGTTTTCTTGAAGAATAAATGGTAAACTTATTTGGTCGAGAAATCATTCATTGGTGTGGTATTGTCAGAAAATAAGAATCTCAAAATAAAGGTATAGTTTTCTTACATAATAGATTCTTATTTTATTTTTTTTGGATGTGATTATATTACTTGCAATAATAATACTGTGTGCTTCCGCTTGTGTAATTGGATTGCTTGCTTCCTTTGTTAAAGAAATTTTTAAAATCCATGCTTTACACAATCACATTAATCCACAAGATCTTACTCCAACAATTGGTATTAGAGCAGGGTTTATTGCAAGTTTGTTTCCTATATTTATTTTGCATAGTTGCCACCTTTGCATATGTTTACTATTTTGATGTGATCAATGTATGGTTGTATGTTATGATGCATGATTCAAGGTTTTTGCCACATTAATTGTCCTAGAAAATTTTACATGTAACATTTTTCTTTGGTTATGTAACAAGAAAGGTGGCCTATCATCGCTATGTTTCCTTCTTGATTTTTTTATTTTTCCTTAGATTTATGTAACTAGGAAAACCCATGTAATTTTAATATTTCTTGATGTATTTGGTGCATCCATGGAGAAAGAAGTTCAAAGCCAAAAGGAAAAAGGTAATTAGGTAACATTTGGTCTCTTTAATTTTTTTTTATGACTATTTTTTTGGAAAAAGGAGTTTTTCTTGTATTTATTTTTTAAAAAAGAAAAGAGTTTTTCTTATATTAAAATTTTGTTATTATAAATATATATTTTTTTATTTTTTTATTAAAAAAAATGAAAAAGGGAAAATAGGGGTGAGGTGTGCTTCGGGTAGCACACAACCCCTGCTGTTTGCCGTTCGACAGCACACAAATGCTGTGTGCTGCCTAGCCCTGTTGTGTGCCATTTGACAGCACACAGTACATTGCTGTGTGCTGTTGGACAACACACAGCAGTAGTGTGCTGCTGGACAGGATAGTAGCAGTGTGCTACTGCCGGACAACAGCACATGTTGTTGTGCTGCTGCCACAAGGCAACAGCCCACTATTGGGCTCTTGGGCAACAACCCATTAGGATAGGGCCCTCTTCTAATTTTTTTAATAAAATTATTTAAAATATATATTTATATATTCTTAAAAATTTTTGTAAAATTATTTTTATTTTTGGAAAATTAATTTTAGCCTTGGATTAAAAAAAATATTTTTTATTTTGGTATTAATTAGTGAGATTAATTAATTGGACAAAATAAAATTATTTTCTCAAATTGGGTTAAAATTAAAATTAAAATTGAGGATTTTTAAAAAGTCATAAAATTCAAAAGAGTGTCAAATGGATGTGATCCTAACAAGCAGTGGAAGCAAGCAAGATTGAAGAGAATTACAAGTTGTAATTTTATTTTATTTTTTCTAGGATGGACATTAATGTGGCTTATTATATATATAAATATTTATATGTATTTATATGAATGATATTAGATATTATTTGTATGCTTGAAAACATGTTATCTAGAATTAAGGTGCCAACATCTCTTAAGGAATGCCATGCATGCATTATGTATTTTAGTTTAAAAGGAGTTTTATACTATGAGATACATAATGAATATAGGAAAACAAATCACATCTAGACAAGATGGTAATATGGACTTAGTTATATACTAAAAGCATTTAGTTGGAAACATAACCAAGCCCATAATTTGTGTCACGACCCGGTACTCCCCTCGAGCCCGTGACAACCGCTGCGACGTCCCGATAGACATTCATTACTCGAAATGCCAATTGGAACCTTTCAAGGCTTTAATATCAGTTTTCGCACCTCCCCTATGAGCAACAGTTTGTTAAGTATCATGTGTTGAGAGATTATAAACTATTTCCAAATCAAAACAATAGAATAATAATTTTTTTCTCACAGGGGCATTTTGGTCATTTTTCTTCAAAAATCTCGAAACTAGCTAAAAATGTAGTATGCGAGTGGAAAACACATATTTCATAATAAAAAATAAGTTTAGTTATCTAAAACATTTATTTAAAGTGAAACTATACCTACTTGAATATAATAAAAATATTTAATAAAATATTCTATTTTCTTATAAAATAATATTTATAGAGTTACCGGTAAATAATTTTTTGTAGCATAAAAACTAAATAAATTAATACATACTGTAATACAGATAACCAAAGCATAAGATTTAATTTACAGTGACATGTAGGCCCACGAACGACCAAAAGTATCAAAAGAGGTAAACTTACAGTTTTTGATGATGTAAGTCCAACTGTAGCCTTCAACGAAATGAGCTATCTACCGACTATCCTAAGCTTGAAAGGGGTGGAAAGGAGGGTGGTGAGATTATATAATCCCAGTGAGTAAACAAATACCATCTAAAATATCTAAAGCTGAGTAAATGGAGACAGATAAAATAGTTTAACATACTATAATTCATCACCTTTCAACTCATTTCAACCAAATAAAATCAATTCATATAAATCGAGTAATCAACATGGCTTATGAATTTCTTAAAACTTTAGCTCGTGCCAAAATCATTCTCATACTCAGTTATCAGGGATACCTTGGCCGAGGGCTATCCCAACCGAGACCGCCAAGGCTATTAAAAAGTTATGTACGCATAAATCATATTTTTATTTTGAAAGTATAGCCGTTCCTTGGCGTTGGCTGAGTTCACCCTCATGTGGTGGTTTAGCGTGAAGTGAACTCTAAAGTGTTAACCTCAGGAGTTATCCAACAGCGCCTCTCATACTGAGGTATGAATATAATAGGGTTACCGTGCCCCTCTAATAGGCTGGTCCACGAAACCCGTCCACTGCAGCGACCAATTTATAACCCACAATACAATAAAATTTGCGATAACATGACATGGTAATTATTTTATTTTATAGCCTCTCAAGGCAAATTAATAATTCATACATTTTCAACACAAATACCAATTCAGCCATTCATGCAAATATTATCATAAGCCATTCAATTCAAACCACGATTTATAACACAACAATTAGTCTCCAATTACTCCATTTTCAAAACCATTTTTCAATTTCAAGACAATTTTATAAAATCATTTCATTTAAACACATTTTGTTTATAAAACATAAAGATTTACCATTTAAACTCATTTTCCATAAAATCACAAAATCGGATAAAAACCACTTTAGATAATTAAGACGATAGTAAGGTTACTCACTATTTCGAGAGTCGAATTCCAATTACTGATATTCTTGATCCTCGAGTACTATCTCTTTACTTTTGCCAGAATGCTCACCACCTAAACATAATGCACAATAAGCCATTTACTACATTTGTGCCAAATTGTTATAAAACCAATTTAGGCTCTATACTAATGCATGAAATGGGATGTAAATTGTTCAGATTATCATCCAAACATGGTGTTCTACACAAATTCAATTGTGTACCTAAATAAAACGGTATTGGCCTATCGATCTATCACTCGATTAATTGGCCAATATGTCCAGTTTAACTCCAAATAATTCCATTTTTCTCCCAATACTCTAAATCATCAAACACAAATTAAATAACTTGAAATATGGCAAAATCATCCTCACATTTTCACTTGGAAAATTCGGCCATGGTGGGTGCATCAACATTATAATTTTTCAAGCTTAATTCTCACACCATAAATCACTAATTCCTAACCAAATCACTTGAAATAAAATCAAAATCATCATTAATATTCTACATGGAGAATTCGGCCAATGAGAACTCATGAGGAATATGTGAATTTCAAGCTTAATTCTTACACTTAACACCATAAACAACTAAAAACATCCATATATCTTAAAAATCTATCTAAATCATCATCAAATTCTCTCTCCTAGGGTTTGATCAGCACACAATCCTTCATGATATCTTGTGATTCAACCATGAAAAATAAGAAAAAAATGCTTAAGAAAGATAGATCACAAGCTTAATTGAAAAATCTTACCTTTTTTTCACTTGTTTCCTTGAATTTTCACACTTTTCCCTTGAATTTTTTCACCTAGGGTTTTGTTCTTCCTTTTCTTCCTTTGTTCTTGCTTTGGCCGGCCATATGAAGAGAAATGGGCTGATTTTGTGCTGATTTTTAAGCCAAATAATAAATGCATGAAAATTTGACACATGTCACCATTCCATTGGTCCATGTGTCATACTTACCCAATAAGCAATCTCTCTCCACCTCTTAAATTTCCTCAATTATCCATGATAATATTGGGTAAAATTCATGTGCTGGACAAGTGTTGGGTGGTGTAAAATTACAATTTTACCCTTGGGTGGCAAAATGACTATTTTACCCCTATGCTCGAAAAAATGTCAAAATTAAAATTCTTCACTTCTCAAACTCAAATTATGTTCTAAATAGTCAATCTTGGTCAAAAACTTCTTCCAACATTCCAATTTTTAACCTCGGTTGGTAAAATGACTATTTTG
Source organism: Theobroma cacao (assembly GCF_000208745.1). NCBI lineage: Eukaryota > Viridiplantae > Streptophyta > Magnoliopsida > Malvales > Malvaceae > Theobroma > Theobroma cacao. The sequence continues at coordinate 8,430,974 of NC_030853.1, read as the reverse complement.
CCCTTAGGTCATGAAAATTCCAATTTGACTCCAAATCGGTCCCCGAACTTCGAATCATCATTTTAAGTCATTCTGGGGTTTTAAAATTCTCAATTTCATCTTAAAATTTCTATTTGGACTAGTTCGAGGCTTAATTCAACTTAATTGAACCATTTGGTACATTGCCATCTTTTAACGATTTCTGAGGTACCCAAGTAAGCAAACATGTATTCTTATGTAGGAATGGCATAATAAACATATTGTAGAGCCGGGCTTGACAATTTGACTTAGGATATTCTAAATATGCATCTAGAAAATTCGGTAAAAAAGTCAATCAAAACCCTAAGTATAAAAATATTGAGTGGGAGAGGATGCTAATAATCCTAGAGTCCACAGTCTCCATTGTTGGCCCATTGGCATGTGAAACATGTCACTCCCTACAGGCGGACATGAATCTAGATCATGACAGACTGGGTCTCCGAAAGGATAAATTCTTTTAAGTGGATTATGAAGTGAGACCTCCCATAGAGGCTCACTAAGTAAGGAGCTTAAAAGAATAAAACAATGGTTATTACACTCAACATGAATTTACTATTAACCAGCCTATAGTAGCTATGTTAGTAAACTTCATGGACCAAATGAAAGCACTCCTTAACCATGTTAAGTATGAAGATACTGGGTAACATAGTTAAGTGGGAGGGTCTTAGTTCACCTAGTAATAAATTCTCACGGCCCATAGTCGGTTAATTTATTACAAAAAGGTAGATGACCGTCGAACTAATAATATAATTTATAGGGTTTTATATATTGTCATCATGCATACATGCATAATGAAATGTTCAAAGTCTATGAATAACTAGTATGCTTACATAATTTCAAAAGTACTTTCAGAAACATATCTGCATGACAAATATGAATCCACTTTCAATTTTGTTGAACAAATGCACTCTGAATGGTGATAACTACTCTGAATGGAAAAGAAACCTTAATATTGTCCTAAATTATGACAAGATCACATGGGTTCTTTCTGACCATGAGCATGAAGTACTGACTCCCCAGTCAACTCCACAAGATATTGAATATCATAAGAAATGGCATGATGCAAACGAGTTGGCTAAATGCTATATACTGGCCTCTATGAACAGTATATTGCAAAAGCAGCACGAAGGCATGGATAATGCTATTGACATAATGCTTTTAAGGACCTTAAGCAGAAACTTGGGGAGCCAGTTAGAGATTACATGCTAAAAGTGATCTCTTGTCTCAATGAGGCAGAACTAAATGGTGCTGAGATAGATGCGGAAACACAAATATCAATGATCGTTCATAGCTTGAATTCGTCATTTTCACAGTTCAAATTGGATTATGAACTGCACACTAGGGATTACACCCTAAGTGGGCTAATGAATGATTTTCAAAATGTGGAGGAGGTTCTTGATTTGAAAAAGAAACTTGAAGCACATGCAATTTCCACTGCTAAGCCCAAACCCAAGGGTAAAAAGAAGATAGCTAGAAATAAAAGGATTTCTAAAGGCTCAGTGGGAGCAAAGAAAAAGCCCATGAAGAAAAAGACTGCTTCAAAAGACAACACCAAAGGAAAATGTTTCCATTGTGGTGTGAAAGGACATTGGAAACGAAATTGCAAGGTCTACCTTGAAGAAATCCAGAAGAACAAACAAGGTATGGGTTTTCTAAATATGTTAGAAGCCTATTTAGTGGTTGATTCTACAAATACTTGGATAGTAGATTCTGGAGCCACTAAACACGTTTGCAATTCTTTACAAGGGTTTTAACAAAGGAGAAAACTGAGTAAAGGGCAGTTTCGGATAAGGATGGCAAATGGCACCTTGATTTTAGCATTAGCAGTGGGAGCCATTATTCTTCAATTTCCTTATGGTCGTAGCTTAGTTTTGGAAAATGTTTATTACATTCTAGAGACTTATAAAAATTTGATTTTTGTCTTTTGTCTAATAAAGTTTAGATATTCATTTTATTTTAGTGAGACACTCACTATTTATTTGAATAAAGATTTTATTTGTTCTGGAATTGTAAGATATAATCTTATTTCCTTGAGTCTATGACTTATTCTACAAATGCTATAGAAGCAATACGATTTAAAACTAAAAGAGTAAAAGAATCTAGTATAAATCAAAATTATCTTTAGCATCTGCGTTTAGGTCATATCAATCAAAATAGACTCAATAGGCTTATAAAGGATGGTACTATACTAGATATGGTTGAGTGTCCTTTGCCAGTATGTGAGTCTTGTATTGAAGCTAAAATGACTAAAGGGCCTTTCAAGGCAAAAGGTAACAGAATGCCAAACGTTCTAGACTTGGTGCACACAGATGTGTGTGGACCAATGAACATAGAGGCTAGAGGAGGTTATGAATATTTCATAACTTTTATTGATGATTACTCGAGACATGGCTTTGTGTATTTAATGCACAAAAAAAGTGAATCCTTTGAAAAGTTCAAAGAATTCAAAGCCGAAGTTGAAAAACAACTAGGCAAGCCATTGAAACAACTTCGATCAGATTGGGGAGGTGAATATTTATCAGATGAATTTCAACAATATCTCACTAACAATGGAATAATTTTCAATTTGTCAGTGCCAAGAACACCTTAACATAATAGTGTAGCTGAAAGAAGAAATAGGACTCTTTTGGAAATGGTTAGATCAATAATGTCCTATGCTAACCTTCCAATCTCATTATGGGGATATTGTATGCAAATTGCTTAGTACTTGCTTAATTTTGCTCCATCTAAGGCTGTGCCTAAGACACCAAGGGAGTTTTAGACAGGGCGTAAATCATCTATACGTCATTTACGAACTTGGGGATGTCCTACACATGTTTTAAAGCCAAAGTCCATAAAGATGGAACCAAAGACCGAGGTGTGCTTGTTTGTAAGATATCCAAAGGGAACAAGAGGTTATTACTTTTATAGTCCTCAAGATAAGAAAGTTTTTGTTAGTATGAATGCCACTTTTTTAGAGGAAGAGTTTGTTAGAAATCACAAACCTAGAAGTGAAATTGTCTTAGAAGAATTGTCTGATCCTTCAGATTTAAGAGTTAATTCTGAAGATGTCATAACACAGTTTAATTCAAGGGTTGAAACAGAAACACAACTTGAACATCAAATAGTGGTGCCTCGACGTAGTGGGAGGGTTGTGAGACAACCAGAAAGATACATGGTTCTAGGAGAAAACATGATTGCACTTTCAAACAAACATGAATATGATCTTATTACATATAAGGAAGCTATTAACGATGTTGATGCTGAAGAATGGCATAAGGCAATGAAATTTGAGTTAGACTCCATGGATTCTAATAAAGTTTGGACTTTAGTAAATCCACCTGAAGGGATAAAACCTATAGGGTGCAAATGGATTTACAAGAGAGAAAGAGGAAGTGATGGGAAGGTAGAGACATCCAAGGCTAGACTAGTGGCCAAGGGTTTTACCCAAAGAGAAGGGATTGACGATGAGGAAACCTTCTCGCCAGTTGCTATGCTTAAATCCATCAGGATCCTCTTATCCATAGCCGCATATCTTGATTATAAGATATGGAAAATGGATGTCAAGATCTCATTTTTAAATGGAGATCTTGAAGAGTGCATTTATATGTATCAACTAGAAGGTTTCATTAAAAAGGGCCACGAGCATGAGGTTTGTGAATTGCACAGGTCCATTTATGGATTTAAGCAAACATCTAGGTCTTGGAACATAAGATTTGATACTACTATCAAATCATACCATTTCTAGCAAAATGTTGATGAACCCTGTGTCTATAAAAGGATATAAGATAAAATGGTTGTTTTCCTAGTCCTTTATGTTGATGACATTCTACTCATTGGGAATGATATAGGAATGTTATCAACAGTTAAAGGTTGGCTGAACCATCAACTAAATATGAAGGATTTGGAAGAAGCTAGCTGTTCTAGGGATCAAACTTAGAAGGGATCGTAAGAACAAGCAGATAACATTATCTCAAGCATCCTACATAGACAAGATTTTGGCCAAGTTTGCTATGCAAGATTCCAAGAAGGGTTTTATGCCCTCTAGACATGCAATCAAACTTTCTAAGGAAACGTCACCTAAAACTCTAGAAGAAGTTGAATACATGAGACGGATTCCATATGCATCTGCCGTTGGAAATCTCATGTATGCTACACTATGCACTAGGCCAGATATTTACAATGCAATTGGATTAGTTAGCAGATTTCAGTCAAACCTAAGTGTGAAGCACTGGACTGCAGTCAAGTGCATTTTTAAACATCTTTGTTGAACAAAGAATTACATGCTTGTATATTCTGAAAGTGACCTTATGGCGACAGGGTCCACTGATTCAAATTTTCAGTCTGATGTTAATTCTAGAAAATCAACATCAAGATCTGTTTTCACCATTGGAGGAGGAGCCATAGTTTGGAAGAGTGTAAAATAATCTTGTACTGTAGACTCTACTATAGAGGCAGAGTATGTTGCAGCTTGTGAAGCAGCAAAGGAAGCTGTATGGCTCCGTAAGTTCCTTATGGACCTTGAAGTAATTCTTGATGCGGACAAGCCTATTACACTCTATTGTGATAATAGTGGACCACTGGCTAACGCAAAAGAACCGTGGAATAATAAAGTAGCAAAACATATTGAAAGGAAGTATCATCTCATTCGAGAGATCATACAAAGTGGAGAAGTAATTGTGAAGAAAATTCCAACAGAGCAAAACCTCGTCGATCCATTCACAAAGACTCTAACACAAAAGAGTTTCGATGGTCACTTAGAAGGTCTTGGAATTAGGGATATGTCATACTTGCTTTAGGGCCAGTGGGAGATTGTTAGGGATTTTGAGAATATGGTGCCTTGGAAAGCAAGTATATTCTCATGCTTAAATTCATTAAATTTATTTATAATGAAAGTATGTTTTGATAATAAGACGAAGAGTTTGTTTTAGTAAGCATTCATTATCTAGTTATTAAGGTACCAAGATTCTATTGAGATATTAAAATACATTTGTATGAAGAGTCATACATAGGAGACATGTATCTTAATTGAATCTAAAAAAATTGTTAACAGCTAGATAATAAAGTTGATCACTTTATTATGTTAAGGCTGTAGTGTCCAAATTACTTCCAACGAAACGAATGTGATTCATTTCAAGGGAATGATGAGTCTCAAATCATCGAAATGGTTGACTTTGAGTAATGATACTATAACATGAACTGGAATCATGGGAAAATCAAATTTAAGTGTTACCGTTACATAAATCTTGATCTCACACTTATGCATTTGCTTATAGTAGAGCTAAAATCCTGATGGATAGTGGACTCATGTTTAATCTTCTTATGATCTTTGATTTACCATGAACATGATCATCATAAAGCATTGATCTAGATTCCGTATTTTGGGATTATTATTGAGATGAACATTTGGGAACATATATCCAGATAATGGAGTTCATAGCATTAACATCACTTTTAGTGATTTCAAGAAGATTGGTGATTAATCTGGGCCTAGTGGATTGATGAATTAGCTACCCATCACATCTGGATACTCTAAAGATTAGATCTAGATTATTGAATCACTAATTAGATGAAATTTGAGACTAGAGGACAAAATTGACATAAAAGGTAAAACGGTAATTTCACCTTTTGTCATTGGATGGTTATGAGGGTTCACAATATAAGGTTTGCAATTGGATAACTAACAATTAATATCAAGTATTGAATTGTTTCTTGTAATTATAGTTAATCCAAGAGTGCAACCATGAATTCTAAGTTTATTGGAGTTTGGAATATCTATGTCCAAATAGATTGTCACGACCCAAATTTCGGGCCATGACCTGGGCATGGGCCTAATGGATGTAGTTCACTAAGCCCAAGCAAGCCTAATAGTCCGACGTGTTCATCATTCCGTCATAAACTGCTAAGTCATTTTTCAAAACTTAAAATCAAAATAGTAATAGACATTGCCAACTCGTATTGGCATTTCTCATTTATTATATACATACATTGTCTACAACATGTATTCCAATAATGTACAGTAGGTTCGCCTATAAATCTCAAAAAGAAGACTTGACTTCCAGCGGAGGGACTCGGATGAATGTACAACTACTGAATGCCGAGACACCTACCAAAAGATGGACACAGGTCTACAAAGATACCTCGTCCTAGTTACCGGCTGCCTCGTGATCTGAAAACATGAATTTGAAATGGTGAGTATAAACCCAGTGAGTGAACAAGGAAGGGAACAAGCAACAACAA
>NC_030853.1:8398447-8422600 GCF_000208745.1 Theobroma cacao | reverse complement strand
GTCTTATGCTTATTTAGGCCTTAAAATATCATAAAACGTTCTTCTGAAAGCTTATTAGAGAAAATGATGAAACTACCCCTAACTCATATTATTTCATCTATACTTAGTTACAAGCCTATAGAAGTTGGGGTATCACATAGATTCCCCACTTAGCTTCGTAGAATTCAACTTGTTTAAATTGGAATGCATGTTTTAATTTGTTTAATTAAATTGTGTACAAAAATGACAGCTCTAACATATTTGTCTCAATTTAGACAAGACAAGATTTTTTTTTGTCTTAATTACAGACAAGAGTTGTCTTAAATTAAGATAATTTTAGGAGGATTCCTTCAATATGAATCTAGACATCCATGTTGATAAAAGGAGACTCCATGTTTGACTGTTACTCTTTTATTTACTATTAATTCTTTTTAAATAAAGATGGATAATAATAAAATAAGAGTTATTATTTAATAAGAAGTTTTATTTTATCAAGAACTCTAAATAATAATTAAAGAATTAAATTATTTATTCTTTAATTTTTATTTTGATAATTATGGAGCATGTTTGATACTTCCATAACTTTGAATGGATGGTCAAGATTGATTCAAAGGTGTTTCATTTTGATTAAACCTTTGAAGCAAGAGTTTTAATAAAATGAGAAGAGATTGTAAGAAAATGGGAGAACATACTTTTTCTTAAAAAAGTTTCAGCCATCTCTTCTCTTCTCCTCCTCCAAGCTTTTCCAAAGAAAAGAAAATAAACTTAGTTGCCATCTTGAGGCCTTACATTCCACACCTTGTCCACTCAAGGTTCAAGTTGAAAGTATTCTTGAAGAATAAGTGGTAAACTTATTTAATCGAGAAATCATTCATTGGTGTGGTATTGTCAGAAAATAAGAATGTCAAAATAAAGGTATGGTTTTCTTACATAATAGATTCTTATTTTATTTTTTGTGGATGTGATTATATTACTTGCAAAATAATAATGTGTGTTTTCGCTTGTGTAATTGGATTGCTTGCTTCCTTTGTTAAAGAAATTTTTGAAATCTATGCTTTACACAATCACGTTAATCCACAAGATCGTACTCCAACGTTAAATCCCTAGAATTAAGCCTTCATAAAACTAAGTTGGTGGAGTCAAAACTGTTGTTGCCTCTACTGCAGCATGCCATGGTTTTGATTTTTTTGATAGCCAAAAACGTTTCCTAAAATCCTGTAAAATTACTATGGAATTGTTCCATAGGTTATCTATCAAGATAAATTTTATTAGGAATTAAATTCCTAAGTTTTATTCACAAAGAATTTCAAAAGTACTCAAAAACCAATTCCACCTCCTGCAGATAAAGGTCTCGATTTTTGAATGGGCCAATTGTTGGGTGAGAGCTGATCATGCATCAAATACAAATAAAATGCAACGAAAATAAATTTAAAAAATTAAATTACGCCTCACCTTCCTAGGATCTCTTTCACGTCAAATTGAGTACAAAATTAAATTAAAATAAAAGTATGTGATCATATCACTTTACCTAAACAACAAAGGTTGATGAATCCTTTGTTAAACCACCAAATCAGCCTTCAAAAAGCTCAACCACCTTAGCTCGGTTGTTGCAAACCAAAGCTATCCAAGGAATCCTTGTGCAGCTTTTAATGGTGATCCACATAAATGAATGAGAAAATCCTTCTTTAAGGATTGTGAGTGCTATGCGTTGACAATGTGCTAGCAAAGATGAGTTTCATAAACTCAATCCACACAAAATTGTGGGGCTGAACACACAAAAGAAATGAATGAAAAACTATTTTTTCTTCACACAAGGAATGGCAAGACAAAAGAATTTCTAATGTGCCGTTCACTCTCTTTTTTTTTTTCAACCGTTTTCCACTCTCTTGTTTGGAGGCTATAGCAAGTTATTTATTTTAAACCCTAATTACAAAACAATTTTGTAATTACCAATTAATTCAATAATTTGATTAAATAATTTAATTAAGTCCTTAAGAAGCCCAATTAACTTAATTGTTTAATTTAATCAATTAGGCCCAATAACTTAATTAAATAATTTAATTAATTAAGCACAACAATTTAATTAAACAATTTTAATCAACTAGTCCTAATGACTTAATTAAACAAATTCAATCAATTAAGCCCAATAATTTAATTGTTTAATTTAATTAATTAGGCCCAATGACTTAATTAAACAATTTAATTAATTAGGCCCAATGATTTAATTAAACAATTTAGTTAATTAGGCATAACTTAATTAAACAATTTTAATCAAGTGCTTGAGAAGCTCATAACTTCTAATTTGATTAAGTCCTACTTAATCACCAATCCCATTTTATTTTCAACATTCATTTTAGGTGTGTGACCCATTAGGCTTCTAACATGTTGGCAATGAACTCAGCATATAATTCTTAAGCTAAAATTAGAATTAGATAAATTTAAACTACTTTAAATTTATCATTAATCAAGTTAACTACCTAGAGTTCATAGACCAAGATTGGGATCTAGCAATCCATCATGGCCACCAAAATGTTAGAAGAGTCAAGATGGTTTGACTCAACCTTTTAGTGATCAACCTTTCAGTGTAATTCATTCCCTCATCATATTTCTGGAGATGGTAAGAGCATGGTGCAGTGTTTACTTTTATTGATCTCCATATTCATTCTTAAAGTTTGATCATCAGCTTTATAAAGACTTATTAAACTCCTTTCATAATCTTCAATTCGCCTTGGCCAAGGACTTCAATAAGCTAATATCAACCAAGAATAGCTAGGATATGTCCCTTACATCACTTGGGGTGATGATTTCTATCTTGACCACTCATTTGCCTTCACATGCTTCATGCTATACCCAAAAGCATCCTGTTTTGGCATCCTTGGTTAGACACCCGTAGGGATGAAATCAAAGCATAGCACTCCACACATAAGACAACACGGTGTCTCAAGTTTAGGGAGTATTTACACAACTAACACATGAGAAGTATTGCATAGACACTTGAGTGAAATACCAAATGCAATTCTCATGGTGGGTCATGTTTAGTGAACTTGCTCTCCTAGGCAAGCACCTACATTCTAGTTTCAAGTATCTCTATACTTTAACCTATGAGATCGGTTGCTTACTTCTCAAGTAAGGAACATAGAATGTACTAGTCTCTAAGTATCATTGATGTCCAGTCTCAATGATACATTGATCAGGAACATTTTGAGATTACGCTTTGATGCATAAGGATCTCATAATTGCAACCCATTACAGTTCCCTTGCAAGGCATATTAATCTCATGGACTTCATCCAATTAGACTTATAACTTGTTATAATTGATGTCTTATTGATGAAGGAAAACCTTTAATCATTCAACATGAATGATGTTGTTGCATGATTGGAATAAAGCCTTACCCAATCCCAATTGGCTGCAAGGCTCATCCCAACACCAATCACCTCCTAAAATCCTCGAAATTTATTCTGGAATAGTCCTATGAGTTATCTATTAGGATAAATTTTATTAGGAATTAAATTTCTAAAGATACACCACCATAATGACACATAATTAGAACATGTCTGCTGTTGTCTGCAGTAGGACACTGTCTTGGTTAAGACACAGAATTTGTCCTAATTTTACACCAATAAATAATCAATTAAATTAGTTAATTGGCTAAGGATAAGTTATGAAATTGGTTCCATAATTATGCTGATTTTTTGAAACATTTAATTTAAGGAATATGATTACTAAAATTAAGGATGTCAAAGATGATGCATTAACATCGACAAATAAAGAAATGTGATTTCTAAAATTATGGAAGTTAAAATATCTTCATTAGCCAATTAAATATTTACGGAATATGTTCCGTAAAGATTGATAATTTTTTTCATAAATTATGGAATGTGATTCCTTAATTTAAGGGTGTCAAAATTTAAATAATTTAAGACCACATTAACGTAGGAATTAGATTCCTAGGAGTAATGGAGTCTAAATATTTATAAACAAATTTTGTTTTGAATTGACTTCTTACAAGAAGATAATTCTAATTTGACATTAAATTTAAAGATTAAATTGTCTAAGTTATTTCCTAATAAGATTAGGTAATAATAGACATTCAATCTTTAATTAAATGAGATTAATAATAGGTTGTGTAAAATATTTAGGAGCACAAATTAAAAACGTTTTAATTTGTAATTTGTAAGTAAAATGTTTAGAAGCACAAATTAAAAATGTTTTAATTTGTAATTTATAATAAAAATTTAATTCTAATCCTAAGAAGATTAGGAATGGATAAATTACTAATTTTGATTAGTAATACTTACCATATATGAAAGAAGTTTCCATATATATAGAATTAAATGGTTACCCAAAAATTTGAAATTGGCAAAATTCAAATGTTGAAAATTGCTAATCTCAAATACCTCATATGATTAACAATTTGAATGAGACATGCCTTTAAGTTTTATTCATATTGATGAATATATGTGGTTGATTATGGACTTAGGTCCAATATGATTATGCTATGGTTGAATGTATATTCTTGGTGTTTTGAAATAGGGCTTGCATGTCCTGCCTTATCTCTTTATCTCAGTTTGTAAAATTCTTTCCTTATCTTACTCCCGTCGAATGTAACTCGAGGTTTCTACATTCAAATGTAATTAGAATTAGGATAGATTAGGGATTGAATTTTGAAAAAATTGACGATGAAAATCCAAGGGGCCAAGAAGGACAAGGAGATTACAAGCAAATTTTGAAGATTCTTATACGTAATCCCTTAGGTTTGACCAAGCTAGTACCTTTGATGGGTCAAGAAAATTAGTATAGTTAAAGTCCATAATCATCCAAAGTAGTTTGCATGTGATAGAGTTGTTTTATGCAATTTAATAAATGCTATGCAATGCAAAGCAGTATGCATGTGATAGATTTATTTTATGCGATTTAATAAATGCTATGCATGCAAAGATGAGACCCTAATAAAGGTGAAAACAAAATCCGTCGTTATATATTGAGTCACATGCCACGCATGAGCAAGTTACCTTCCACCATATAGCAAGGTAACCTGTGTCAAGCCCGACCTTATAAAATACTTGCCATGTCATTCATGTGATTGACAATATGCATGCATACTAGGAAAGCCCCAAAAAATTGTAAAAAGTCGGTAGCGTACCTAGTGGTGCAACTAAGTTGAATTAAGCCTCGAACTAGACCAAATAGAGATTTTAAGATGAAATTGAGAATTTTAAAACCCTAGAATGACTTAAAATGGTGATTCGGAGTTCAAGGACCGATTTGGAGTCAAATTGGAATTTTCATGATTTAGGGGCAAAATGGTCATTTTGCCACCTGAGGTTAAGATGTGAATGTTGGAAGAAGTTTTTGATCAAGATTAACTATTTAGAACATAATTTGAGTTTGAGAAGTGAAAAATTTTAATTTCGACATTTTTTCGAGCATAGGGGTAAAATAGTCATTTTGCCACCCCAGGGGCAAAATTGTAATTTTGCACCACCCAACACTTGTCCAGCACATGGATTTTACCCAATATTATCATGGATAATTGAAGAATTTTAAGTGGTGGAGAGAGATTGCTTAATGGGTAAGTATGACACATGGACCAATGAATGGTGACATGTGTCAAGTTTATATCCATTTATTATTTAGCTTTAAAATCAGCACAAAATCAGCCTATTTCTCATTCTTATGGCTGGCCAAAGAAGAACAAAGGAAGAAAAGAAAGAACAAGAACCCTAGGTGGAAAAATTCAAAGGAAAAGTGTGAAAAATTAAAGGAAACAAGTGAAAATGGTAAGATTTTTTCAATAAAGCTTGAAATCTACCTTTCCCATGCATTCTTTAGCATTTTCCATGGTTGAATCACATGGTTTCATGATGGGTCTCTTTTTGGCCGAACATGGGGGGAGGAGTTTTGATGCTTGATTTGGTTAGATTTCAATGTATTTTAGTGTTTTTAGTTAGTCATTGATGTGTAGCATGAAAAACCAACAAGAAAAATTCATTTTTCCCACTACCCATCATTGGCCGAATTCTCCATGTGGAATATTGATGATGATTTTGATTGTTATTTCAAGTGATTTGGTTAGGAAATAATGAATTTCGATGAGAAAATTAAGTAGGAAAAAATTATCATGGCAAAAATTCCCAAGGGAAAATGTGAAGGTGATGTTGCTAAATTTTATGCTATTGGATTTGTGATTGATGGTTTGGAGAATTGGAAGAAAAATGGAGTTAATTGGAGTTGAATTGGCCAATTAATTAAGTGATAGATCGAATTAGGCGAACATCGTGTTTAGACGATAATCCGAACAATTTGCATTCCATTTCATGCATCCATATAGTTTTATAATGGTTTAGCACCAATGTGGTAAATTGCTTGATTTTGCATCATGTCTAGGTGGTGAATCCTCCGCTAAGGGCAAAGAAATTGTACTCGAGGATCGGTAGTTAGAGTACTCTAGAAATTCGACTCCCGAAATAGTGAGTAATCTTATCATCATTTTAATTATCTAAAGTGGTCTTTTTATTCGATTTTGTGAATTTTATACAAATAAAGTTTAAATGGTTAATTTTTAGATTTTATAAAAAAAGTATGTTTAAATGAAAAGATTTTATAAATTGTCTTGAAATTGAATGATGACTTTGAAAATAGAGTAACTAGAGACCACTTGAGGCGTTGTAAATTTATGATTTGAATTGATGGCTTATGTTAATGTGTTGGCATGACTGGCTAGGTTGTGTTTTTGTGAACTGTATGAATTACTCTATTTTACATTTATAGGCTGGATAGTATTATATTAGCCATGTCATGCTGTCAAAAATTTTATTGTATGGTGGGTTTAGCTTGCTGCAGTGGGCGGGTTCTGTGGACCAGCCTATTAAAGGGGCACGAAATCCGGTTATATATGTAGCTCGGTCGGAGAGGCGTGTAGGGTATCTCTTGAGGTATGGTTAGAGTTCACGTCATGCCGAACCACCTCGTGATGATGAACTCCGCTAACGCCAAGGAACAACTTTGTTTTTCAAACTAAAAATATGTTTATGTGTATACGAAACTTTTTAACAGCCTTAGCAAACTCGGTTAAATGCCTCGACGAAGGTATTCTCGAGAATGATTTTAGCAGGAGCCAAGCTTTTAAGATACTCATAAGCCATGTTGACTATTTAAATGAAATGAATGTTTATGTTATGAAATACATATTTTGATGGAATATTTTAATCGTCTCCTTTTACTCAACTTTAGATATTTTGAATGATGTTTGTTTACTCACTGGGATTATATAATCTCACCACCCTCATTTCCACCCATTTCAGGCTCCGAATAGGCTGTAGATAGTTGGTTTCATCGAGGCTACCATTGGACTTGCATCCTCCAAACTATAGGTTCACAGTCCTCCTTACTTTTGGTTATTCGAGGGCCCACTGGTTATTGTAAATTAAATTAAATACTCTGGCTTACTGTATTACAGTATGTATGAATTTATTTTGCTTTTACGCTGCAAAGATTATTTACGTATAACTCTAAAAATATTGTTTTATAAAAGATAGAATATTTTATTGAATATTTATTTTATTTTATTTTATTATATCCAAATAATCATAATTTCATTTTAAATGAAGGTTTTAGATGTTTAAATTTATTTTTGATTATGAATTATGTGTTTTGTACTTGCATACTACATTTTTACCTGGTTTCAAAATTTTTAGAGAAAAATGACCAAAATGCCCTTGTGAGATAGAAAATTTTTTTTATTGTTTTAAGTTGAAAATAACTTAAAATCTTTTATAACATGATATTTAGCAACGGTTACTCACAAGGGGAATGTGAAACTGATATTAAAGCCTTGTGGGGTTCCGGTTGGCATTTCGAGTGATGAGTGTCTATCGGGACACCGCGGCGGTTGCCACGAGCTCAAGGGGAGTATCGGGTCGTGACAATTAAAATGGTATCAAAGATTTTGGTTTTAAAGTTGTTTTAAAAATTTACAATGTTAGTGTGGCCCCGGGTTAAGTTGGGTTAGGTTGAATAGAATGCATGCATCTACATATAGAGCTTGAGGTTGCCTAAACTTGCTTGTTTCCTCTTATAGATTAACATGCCTCCTCGACGTGAACACCCACGTTTCACTAGATCGACTGGGAAGGGAAGAGGTCGTTCCCAAAGTCATCAACTAGGTGCAGTAGAGGGGGAATCGACTGCGTCTACCATTCGGGCAGCACCTGCTGTTGAGCAGGTCGAGACTCTTCCACATTCTCCACATTCTTCACATCTTCCACCACCTACTGGTACTCCTGCCATGTCTCCTGAGACAGTCTAGGCATTGACAGCCTTCTTTACCGTTATTGCTGGCCAGGCTCAGGCTGGTCAGGCTCCTCCTATAGTATCACCAGTTGCTCCTTCAGTACCACCACCCCCACCTACAGTTCCACCTCCAGTACAGGATGTATCTATTGCTAAGAAGTGGAAGGAAGCTAGACAACTAGGTTGCGTTTCTTTTACGGGTGATTTGGATGCAACCATAGCCAAAGATTGGATTAATCCTGTTTCGGAGACACTGTCTGATATGAGGTTGAATAATGACCTGAAGTTGATGGTGGCCATGAGTTACTAGAAAAGAGAGCCCGTACATGGTGGAATTCAGTAAAATCCCATTCCACTACTCCTCCGACCTGGTCAGACTTCCTAAGAGAATTTGATGGTCAGTATTTTACTTACTTCCATCAGAAAGAAACGAAGAGAGAATTTTTGAGTTTGAAACAGAGAAACTTAACGGTAGAGGAGTACGAGGCTCATTTTAACGAGATGATATTATATGTGCCGGATCTGGTGAAATCTGAGCAAGATTAGGCCAATTATTTCGAGGAAGGGCTCCGTGATGAGATTAGAGAGCGAATGACAGTGACTGGTAGGGAGCCATATAAGGAGGTGGTACAAATGGCTTTAAGGGCCGAAAAGCTTGCAAATGAAAATAGGAGAATGCGAGTTGAGTTTGTAAAAAAGAAAAATATGAGTGTATCTTCCAGTCAGCCACCAAAAAGGGGCAAAGACTTATCTACTTCAAGGAGTATTACTTTTGTTTCAATGACATCTCCTCGACCTCCATTTTCACAGACACAACAAAAGCCTCCGAGATTTAGCAGATCTGTGATGACTTATTCTGGGAAGAGTTTCAGAGGTTCTAATAGATGCAAGAAGTGTGGGAAGAATCATGGTGGGTAGTGTAGGGGACTAGTACGATGTTATCATTGTGGTCAGTCGGGTCACATTAGGAGTGAGTGCCCCCAGCTAGGACAAGATACTGCAATTGCTCCATTTCCACCAGCTCGTACGGATATGCAGAGTAGAGATCCTTTCAGGTTACCACCGAGGCAGAGAGTAGCTATACAGTCTGGTGTAGAAAGTAACACCTCGGCATATCCACCTTCGAGACCACAGACTTGTACTTCAACAAGAGTTTTTGCTGTGACGGAAGATGAGGCACGGGTCCGACTTGGAGTAGTGACAGGTACTATGTCTTTATTTGATAAAGATGCTTATGTTTTGATAGATTCTGGCTCAAATAGGTCTCATGTGAGTATTGCATTTGCATCAATTGCTGATAGAAACCTATCACCATTAGAGCAAGAAATTGTAGTTCACACCCCTTTAGGAGAAAAGTTAGTTAGAAATAGTTGTTACAGAGATTGTGGAGTAATGGTTGGTGAGGAAGAATTTAGGGGTGACTTGATTCCTTTAGAGATCCAAGATTTCAATTTGATATTGGGTATGGACTGGTTAACTGCACATCGGGCGAATGTGGATTGTTTCAGAAAAGAAGTTGTTCTTCAGAATTCGGAGGGAGTAGAGATTGTTTTTGCAGGGAAACGTCGAGTATTACCGTCCTATGTAATCTCAGCCATTAAAGCTTTGAAATTGGTGCATAAAGGGTATCCGACATATTTAGCACATGTGATCGATACTTTAAAAAGGGAACCTAAATTAGAGGATGTCCCAATGTTAGTGAGTTTCCTGATGTATTTCCTGACGAATTACCGAGACTACCTTATGAGCGAGAGCTTGAGTTCCCTATTGATTTACTTTCGGGTACCGCACTTATTTCTATCCCTCCATATCGAATGGTTTCGATGGAGTTGAAGGAACTAAAAGTCCAGTTGCAAGATTTGGTGGATAAAGATTTTATTCGCCCTAGCACTTCTCCTTAAGGAGCACCAGTCCTATTTGTAAAGAAGAAGGATGGCACTCTTCGATTGTGTATCGATTACTGTCAGCTGAACCGAGTGACCATCAAGAATAAATATCCTCTACCACGGATCGATGATCTTTTTGATCAATTACGAGGTGCTATGGTGTTTTCTAAGATTGATTTGAGGTCTGGGTATTATCAGTTGAAGATTAAGGAGCATGATGTACCCAAGACTACTTTTAGGACGCGTTATGGGCATTATAAGTTTCTGGTGATGCCGTTTGGTTTGACTAATGCTCCGGCAGCTTTTATGGATCTTATGAACAGGGTGTTCCATCCATACTTGGATAAGTTTGTGATAGTATTCATAGATGACATCCTAGTTTATTCAAAGAATGATGATGAACATGCTGCCCATTTGCGTATTGTGTTGCAAACCTTGCGTGAAAAACAACTCTATGCCAAGTTCTCTAAATGTGTGTTCTGGTTAAAGGAAGTGGTTTTCTTAAGACATGTGGTATCCGGAGCTGGAATTTTTGTTGATCCCAAGAAGATTGAGGCAGTCTTACAATGGGAGCAACTGAGAACGGTAACTGAGATTCGCAGTTTTCTTGGCTTAGTCGGTTATTATTAGAGACTTGTTCAGGGATTTTCATTGATAGCGGCTCCTTTGACTTGTCTGACTCATAAAGGAGTTAAGTTTGAGTGGGATGATGTTTGTGAAAGTCGATTTCAGGAGTTAAAGAACCGGTTAACCTCCGCTCCCATTTTGACACTTTCGGTTGGTGGGAAAGAATTTGTGGTATACGACGATGCCTCTAAGTTGGAATTAGGGTGTGTATTGATGCAGAATGAAAAAGTAATAGCTTATGCTTCCCGACAGTTGAAGAAGCATGAGATGAATTACCTTACCCATGATTTGGAGTTAGTAGCAGTAGTCTTCGCATTGAAGATTTGGAGGCATTATTTATATGATGAGCGTTGTCGGATTTTACTGATCATAAAAGTTTCAAATATTTGCTCACCTAAAAAGAACTTAATTTGAGACAAAGACGGTGGCTAGAGTTGATTAAGGATTATGACTTAATGATTGATTATCATCCGGGAAAGGCAAATGTTGTAGCAGATGCCTTAAGTCG
The DNA here is from genome assembly GCF_000208745.1 of Theobroma cacao. Classification (NCBI taxonomy): domain Eukaryota; kingdom Viridiplantae; phylum Streptophyta; class Magnoliopsida; order Malvales; family Malvaceae; genus Theobroma; species Theobroma cacao. The sequence goes on along the minus strand of NC_030853.1, from coordinate 8,411,307 downwards.
TAAATCCTCATCGTCATTAGCAACGCTTCGGAGTTCTTATTTTTCGATGTTACTTGAGATGAAGTCTCTAGGGATTCAGTTGGATAATGGTGAGGATGGAACCCTACTTGCTAGTTTTGTTATGAGACCTTCATTGTTGAATCAAATCAGAGAATTGCAGAAATCCGATGATTGGTTGAAACAGGAAGTTAAAAAGCTGCAAGATGGAAAAACTAGTGAGTTTAGACTCAGTGATGATGGTACTTTGATGGTTAAAGACCGGATTTATGTTCCTAAAGATGATCAGTTGAGACAAGCTATTTTAGAGGAAGTTCATTCTTCCACCTACGCTTTACATCTCGAAAGCACCAAGATGTATCGGACTATTAAAGAAAGTTATTGGTGGCCTGGTATGAAACGAGACATAGCAAAGTTTGTAGCGAAATGTCTCACATGCTAACAGATCAAGGCGGAGCATCAGAAACCATTAGATACTCTTCAGCCTTTACCTATTCCGAAATAGAAGTGGGAACATGTGACTATGGACTTTGTATTGGGTTTGCCGCGGACACAGAGTGCGAAGGATGCTATTTGGGTGATTGTGGATAGATTGACTAAGTTCGCCCATTTCTTGGCTATCCATAGCACGTATTCCATTAAGAAGCTGGCTAAGCTTTATATGGATGAGATTGTGAGATTACATGGAGTTCTAGTTTCTATTGTGTCAGATCGAAACCCCCGATTTACTTCTCGATTTTGGCTGAAATTTTAGGAAGCTCTCGAAATTAAATTAAAATTTAGCACTGCCTTTCATCCACAGACTGATGGGTAATCTGAAAGGCCTATTCAGACCTTGGAGGATATGTTACGAGCTTGTGTCATTGACTTTATTGGGAGTTGGGACAGACACTTGCCATTGGTGGAGTTCCCGTATAATGACAGTTTTCAGTCTAGTATTGGGATGGCACCATACGAGGCCCTGTATGGAAGGAAATGCCGAACTCCGCTCTGTTGGGATGAAATGGGTGAGAGGAAATTGTTTAACGTGGAATTGATTGATCTGACAAATGACAAGATCAAGGTTATCCGAGAGCGATTAAAGACAGTTCAAGACAGGCAGAAGAGTTATTCTGATAAAAGAAGGAAAGATTTGGAGTTTGAAGGCGATGATAAAGTTTTTCTTAAAGTTTCTTCTTGGAAAGGTAATAATTTGAAAATTCCAACTATTAAATCTTATTTGATTACACTATTGTGATAATTTGTGGTATTTATTGGATAATGAAAGGTGTGATTCAATTCGTGAAGTGGGGAAAGCTTAATCCGAGATACATTGGACCCTTTCGTATCATTGAAAGGATTGGGCCAATGGCTTACAAACTTGAATTACCCCTGGAGTCAGATCGGATTCACAATGTTTTCCACGTCTCGATGCTGAAAAAGTATGTTTCGGATCCCTCCCACATTCTAGAGACACCACCGATTGAGTTGCATGAAGATTTAAAGTTCGAAGTGCAACTTGTACGTATTTCAGATCGAAAGGATCGAGTGCTAAGGAACAAGAGCATTCCAATGGTGAAAGTGTTGTGAAAGAATGCTAGAATGGAGGAGATGACGTGGGAAGTCGAGCACCAGATGAGAAACCAATATCCACATCTTTTCTTTGGATCCGGCAAGTGAAATTTTGAGGTCAAAATTTTATTTTAAGGGGGGTAGTGCTATCAAGCCTGACTTATAAAATACTTGCCATGTCATTCATGTAATTGACAATATGCAAGCATACTAAAAAAGCCCCGAAAAATTGTCAAAAGTTAATAGTGCACCTAGTGGTGCAACTAAGTTGAATTAAGCCTCGAACTAGACTAAATAGAGATTTTAAGATGAAATTGAGAATTTTAAAACCCTAGAATGACTTAAAATGATGATTCGGAGTTCGAGGACCGTTTTAGAGTCAAATTGGAATTTTCATGATCTAGGGGCAAAATGGTCATTTTGCCACCTGAGGTTAAGATGTGAATGTTGGAAGAAGTTTTTGATCAAGATTGACTATTTAGAACATAATTTGAGTTTGAGAGTGAAAAATTTTAATTCCGACATTTTTTCGAGCATAGGGGTAAAATAGTCATTTTTGCCACCCCTAGGGGCAAAATTGTAATTTTACACTACCCAACACTTGTCCAGCACATGGATTTTACCCAATATTATCATGGATAATTGCAAAAATTTAAATGGTGGAGAGAGATTGCTAAATGGGTAAGTATGACACATGGACCAATGGAATGGTGACATGTGTCAAGTTTATATCCATTTATTATTTAGCTATAATATCAGCACAAAATCAGCCTATTTCTCATTCTTATGGCCGGCCAAAGAAGAACAAAGGAAGAAAAGAAAGAACAAGAACCCTAGGTGGAAAAATTCAAAGGAAAAGTGTGAAAAATTAAAGGAAACAAGTGAAAAAGGTAAGATTTTTTCAATAAAGCTTGAGATCTACCTTTCCCATGCATTCTTTAGCAATTTTCATGGTTGAATCACATGGTTTCATGATGGGTCTCTTTCTGGCCGGACATGGGGGGAGGAGTTTTGATGCTTGATTTGGTTAGATTTCAATGTATTTAGTGTTTTTAGTTAGTTAGTGATGTGTAGCATGAAAAATCAATAAGAAAAATTCTTCTTCTCCCATTACCCATCATTGGCCGAATTCTCCATGTGGAATATTGATGATGATTTTGATTGTTATTTCAAGTGATTTGGTTAGGAAATAATGAATTTTGGTGAGAAAATCAAGTAGGAAAAAATTATAGTATTGATGCACCCATCATGGCCGAAATTCCTAAGGGAAAATGTGAAGGTGATGTTGCTAAATTTTATGCTATTGGATTTGTGATTGATGGTTTGGAGAATTGGAAGAAAAATGGAGTTAATTGGAGTTGAATTGGCCAATTAATTAAGTGATAGATCCAATTAGGCGAACACCATGTTTAGACGATGATCCGAACAATTTGCATTCCATTTCATGCATCCATATAGTTTTATAACAGTTTAGCACCAATGTGGTAAATTGCTTGATTTTGCATCATGTATAGGTGGTGAATCCTCCACTAAGGGCAAAGAAATTGTACTCGAGGATCGGTAGTCAGAGTACTCTAGAAATTCGACTCCCGAAATAGTGAGTAACCTTATCATCATTTTAATTATCTAAAGTGGTCTTTTTATTCGATTTTGTGAATTTTATACAAAATGAGTTTAAATGGTTAATTTTTAGGTTTTATAAACAAAGTGTGTTTAAATGAAAAGATTTTATAAATTGTCTTGAAATTGAATGATGACTTTGAAAATAAAGTAACTAGAGACCACTTGAGGCGTTGTAAATTTATGATTTGAATTGATGGCTTATGTTAATGTGTTGGCATGATTGGCTAGGTTGTGTTTTTGTGAACTGTATGAATTGCTCTGTTTTACATTTACAGGCTGGATAGTATTATATTAGCCATGTCATGCTGTCAAAAATTTTATTATATGGTGGGTTTAGCTTGCTACAGTGGGCGGGTTCTGTGGACCAACCTATTAGAGGGGCACGGAATCTGGTTATATATGTAGCTCGGTCGGAGAGGCGAGTAGGGCATCTCTTGAGGTATGGTTAGAGTTCACGTCATGTCGAACCACCTCGTGATGATGAACTCCACTAACGCCAAGGAACGGTTGTGTTTTTCAGACTAAAAATATGTTTATGTGTATACAAAACTTTTTAATAGCCTTGGCGGACTCGGTTAAATGCCTCGGCCAAGGTATTCCCTAGAATGATTTTGGCAAGAGCCAAGCTTTTAAGATACTCATAAGCCATGTTGACTATTTAAATGAAATGAATGTTTATGTTATGAAATACATATTTAGATGGAATGTTTTAATCGTCTCCTTTTACTCAACTTTAGATATTTTGAATGATGTTTGTTTACTCACTGGGATTATATAATCTCACCACCCTCATTTCCACCCATTTCAGGCTCTGAATAGGTTGTAGATAGTTGGTTTCATCGAGGTTACCATTGGATTTGCATCCTCCAAACTGTAGGTTCACAGTCTTTCTTACTTTTGGTTATTCGGGGGCCCACTAGTTATTGTAAATTAAATTAAATACTCTAACTTACTGTATTACAGTATGTATGAATTTATTTTGCTTTTACGCTGCAAAGATTATTTACGTATAACTTTAAAAATATTGTTTTATAAAAGATAGAATATTTTATTGAATATTTATTTTATTTTATTTTATTATATCCAAATAATCATAATTTCATTTTAAATGAAGGTTTTAGATGTTTACACTTATTTTTGATTATGAATTATGTGTTTTGTACTTGCATACTACATTTTTACCTAGTTTCGAAATTTTTAGGAAAAAATGTCCAAAATGCCCCTGTGAGACAGAAATTATTTTTTTTATTGTTTTAAGTTGGAAATAACTTAAAATCTTTTATAACATGATATTTAGCAACGGTTACTCACAGGGGGAATGAGAAACTTGTATTAAAGCCTTGCGGGGTTCCGGTTAGCATTTCGGGTAATGAGTGTCTATCGGGACATTGCGGCGATTGTCACAGGCTCGAGGGGAGTACTGGGTCATGACAACCTGGCTGCTCTTTTAATTGGAGACTTATTGAGCACACTCAAGGTCACACTTTTACACGAGTATGTTTGAGCTATTGATGGGTCTTACTCAACTAGTTTCCTAAAATCCAGATGCTTGGAAACTTAATTATTATGAAACTAGAGGTAAAGGCTAGGCGAAACATATATGATATGTTTAAGCAATGTGTTGTTACTTGGCTGATCTAGGAGTTGTATAGAGATACAATTGGTAAGCTCAGTTACATACCTAATCCACCTATCATGGTTTGTTGAGCACACTCAAGGTCATGACTTGATGGATGGGATCCGAGCCCACTAAGAGAATCTTAGTAAAGATGTCTCGAGGTGATATGGAGGGTTATCATCTTTTAGAAAATAGTGGGAGAACTATGTAAAATTTTAAAACCTTGTTTTAAATAGTTTATGCATGATATTTACGTATTGCTTTATTTTATCTATTTAGACATAATTTATATACATGGATAATAATATGTCACTATGGTGCATCTTGGATGCAAATCAAACTCACTAGACCAAACCCTTTTTAAAGGTACTAGGACTCGAGAAATGTTCTCAAGCGAAAGGTTGTTTGTTACACAATCTCTACCAAATACAATTCATAATTAGGAGTGTGCTTCCTTGAGATGGAATTTATATTGCCTTAATTATGAATTAGGAAGACAACCATGATAATGGCACTAACTGGGAAATGTTCTTAAACATTTTTATGGTAAAGATGGACAAATGAGGGACTAAAAAAAAGATATTTCCTTGACAGAGTTAAAGAAGAGGAAGCTTATAAAAGCCTCTACTTTGCCAAAGTTTATGATTGAGTTAGAAGTTACTACTATTGTATTAACATCATAAGTATTCGATACTAGATGTTGAATGCATTTAAGTAATGACATAAAGTGCAAAACAATAATAGTAAGTCAATGCTCAATATAAATGTCAAGAAAACTGATTACATATGATCTCAATTATGGCATTTTTATCTTGGTCATTGAAGTAAGAATTAGAGTATGAAGATACTTAGATCCTTTTGATTGGCAATCATAAAGAAGCTAGTAATTCTTATATGACCAATCAATTTTCATGCAAAAGTGAATGACTTGGTATGTTCAAAAGGTCTTATACATATAGATGTATATAAACCATTGAACATAAAATGTTATGGAAAATGTTCCTAATTCATTAGGTTTACACAAGACCAAATTGAGATTTTGTCTTGTATACTTAAAGAAATAAAATTTGAAACCTTGAAATGTTCAGAGAACTCAAATATAAGATCATACGAGCTATATAGTATGGAGTACTTTTATTAAGATATGATCTTAGTGAAGATTACTCTTACTGATTAATTAATCGTTTAAAAGTTGAATGTAGATACATGTGAAATGGAACGTTCTTATGAATAGAACATAGAGATGTTTGTTCAAAGAAGAAAGCAAACTCATATAGTGATATGATTTGGTCCATATCTCTCCAAGTTATATGTAGCCAATTATATTATTCCAAACCCATATGATTCCAAGCATACATTGAGATGTATGTATGTAACATCATGAAAAATTTAAAAGAATTTGATTATTACTCTCACAAAGGATCTGGGATTTAGTGGGAGTATGACGACACTAAAAAAGGAGTTTTTTAGTTATTACATGGTTACATTGGAATCCAACTTTTAAGATTTTTCATAGAGATGCATAATCATATGTATGAGAACTCCATGGATTTAGTAAGATACACTGAAGATGTAATATTCATATGAAATGAACTACTAAATATGTTTTTCGTTGGAGTTATACACTTTGTTCTATTATATGGGATCCAAAGGGTTTGATTTAATAATATGTACAAGTGTATTTATCTTATACACAAAGGAGGTCAGTGGGAGTGAATACAATTCTTTGGTGATACAATTACATAGGATGCAATGTGTATAAAAAGAAAGTGCCAAAATTTAAAAGGGACGGATGGTACAATGAAAAGTGACAAATGCATATGATGCATACAACATAGTTTAGTTGGAATGGTTCCAAAGAAAGAAAGAGGACTATGTACATGTATATAATTAAAGTCATATATAACCTATTAAAAGGGCTCTAATAGAAAGATACTTAGATCGTTAGTCCATGGAACTAATAAAAGGTTTTGAACATTGTTAATGTTACAATGGAGCCATACAAGCAGAACCTGGGTCTCATTGGATCTAGATATAGTAATATGACATGATGCGATGCATGGACATCATGATGATAGATAAAAGTAATTAACCACATTGAAGGGCACAAGCATGTCTACATGTAGACACGATTGCTAGATGGATTGAATCCACATACGATGAGGTAGCAAATGGTTTTATGCTAATGGGAGATGTTGCGATGAGCCCTGCAGCCAATTGGGATTGGTTGAGGCTTGATTCCAATCATGCAATAGTATCATTCATGTTGAATGATTAGAGGTTTTCCTTCATCAATAAGACATTAATTATAATGAGTTATAAGTCTAATTGGATGAAGTCCATGAGATTAATATGCCTTGCAAGGAAGCTGTAATGGGTTGCAATTATCAGATTCCTATGCATCAAAGCATAATCTCAAAATGTTCCTAGTCAATGTATCATAGAGACTGTTAGGAATTTTGAGAATATGTGCCCTGGAAAGCAAGTATATTCTCATGCTTAAATTCATTAAATTTATTTGTAATGAAAGTACATTTTGATAATAAGATGAAGAGTTTGTTTTAGTAAGCATTTATTATCTAGTTATTAAGGTACCAAGATTCTATTGAGATATTAAAATACATTTGTATGAAGAGTCATACATAAGAGACATGTATTTTAATTGAATCTAAAAATTGTTCATAGCCATATAATAAAGCTGGTCACTTTATTATGTTAAGGCTGTAGTGTCCAAATTACTTCCAACGAAATGAATGTGATTCATTTCAAGGGAATTATGAGTCTCAAATCATCGAAATGGTTGACTTTGAGTAATGACATTATAGCATGAACTGGAATCATGTGGGAATCAAATTTAAGTTTTACCGTTACCTAAATTTTGATCTCACACTTATGCATTTGCTTATAGTAGAATCGAAATTCTGATGGATAATGGACTCGTGTTTAATCTCCTTATGATCTTTGATTTACCATGAGCATGATCATCATAAAGCATTGATCTAGACTCCGTATTTTGGGATTATAATTGAGATGAACATTTGGGAAAATATATCCAGATAATGGAGTTCATAGCATTAACATCACTTTTAGTGATTTCAAGAAGATTGGTGATTAATCTAGGCCCAGTGGATTGATGAATTAGCTACTCATCACATCTGGATACTCAAAAGATTAGATCTAGAGTATTGAATCACTAATTGGATGAAATTTGAGACTAAGGGACAAAATTGACATAAAGGGTAAAACGGTAATTTCACCTTTTGTCATTGGATGGTTATGAGGGTTCACAATATAAGGCTTGCAATTGGACAACTAATAATTAATATCAAATATTGAATTATTTCTTGTAATTATAGTTAATCCAAGAGTGCAACCATGAATCTATGGTGGAGTGATTTCATGGTTAATAAGCTTGAATTATTTTTAATGAGATTAAGAATAATTCTAAGTTTATTGGAGCTTGGAATATCTATGTCCAAATAGATTCCCCACTTAGCTTCGTAGAATTCAACTTGTTTAAGTTGGAATGCATGTTTTAATTTGTTTAATTAAATTGTGTACAAAATTGACAGCTTTGACATGTTTGTCTTAATTTAGACAAGAAAACATGTTTGGTCTTAATTTAGACAAGAAAATATGTTTGCCTTAATTTAAGACAAGAAAAATATTTTTTGTCTTAATTTAGTCAAGAAAACATATTTGTCTCAATTTAGACAAGATAAAATATTTTTTTATCTTAATTGCAGACAATAGTTGTCTTAAATTAAGATAATTTTAGGAGGATTCTTGCAAAATGAATCTAGACATCCATGTTGATAAAAAGAGACTCCATATTTGACTATTACTCTTTTATTTATTATTAATTCTTTTAAAATAAAAATGGATAATAATAAAATAAGAGTTATTATTCAATAAGGAGTTTTATTTTATCAAGAACTCTAAATGATAATTAAAGAATTAAATTATTTATTCTTTAATTTTTATTTTGATAATTATGGAGCATGTTTGATGCTTCCATAACTCTGAATGGATGGTCAAGATTGATTCAAAGGTGTTTCATTTTGATTAAACCTTTGAAGCAAGAGTTTTAATAAAAAGAGAAGAGATTGGAAGAAAATAATAGAACGTACTTTTTCTTAAAAAAGGTTTCAGCCATCTCTTCTCTTCTCCTCCTCCAAGCTTTTCCAAAGAAAAGAGAATAAACTTAGTTGCCATCTTATAGCCTTGCATTCAACAGCTTGTCCACTCAAGGTTCAAGTTGAAAGTATTCTTGAAGAATAAGTGGTAAACTTATTTGGTCAAGAAATCATTCATTGGTGTGGTATTGTCAGAAAATAAGAATCTCAAAATAAAGGTATGGTTTTCTTACATAATAGATTCTTATTTTATTTTTTTTGGATGTGATTATATTACTTGCAATAATATTAATGTGTGCTTCCGCTTGTGTAATTGGATTGCTTGCTTCCTTTGTTAAAGAAATTTTTGAAATCCATGCTTTACACAATCACATTAATCCACTAAGATCCTACTCCAACAGATACTGGACATAAAAGATGCTTAGAGACTGGTATATTCTATGTTCCTTACTTTGGAAGTAAGCAATCGATCTCATAGATTGAAGTATAGAGATACTTGGAACTAGAATATAGGTGCTTGCCTAAGAGAACAAGTTCACTGAACATGACCCGCCATGAAAAGTGCATTTGGTAATACACTCTAGTGTCTATGCAACACTTCTCATGTGTCAGTTGTGTAAATACTCCCTAGACTTGAGACACCAGGTTGTCTTATGTGTGAGTGCTATGCTTTGATTTCATCCTTATGGGTGCCTAACCAAAGATGCCAAAACAGGATGCTTTTGGATATAGTATGAAGCATGTGACAGCAAATGAGTGGTCAAGGTAGGAATCATCACCTCATGTGTTTTAGAGGACATATTCTATTAGTTCTTGGTTGACATTAGCTTGTTGAAGTCGTTGGCCAAAGCGACATGGAGATTATGAAAAAGGTTTCATAACTCTCTATAAAGCTAATGCTATAATTGCAAGAACAAATATGGAGGTCAATAAGAGTAGACACTGTACCAAACTCTTATCATCTTCGGGATATATGATGAAGGAATGAATTACACTGATAGCCTGTACACTGAAAGGTTGTCAAAGAACCCTTTGACTCTCTTAACAATTGGGTAGCCATGATGCATTTGTAGATGCCAATCTTGGTCTATGGAATTGATTATAAATTAATTGATTAAAATTTATATTAATCAATGAAGTCATTAATCAATTCCATTGTCAACATGTTGGAAACCTAATGGGTCACACACAATGATTGCATTTGAATTAAATTGGGAGAGTGACGATTTAAGTTAGACTTAAATCACATGCTCGGTAATTAACTTCTATAAACTTAATTAAAATAGTTTAATTAAGTTTTTGACATAATTATAAATAGTTATAATTATAAGGCCTTGATTGCAAAATATAATGAAAATTAATTTTGATTTTAATTTCCAAGGACTTAATTAAAAGAGTTTAATTAAGTAATGGGCCCAATATTATAATTTGTTATAATATTGAAGGCTTAATTGCAAAATTGAAGTTATTTTAACCTAACTATATAAGTCATCGTTTAACTATTTTCCATATGAGAGTTTTTTATAATTGAAGAAAACGTAGTTTTTGTCAAAAAAAGGAAAAATATTTTCTTTCATTGCCACCACTCCTTTTGTGTGAAAGAGAAAATTGCTTATGAAGCAATTTTCAAGAGAGGTTCGGATAAGATTGTGAAAAAGAATAAAAGGACAATTGTTGTCCACTTTGCTAGCACAAAGTATAGTTAAAAACTTCCTCCTTTGTTGAAGGTTCAAGTGCAATCGTGTGTGCTACCATTGGAGGCCAAGCACTTAATTGGCTAGGGTTTTTACTCCTTGTGGTGTTCGTGGGATTGCTTCATAAAGTGCCATTGTGATTACAAAATTACTTGGCAAGGTAACTTTCTAAACAATAATTTATTTTGTGCTTTTACGTGTTAAATATCACCAAGGTGATCCATGGGTGGAGGCATGTTTTTGTTGTTTAGTTATAAAGTTTTAATTTTCTTTCCGCTGCGTATTTTGAGCATGCCATCCATAGCCAAACCCATTAGTTCGGTCAAAGACCTACATCCGCTACCTTGATCTTCAAATCACTATAAATGTTGACATTCCCAAGCTTCCACCAAGCTTTTACAATGGCTTTTCACAGGCTTTGCCACAACCTTTAACAATGGTTTTTCCTAGGATCAACCAAAACCCAAACTAACTTTTCTAGGCTGAGTTAGAACCTATACAACCAATCAAGAAACCCAAGCTTGATTAATCCCCTTAGAGTGAATCGCACACTCTTAAGTAATCAAGGAGAACAGAAATACATATGTACCTATGATCACTAATCGGATCTGAATGGTACAAGATGAAGTGCTTAACTCTATTACAAGGATATGAGTGAAGTGTAAAAAGTATGCAAAGAGTTTTTACTGTTTTTTTGAGCTCTTTTTGTTCTTGGAAGCCTTTGATATGTTCTTAGCAATTGGGGAGAGTTTTTATACTTGAAAAACTAACTCTGATGGATGTTTGACAGTTTTTAACTATTGGGAAACAATTTGGAGCAGTTCTAATCGTTAATTTGTTTTCTAGTATTCAAATTCAAATCTTCAGACAGAATGCTCTTAGTCGACTAACTATGCTTCTTAGTCAATTAAGTCGTCTCCGTCTCTAAACCCAGTTTCTGACAGTGACCTCTTAGTCGTCTAACAATACTTCTTAGTCGATTAAGTCGTCTTTGTCTCTAAACCCAGTTTCTAGCAGTAAGCTCTTAGTCGACTAACAATGCTTTTTCGTCGATTAAGTCGTCTCTGTTTCTGAATCGGCCTGTGAGACCTTGTCAAGCTCGATTAAAAGATGGTATTGTACCGAGTAGTACAACTAAGTTAAATCGAGCCTTGAACTAGTTCAAATAGAAGTTCTAAGAGAAATTTGAAAATTTTGAAACCCACAGAATGACTTAGAATAGTGATTCGAAGTTCAAGGTCCAGTTTGGAGTCCATCAGGAAAATTGACTGATTAGGGACAAAACGGTCATTTTACCATTTGATGATAAAATGGAGATTTTTAGCCAAGATTTGATCACATTTGACCAAGAATAATTATATGAAATATAATAATGATTATTGGAGTATAAAATGATGTTTAGCAGTGAAAAATTGTGATTCTCGGTATTTTTGGAGCACAAGGGTAAAATGGTAATTTTTCCATTAGAGGACTAAACGAAAATTTTTATAAAACGATTTTTGCCCCATTTGGTTAATATCGATCAATATTAGTGTTATTTGAGGTTGAAAAGTAGAAATAATGTGATTTCGGTTCATTTCGGAGTATAGGGGTAAAATCGTAATTTTTTCATCTCTAGGGGAAATCGGTAAATTTTTTGCCCCAGCACTTGTCAAGACCAAGTGATTTTAATTGTGGTAAAATTGGATAAATACCAGAATATTTGTGGTGAAAAATTAAGAAGAAAAAGTCAAAAAGTTAAAAAATTGGGCCAATAAGCATGTGACACGTGGCATGCTTGATTATTTTATCATTTTCTATAGAAATCAGCCCAATAAATCCCCAATTCTCTCACCATATTTGGCCTAGGCAACCAGCAACAAGAACAAAGGAAGAACAAAGGGGAAAACAAGAAAACCTAGGTGGAAATTCAAAGAAAAAGTGAAGAAATCAAGGAAACAAGCTAGGTAAGTTAGAATTTCTTTAGTTCTCCTTGATACCTAGCTTACCCATGCTTTTGTTCTTGATTTTCATGGTTGAATATTGAGTTATCATGATGAATTCAATTCTGAAAAATGGGTATGGAAGAGGAATTGTTGTTGGAATAATTTGATTTTAGACTATGTTAGTGTTTAGGGATAGTTAAGCATGGTTATGAACAAAAACACAAAAGAAATATTCAATTTCTCTAGGGTTCCTTGTTGGTCGAACCATGAGGGCTGAATATCAATGGGGGATTGTTTTTATTTCAAGGAAAATGGC
>NC_030853.1:8365183-8396861 GCF_000208745.1 Theobroma cacao | reverse complement strand
TGAATATGTGTATGCAATGTAAATTGCTAAATACATGACTGGTATAGTGCATGTATATTATTATCGATAATGCCATTGTGTTTTGGCTATGTTCACACTCGGGAAAAGGTGTGTGTGTGTGTATGCATGATATGATAAATTTGTTAAGCAAAGGTAAATGGATAGGCTCGCTTGGGCTTATTGAGCTATGCTCATTGAGCTCATGCGCTGGTCATGGCCCGAAAAATTATGTCGTGACACGGCCATCTTCATTCTTGAGTTTTAGTTGACTAACTCCTTTCTTTATCGAACTAAGAGGCTTCTATTTTGTGGCTCAATTTTGCTCCTCATTTTTATGAGATTTGATATTTAGATTTTAGTGATCAATTTATTATTGGCATACATTTTTTATTCTACACACTCAAGTAGCATTGTTAGACATAAATGAGTATGAATGTTTTATTATCATAAAAAACTAATGGAGCCAACAATCTCCCGCTTTTTGATGATGACAAAACATTCCTTGATTACCAGCACATTGTCTATTGGATCCTTTTTGTTCTACACAAAATGAGGAATTTCTCCCCCTGAGTATGTGCTCCCCCTTAGAGTATGCATGATTTTATTATTCATTTTAGCAAGTTTTTATCTATTTCTTAAAGAAAATGATAGGTATAAATTCAACCATTTGACAGACCATTTTTATACAGCCTTACAGAACAATCAGCTGTAGGTAATAGAATTATCATTCATTGTCACCAGCATATTTTCAACAAATCATGTCCATTCCAAAAATAAATGCCATTAACCATCTAGCAGGAATATCATACATCATAAACACATAAGCATCATCCATTTTTATTTTAGAAACAGTTTCCATTCAATTCAACAGAACAACCATAAACATAAGTTATCAGCATCTAGTTTTCAACCATCAGTACACAAAATAACATAAATAGCTCAATATCTTCGGAGTTAGATTTAGATTCCTAAATTACCCCTACATCACTTCTATTTTCTCTCTAAAATTCTTCTACTTTCAATCTCCCGTAAGCTCATATTACTCCCCTTTTTTGTCATCAGCAAAAAATAGCGATGGTTAACTAGTTTGAGAAGAATCAGAGAGGGTAGACTCATCAGTGCCAAAATGGACATTAAGGGGTTCAGGAGATGGCACATGTGATGCTCTTTTCGATGAAGAGTCAAGGGAGGATCTATCTGAAATTTGGAGTGGATCCTGAGCAGAAGACTGGACTAAGGGTTTGGCTTTCTCAACTATTCTTGAAGACTTTCTTCTCTTGAGGAATTTTGTCTTTGTTGCCATGGTTTTCCTGCCTTTACCAGTAGGTTTGGATTTATCTTTGGTGGAAGCAGCTGGTTGCCCTTGTTCTATTTAAGTAGGTCCATTTTCTCTAACAATGTGAACTAACTTAGGAGAAGCCTTTGCAGATGCTAACTTTTGATTTTTGTCCTTTGCTGCTTTTCTTTCTGCTTGTTCTTCTTTAACCATTTGGTGAAATACATCCATTATTAAAACTTCCTCAGAGTTAGGAGGAGATGGTTTTTCTGGTTGTGGTTCATCATGTGGTGGAAAGTTGTCATTAAAGGATCCAAGTACTTCAGTGCCTTCATTGAATTCTTCTTCATTTTGAGGCTTAGGAGTGGCAGATTTCCTTGTTGGAACAAATTCTTGTTCATCACCTTCAGCTTGGAGGTCAGGACTTTCAACAGCTTGTTCTACTGGTGCTGGACTTGGTGTTGCAGAAGTGTCTTTAGTAGCAGGTCTAAAGCTATTTTTCCTTTTCCTTTCATCACATTTTCCAGCTCTTCCAACTTATATTCAATTTTTTGTATCCTTGCAAACTGGTCAGTGAGTTTCCCATCAATTCTCATTAGCAAATTTAGAATCATTTCATTTGAAATCTGGGACTAAGCTATCTGAGTTTGAGCAAGGGTAGAATGCTCATCCCTTGGAGCAATCTTGGGGTTCTTGACAAACTTTTCTCCTTCTAGTTTATACCCCATCTTTGGTAAACTTCCTAGATAGATTGCCTGGTCCTTGCTTTTCACTTCGTCCATTTCATATCTTGAACTCCATATCCTTTTTTTCTTAATCAGAGAGGTAATTATGTTTTCATACGACAGATTTACCTTATCAACTTGACATGTTCCTCTTATCCTTTCTATCATGAATCTGCCTAAGTTAAGGGGAGTAGCATTAAAGGCATGCTCCATTAGCCACATATCTTGAAGGCTTATGTAGCTGAAGCTACTGCTTCTTCCATGAATTGTAGAGGCAATGAAATAATGCAAGATCCTAATCTGAGGGCTTTTAATGAAACTGGCATAACTTTTGGATGAATATTTTTCCTTTTTCCCTATTATTATTTCTCACAGAGATAAGGGATCATAATCTTCAAGAATTTCATATTCTCCCCCTTCACGCTTAACTTTGAGCAGATTTCCCAAATCTGTGGCCTTGACCACAAACTCATTTCTATTCGAGAACACATTCAGACCATCATCAACAAAATCCTCAAGTTCCAAAAAGTTTATTTTCATCTAGGGCAATGCTAGCATAGAATTCCTTCACTAAGTTGGCACTATAGGTTTTGTCCTTCAAGACACTTAATTTCCTCAATTTCGTCTTCCCAAAATAATTTCTAGCACCTCATTAAAGTATCCCAGTCAATGTATTTCCCGCATGAAATCGATGCATTCTCTATCTTCCTAAACCTATCCTCATGAGTTTTATTTCTAAATTTTGTGGATGGAGGAGTACCTTTTCTGATGGGTTTTTCTTTTTCTTTCTTTTTCTCTGTTTTTTGTTCTTTTTTCTTTCTTTTTTTTCTCAGTTTTTTCTGTCACCGAGGCTGACTCATCCTTTTTCCTCTTCTTTTGAATCTCGGATGTTGGACTTTCTTCCATAGGTCGGTTTCCTTTCTTCTTTTCCAAAAAACTATTCTGTAATGTGGTTTTGGCCATCAATTTTGAATGGTTTCAAACTTAGGGTTTGAGCATTTGAGAGAAATGGGGTTTCAATTTTCAAAATAGTGGCTTCTGATGGAGAGAGAAAGAGTTTAGGGAAGTTATTTTTCCTTTAAAATTGCCAGACTCCCCTTTTAAAATGCTGTCAGTTACCCTCATTTTCAAAATTCAAAAATGTGCCTTTCTTTTTATTTTTTAGTTTAACGGTATTTTCTTTTCTTTTTCACTCGGTATGCCTCTCCTTTTTCCCTTAAATTTTATCATTTTTATTTTAGTTTCTTAACCGAATAAGTGTTACTCTTATTTGACTAAGTCTATTAACAAAAAGATACAGAATGCTCTTAGTTGGTTAAGCAATACTCTTAATCAACAAAGTACCTACTGTCTTATGAATGAAAAGCTCAAAAATTTTCCTAAAGTTCCTGTATATTGACCATTCCTAGATTTCTCCTAATTTCATTGAATCTTTCCTTATTTAGGGGCTTGGTGAATATATCAGCTAATTTTTGCAAGGTTTTAACAAACTCAATCTTAATGTCTCCTTTAATCACATGGTCTCTAATAAAGTGATGTTTAATTTCAATATGTTTAGTCCTAGAGTGTTGAATAGGATTGTTTGATATATTGATGGCACTCGTGTTATCACAAAATATTGGTACATTATGCATGGTTACTCCAAAGTCTTTTAATTGTTGTTTAATCCATAAAATCTGAGCACAGCAACTACCTAAGGAAATGTATTCAGCTTCAGCAGTTGAAAGTGCAACATAGTACTGTTTCTTACTTGACCAAGATACAAGCATGTTTCCTAAAAGCTGACAAGTACCACTAGTACTTTTTCTATCTGTTTTACTTCCTGCAAAGTTAGCATCAGAATATCCAATGAAATCAAAAGATGATCCTCTTGGACACCGTACTCCTAGACTTTGTGTGTCCAATAGGTACCTAAAGATTCTTTTTACTCTAGTTAAATGTGACTCTTTAGGTTGTGATTGAAACCATGCACACAAGCATACACTAAATTGAATATCAAGCCTGCTAGCAGTTAAGTAAAGTAGAGATCCAATCATATCTCTATAAAGCTTTTGATCAACACTTTTTCCTCTCTCATCAGCATCAAGTTTGATGGAGGGACTCATTGGTGTGCTGATTGATTTCAGCTTCAGCATATTAAACTTTTTCAGAATGTCTTGAACATATCTTTCTTGATTAATAAAGATGCCTTCCTCACTTTGTTTGATTTGAAGGCCAAAAAAGAATTTCAGCTCACCCATCATGCTCATTTCAAATTCACCCTGCATTTCTTTAGCAAAATTCTTGCACAAAGCCTTATTAGTAGCACCATACAAAATATCATCCACATAGATTTGAACAACAATTAAATCATTCAAGCATTTCTTAATAAGCAGTGTTGTGTTAGTATTCCCTCTAATATACCCTTTCTCAACTAAAAACTTTGAGAGTCTTTCGTACCAAGCTCTTGGAGCTTGGTTTAGTCCATACAAGCATTATGTAGTTTGAAAACATAATTAGGTTTTTTGAAGTCCTTAAATCCAGGGGGTTGTTTGACATAAACTTCCTCTTAAATGAGACCATTTAAAAATGCACTTTTCACATCCATTTGAAATAATTTGAAGTTCACGAAACATGCAAATGTAAGCAATAATCTTATGGCTTTTATTCTAGCAACAGAGCAAATGTTTCATCATAGTTAATGCCTTTTTCTTGGTTATATCCTTGAGCCACTAACCTAGCTTTGTTTCTAATAACATTACGTTTCTCATTTACCTTATTTCTAAGCACCCACTTTGTGCCAACAATTGAGTGATTGAATGGCCTAGAAACTAGTGTCCATACACGGTTTCTTTCCAATTGTTCAAGTTCTTCTTGCATGGCCAATATCCGGCTTTCCTATTTTTCTGCCTCTTCAAAACTTTTAGGCTCAATTTGTGAGATAAAAGTTATGAATTCACATGTTTCTCTAATTCCTCTTCTGGTCTTGACTTCTTATGTAAGATCATCAATGATCTGCTCTTGTGGATGATCTTTGATATATTTCCAGCTCTTTGGAAGATCAATGTGTTGATTTTTAATCCTTTGTAGAGTTTCTAAAGGTGGAGGTTCTATTTCTCTTCCAGGGGAGTTCTCTTCACTATTTTTCTTATTTTCTAGGCTCATTTCTTCCATTTGTCTTTCAAAGTCCTCTGGATCATTTTCATTAACAAGAGCTTCATTTTTCAAGGCATTAGATTCATTAAAAACTACATGGATAGACTTTTCAACTGTTAAAGTTCTTTTGTTAAAAACTCTAGAAGCTTTTGAGTGCAATGCATATCCTATAAATATTGCCTCATCACTTTTAGCATCAAACTTTCCTAGAGAATGTTTTCCATTGTTCAATACAAAGCATTTGCAGCCAAAACTTCTAAAGTGAAAGATGCTTGGTTTTTTACCGTTGTATAGTTCATATGGGGTTTTTGATATCATGGCCCTTACGGAGAATCTGTTAAGAATGTAGGCTACTGTGTTGACAGCTTCTGCCCAAAAATACTTTGGTAGATTGTTTTTACAAAGCATGGTTTGGGCCATTTCTTTTAAAGTTTGATTTTTTCTTTCTACAACCCTTTTTTGTTAAGGTGTTCTAGGTGCTGAAAAATTATGATCCAACCCCTTTTCATTACCAAAGTTTTCAAACTCATCTCCCTTAAACTCACCTCCATGATCACTCTTAATGCTAACTGTGACAAGTCTTTTTTCATTTTGAACCTTCTTACAATGATTTACAAATGCAGGTAGAGCAACATTTTTATGAGCAAGAAAGTAGACCCAAGTATACCTAGAGTAGTCATCAACTAACACAAAGCCATATGATTTGCCTCCTAGCCTAGTTGTGTTAATTGGACCAAATAAATCAATATACAGCAGTTCAAGAGGTCTAGAGGTTGAGACAATCTTCTTGGTTTTGAAGGATGTTCTAACTTGTTTACCTAGCTGGCAAGCATCACAAATCTGATCATTCTCAAATTTAAGTTCAGGCAATCCAATAACTAGATTTTTTCTTATCAATTTTGAGATGGTATGCATGCTCACATGTCCAAGTCTCCTATGCCATAATCAGCTATCATATTATTCATTTGCCATAAGACATGTTTCATAATTAAGCTCAAGATCTTCAAGGAATTGAAATACATATTTTTGATTCTTTTTCCTATGAATGAATTTTTGTTGGTACTAATGTTTATCACTTCACATTTATTTGAATCAAAACATACCTTAAAACCTTTATCACACAATTGACTGATACTTAATAAATTGTGTTTTAAACCTTTAACAAGCAACACATGACTAATTTGAGCTTGA
The DNA here is from genome assembly GCF_000208745.1 of Theobroma cacao. Classification (NCBI taxonomy): domain Eukaryota; kingdom Viridiplantae; phylum Streptophyta; class Magnoliopsida; order Malvales; family Malvaceae; genus Theobroma; species Theobroma cacao. The sequence goes on along the minus strand of NC_030853.1, from coordinate 8,390,534 downwards.
GAATTCTTACCAATAGTTCCTATACCATGAATTCTACCTTTTGAATCATCTCCAAAAGATACAGTACCTCCCTTTTTCTTGTCCAGCTGAGCAAATAACATTTTGTATCTAGTCATGTGTCTTGAGCAGCCACTGTCCATGTACCACGGTTGCTTCTCCGTTAGTTGAGCTCTTGAGCATATGTCTTTTCGGTTTGGCTTAACCTGTAAGACAGATTTTCAATTTTTCTTAACAAGTACCCATACCTTAATAGGCCATTGAAGGTTAGTTGCAAAATAGGATCCTTTTGGTACCCAAATCATTTTTGTTCTTTGAGTGTTTTTCCTTTTACAGTAGTCATAAGAAATATGACCTATTCTTCCACAAACATAACATCTAGATGAGAAATCATTTGCATTTCTTTTGAAATTTGTGTTTTTCTTGATGTTTTTTTTCTCAAACTCTAAAGAGTAGTATTTTCATCAATTGCTTTTTGTAAAGCTTCAGTTCTGTTATCCAATTCATTTTTTAGAACTTCAAAATCTATTTTTGAATGTTCTAATTCAGTTTGAAGAAAATTTCTTTGTTCAAAAATAGAGTTGAAATCATGTGTTATCTTTTGCAAATCAATCTCAATAGATGCAGTTTTTCTTTTCAAAGTTTTATATTTTGATGCAAGTTTTTCAAACTCATCATAGAGACATTCATACTCTTCTTGCAGTTCATCTATTAAAATATCACAGGAAGCAGAAGATACCTTAGATTCATCGTCTTTGGCCATCAAACATAAATTTGCTTTTCCTTTCACTTTTTCTTCTTCAGCATTTGAACTTGAAACATCATTATCAGACCAGGTTGTAGCCACCATTGTCTTTTTCGATTTTCTATTTTTCTTGGGAGTTTCCTCCTTCAGCAAGGAGCGTTCTGACCTAAAGTGTCCGAGCTTTTTGCATTCATAACAAATGACATCTTCTTTCTTGTTGGATTCATTTTTACTTCTATTTTTCCATGAAGAACTATGCTCTCTTCTATATCCTTTCTTAGCCAGCCTCTTGTCTCTTTGTCCCATAAGTTTTCTGAATCTTGTTGCTACCACAGCCAATGCTTCATCATCATCACATGATAAATTGTCCAATTCTTCTTCAATAATGCTTGCTTTTAAGGCAATGCTTTTCTTATTTTTCTTTTCTCTTCTCTTCTTCTTTCAGCTTCAGCTCATGAGTAAGAAGAGACCCGCATATTTCATGAAGTGTGATGACATTTAAATCCTTAGCTTCTCTGATGGCAGTCACTTTTGGCTTCCAAGTTTTAGGTAGGCTTCTAAGAAGTCTTTTTACTAGTTCATGTTCAGGGAATGGCTTGCTTGACTAAGTTTATTGGTAATGTTTGTGAACCTATCAAGCATGCTGGTAATATCCTCACCAGGTTCCATTTTGAACATTTCATAATTATGAGTTAGAAGAGCTATTTTGTACTCCTTGACTTGTGAAATCGTTTTATGGATAACTTTTAGTTTGTCCCACACTTGTTTAGCAATGGTACAACTTGACACTTTGTTAAACTTAATAGGAGTTAAAGCACAATGCAAAGTGTTTATTGCCTTAAAATTTGTCTGGACCTTTTTGGTTTCAGCTTTAGTCCATTCAGACCTTGGCTTAGGAATCATTTCATTGGTCATTACATTTATGGTTGAGGGAATGAAGGGTCCATCTGTGATGACATCTTAGTGTACTAACTATGCTTCTGAGTCAATTAAGTCATCTTTGTCTTTGAACCAAATTTCTGGCAATGATCTCTTAGTCGACTAATAATACTTCTTAGTCAATTAAGTCGTCTTTGTCTCTGAACTCAGTTTCTGACAGTAAGCTCTTAGTCAACTCACAATACTTCTTAGTCGATTAAGTCGTCTCTATTTCTGAACCGGCCATCTTCATTCTTGAGTTTTAGTTGACTAACTCCCTTCTTTATCCGACTAAGAGGCTTTTGTTTTGTGGCTCAATTTTAGCTCCTCATTCTTATGAGATTTGATATTTGCTTTTTACTGATCAATTTATTATTGACATACATTTTTCATTCTACACACTCGAGCAGCATAGTTAGACATAAATGAGTGGGAATATTTTATTATCATAAAAAACTAATGGAGCCAACATCAATAACTGTACTTAAATCAACCCAACATACACACGCATGCTTCCATGAAATCAAGCATTATCAAAGATTATACACAAATTCTCAAATCGCCTCATACACGAGGAGTTAAATCCAACATCATAGTTTAAATAGGAGTTATGGAAAATCTTATAATTCTCACCATGCAAAAGAATACGTATTGAAAACCCAAAAAGATATCACTCTTAAATAGGTAATCGTAAATAACAACCCGTGGACCCACTTCTATGTAATAACATCCTCGAGCTTCGCTCCACCAGATCCCACAGCCATGGCAGTCTTAACGATGTTGGCTGACATAAGAGAAATCAAGCGGTCGTAACTGCATATATCACTTGTGGCCTAGACTCGTATAACAACCCATGGCCTTGCTAAGTATAATAACAAACTGTGGCCCCCGCCATGTCTAACAGCCTGTCGGTGACCCAAAGATTCTTTAGCTAGAGCTCATTTGTGCATAAGGGTCACACTATCCCGATGTGACATTCGACCTACTCTCCAATCTCTCGGTTTGACAAAACCACTTAAAAATCAAGTTGGGTTTCCAAAAGCTCATTTCAAATCCATTTCAAGAGTACCAATCATGGTAACATGATAAAACCTCTTTTTGTAAGACTTTGCAATGTAAAACCTTTGCATAAAGTTTAAATACCAAATTAGCATGGTGAATAGATAATCCATTCATGAATGCACATTACATAACCAATAAGGCACATTTTGATGTAAACTGTGTTAAAGAGCTTGTTTCCCAATTTTAAAAACCTTTTACATATAACTTATATATGTATATATTCAAATCAATTTTAAACATCAAGGCATCAATAGTTGCCTAGCATTCCTACCAGCTCATGCTTTTGACAAATTGCATTTAAAGTAAATTGACACGTCTACTAATCATATATGAAATATATAGTATGGAAATTTTGAAATAGACACCCCCTACTCACCGTGCAATAGTGGGATACTATGTCGCTATTGTTTCGGGTGCATATCTAGCTAATTCTACTCGCCGGTCACCCATTACCTCATTCGGCATGCCACCATAGTAAACTTCCCTTTATCACAGACTTCCTAGCAACAATTCAAACCCAATACACTTAATTGTACTCATACATGGCAGCATATCAATTAATAATCCTTAACCAAATCTCATAGTTTTCATCCACATTATTCATAATCATTTAACATACAATTCATATACTTCAACCAACCAAAGCTTACACAACACAATGTAGTCACTTGCATGCTTATCTTTCAGTTTTAGCTTGAATTTCACATATGATTAACAACTTCCTCACATCTTCAATCACCATGGCTACCATAAATATAGACAATCAATACATCTAATTTTTCCTTTCTACTTGTGATTTCAAGACTAAAACATTTACCCATTGCGTATTTAGCTCCAAAATCATCATGCAATCCAAGATCTACCTACATGCATGCCTCAGGTTGTTTGAACCTTTGTAGATCCTTGCTACCACAACAAAATCCCACATTACAATGGATTTACAAAGCATGCCTTTCAAACAAAAATGATAATTTGTTTACCTTCCTTGTCTTAGGTTCACTAGGCCGAACCTTCTTTTCTCTTTTCTTCTTTCTCCTTTCTTCCTTTGTTTTCTTCTTTCTTTCTCAACTCTTCCTCTCCTCTCGGGTTGAAGCCTCATAAAGCCCTCTCCTCTCCATTTTCCTTCTAAATGGGTGAATCTTTCATGAACTCACTTGTTTTCTTTGCATTTTCTTCTAAAGGCTGAACCTCTACTTTGTATGTTTCTTTTCTTCTCTTTTTGTTTTGTGATGGGTGGACCTCTTAAAGAAGAAGCCTTGAAAATGGCTTTCCTTTCTCATTTTGCCCACACATGGGCAGATTGCCCAAAGTCACATCTTTTCCTTGTTATTTTATTTTCGTTTCCTTTTCTTTTCTTCTCTCATGAGTGGATTGCCCAAGGCTTGGTTATTTTGGCATTTCTTTTTTCTTTTATGTGGTTAAAATCACAAGGCAAAAGCTTTTGAAACCTTTCAACCCGCCACCATCACTTTCCATTCTTTCTTCATTTCATCCCAATTCACATTTCATTTCATCTCCTTTAATTTCCACTTGTCATTCCCTCATTCGGCCACTTTATCATCCAATAATGTTTCATGCATTTTTCCACTCTTGAGTCCTATTTGACCTCCCTCAAAACCAATAGGATTTCATGCAACTAAATATTCTTTGTTCTTTTTCTCTCTATTCTCCTTAACATGGTGGGGTCCCACATGTTTCCCACTAACTTCCTCCTTTTTGCTTGCACTAATTTTCATGTAATAGTAACTTCACATGCAAATTCCATCAAGTTAAGTAATCTCACTTGCATGTCACTTGCATCCTACTTGAATTTCATCTTGCTTTCCTTAACACAATTATATACATTAAATATTCTCTTAACTTTTCATTGTTTACAATTCCACCCCTTGACTTCTTATTCTTTTTAATTGGGTCCTCCCATCATTCCTTTCTTTCAATTTCCTCTTATTTTTCTTCCTTTACACGTGTGCAAACAAAATATAAAATTCGCACGTCACCAAAGTGTCACCATAATATTTAAATATATACTTACCCGTTCTAGCTTTATTAAATAAAGACAGGTGGGCCCCATTAATGTCATTTTTCTTCAAATTTCTTCCTTACTTCCACTCCCCCACTTAGAAAACTCGTACAAATCACACATTCTTCATGTAATATAGTCAATTTGACATCGATATTATTTTAATATTATTTTATCCAAAAATTATTATTTTATTCAAAAAATTTCCACTTATCTCATCAGGACCAAAATGTCTCACTTTGTCCCGATTCGCTTCCAAATCACCTTTTAATTCACTAATTCATCCTTGATAAAAATATTATTATTTAATTACATTTTCTTACGTGTAGAATATTTTATTTCAAATATTCCTTTCACCCTTCAACACACTTAAACACTTTAATTAACCTCAATTGGTATCCAAAGCTCTATTACCCACCATATCAAAGTACGGGTTGTTACAAGCAAGGTATAGTTTAAATGGATTTTATTTACTCATCTTTTTATTTTTATATTTATTGTTTTTTATTTCCAAGATTTCTTACTTCTACTTTTACACGAAATTGATTGCCTAATGTGGCAAAAGGTATAAATGGTTGCAAGGTAACTCTCTTTGTAAAAGAAATGTACCATTGCAAGATCAATGCATACTAACATTAACAATCCAAAGAATCCAAGACACAAAGTTCTATAATGTGGTAAAAATAAGTATTAAAAAATTCATAGAATAATCATTCTCTTATCAAATCTGTTTCAGTCTTTTACCTTTCCAAGATTAATGCATAGTGATTCTTAGATCTTGATTGTAACACCGCTGACTTTGATATGGATTACGTGGTGTGAATTACACTATTGAGGAATTAATTTAAATTTTTATGTATGTGTTTGAAGGCTTGAGAATATGCCCATGTGTATTGAGAATGACCTTGAAATTTTGTTGTGTATTTGAGGATTTTGATGATATTTAATTATGTGCTAAGTGTATGGAAGCAATGCCTCATGACACTTAGGTAAATTGCTTGCCAAATGATTGATGAATCTTAAAGTTTGAACTTTTAGATTAAGATTTAATCTTATATTTGAGTATATGTACAAGAACCATGAGTTATATGAATGATTTAAAGTGTTTATTTGAATGAAAACGAATTAGGTACTTAAATGGGTGAATTTGGAGACTTGGGAAGTGAAAAATTTGAATTTTTGACATGATCTATCGATCGATGTTGAACATCTATCGATAGATGGAAGATAGAAGGCATGGGAAGGCAATTTGGATGAACATCTATCAATAGATTCACCTTAACTATCGATAAATGTTCACTTGAGAACCAAATGAAGTATGTGGGATGAAAATTATTGATAGATCTACATGCGAAATTTATCGATAGATGGCTATAAGGGATAAGTTGCAAAGAAGTTGAGAAGCATCTATCGATAAATCTGTGGAATATATCGATATATAGCTAAATGGGAAAACTGTGAAAGGGTCCAGTGCACCATCTATTAATAGATAATGGTCAATGCCTAAAAATTTGGAGAGATCTATCAATAAATACTTTCCATCTATCAATAGATCAATACATAAATGCAAAAATAAAGAGGGTTTCAAGTTGTTAGGTCATTTTAAAACAAAAGGAAAACACCACCCACTTTCTGCCCTTCAAAAACCTTAGATCCCAAGTGAGATTTGGAGCTTGTTTGAAGTGGATTGGAGCTTGGAAAACCATTATTGAGGTAAGATTACACCTTTTTACTGATTGATTTTTGATTTAATTGGTTAATAATTTAGAAATCTATTTGCTCCAACTTTGGTAAAATTTTCTCCCTTGAGTTTGTTGGGAATTTGGAGTTGAGATTGAGCAACCCAACATCTAAGGGAAAATAAAGCCACTAGCATTGGTGAACTAAAGAGCTATTGGAGGCGAGAAAGCTCGACTTGGCTGTGGAATTGCCTTCATTTGTCATAATGAATGGGTTTATTTGTTTGAATAAAAGGCATGTAATGCATCACGCATTGAATAATGCACTACCATGGTACTTGATTAATATATATATATATACACGTATATATGTAAATGGCTAGATGGATATGCCTAGGCTAATAAATTATATATGTTATATGTGATGTGTATCTATGCCTTAGTGTACACCACATAATAGCAAGTTTATTTTAATTTGCACTATTTGTGGAAATATAGTGGCATAGATGTTAGTGATAGAAAGCTTGAGGATACCCATTTGGGATGATTCGTTATGCTTATACTCTTGGAGATGTTTGTTTGAATATGTGTGAAAGCATCATGAATGCTTATATGTATTTATTTATCTACACTATTACATTTGATTTACTTGCATCCCCTTATTGAGTATCAGATGCATTATGAATGCTTATATGTATTTATTTATTTGCACTATTACATTTGATTTATCTGCATCCCCTCATTAAGTATTAGATGATTGACCTCTCTGTTTATACCATGTCAAGATAAATAGGCCACAAGACTTGTGTGGTTGGTGTTATCGTTCGACAAACCAATTTTGGCATATGATAGGTTTTCGATCTGATGGGTCCACTTTATTGAGCCTGACTTTGGGTTTTTCCACTTTTGGTTTAGTTTTTGTAATGTGTAGGCATTACGTTGTCGTATGTTATTATTGTGTTAAGGGTTGCATTAGATGAACCTGCTTGTTAGCCAACGTATGGCTTGTATATACTATGTTAAGTATTGTGTATGAATTATGTGCCAAAAGGAAATTTTTGTATATTCAAATTTAAGTTATATTATGAATATGTTTGATGTTAAAACCCTTGGCTATCTGTTATGTGATTTGGTTTGTTTCGAATTTCTGAGGGTTATTCGGGTCTCATGAGCTTTACTTGTTGAGCTTGTTCACCGATCACGACTCCCCCAGTTTGGGTCCTGACATGGATTCTAAATATTTTTATACGAGCTTGTTTTTTGAAAGGATTTTACTAGCTTATTGATCTAAAAAAAACTTGTAGTGGAAATTACTACAAAATCAAGTAGGAGCCACATTTGCACAGCACAAAAATCATAGTGTAGTACCTCGATTTTTAATATAGGGTAAATTGGTAAATTCTTAAATGAGTTTGTAAAAGTATTCTTTTTAACCAATATTTTGAAAGATTTATATTTGATGCACTAATAGTGTATAAATGCTATACACGATCAGTTCATCAAATGCTACTTTCTCATTAATGAGGTAAAATAAAAAAATTCTAAAGACTTAAACTTAAATATTAAAAATTTATTAATAATTAATTAATTAAAAAAATCTCTTTTTTTCACTCTCCAACTCCCCTCACAATATTTTTTTATTATTTTTCTTTTTGTTTTATCTCTTTATAACTCCATCTTTTTTCCCCTTTTTTTCTTCTATTAAAACTAAAAATTAAAATATTTCACTTTTCTCAAAACCTCTTTCACCTTATTTTCTTGTTTATCTATAGGCATCTAAACTAAAATCTTATTGAATTCTTAAGAGAGAGCATTATTGAAACCCGAAGAGAGAAAGAGTGAAGCATTTGGTATGGAGATTTTCTTTTCGTTGAGAGAAAAAGGACTATTGAACTAAAATGCCTTGTAGCTCAAAAAGGAAGTAATTCTTTTGTTGGTTAGCATTGGAACTAAATGGTGGGTAGTTGGCTGATTTGACCATCAATTGTGATAAAGAATTATTCCTTTAAGTTCTGACTGTGGGGTAGCATGAGTGTTGGAAAAATTTTGAAAAAATTTTGTCACAACTTCTATTAAAATTTTAATTGATATTAAGTTGATGCTAGTTAATTACTTTTACCATTTTATCATTTACCTCTAATAGTTATCACATTATAACCTTAAATCAAACTAAAAGTAAAACCCTAACTTATTTATTTGAAAGCAAAAACAATTGATAAGCCTAAATCAATTGTAAAAATCACTTTAAAAAATATATCACAAAGTCAACAAGTAACAATTATCTTGAAGTCTCTTGAAGTTGAACAATTTTGCCAAACTTAATTTTAACGGAATAAGAAGATAAAGGGGAAAAAAGATACTGAAGTTAGAGAGGGATAAAAAGGAGGAAAACAATCAAAGAATATTTTGTGAGGGAGTTAGAGAGAGAGAGAGAGAGAGAGAGAGAAATAATATTTTTTGTTTCTTGTTTAACTAATTATAACAAACTTTTAAGTATTTAAGTTTAAGTCTCTAAGATTTTTAGTTTTACCTCATTAATGAGGTGGCAACATTTGGTAAGCTAATAGTGATAGAAACTATACATTGTCAGTGTATCAAATATTAATCCTATTTTTAAAGCTTCTTTTGAAGTACCTATATTTTTTAGTTATTAGCCTATTTAAAAGAAAAAAGAGAGAGAAAAGCCAAAATTACTGCATTGCATAAGTAAAAGGGACATTTTGTGAGAGAGGTATCGATACTTGGTGCTTAGAATGCCTTGAAAAGACATTTTATATAACAAGTATTGATACCTATGCCCTAGGTATTGATATTTGTGACATGTTTTACAAAACAAGAGGCAAAACAGTAATTCTCTAAAACTTTTTTTACTCCCCTTGTTTTTAGTAGCTTTTAAGTCTCCTTTCTTCCTCTGCGCACACCTCTCTAGCTTTCTTTTTCCTTTTTTACTCTTTTTTCAATTCTTTTCTAAACACAAGATTTCTAACATCTTTCCTTTAGATTTAAAGGTTATTTAAGGTGAGATTTAGTCTTCAAATTTTTTTATTTGGTTTTTAATTTCAACTTTCTTTCTTTAAAAGCAACAATGCTTCTCTCTCTAAATTTTAGGTTTTCATCTACGTTTCTTACAACAAGCTCACCAAGGTAAGAAAAGGATGAATTTAAGTCATTGAAAGTATGGGTTTATGATCTAGCAGAGAATTAGAGATCAATTTTAGGTTAGGAAGTGGATTTGTTAGGGTTTTATGTGGGTAGTTAAGAAATTTTAAAATTAATGGATAAATTGTGATCATTAATGTTGAATGTTGGTTATTTTAGATTCTATTGAGGCTCACCAAGTTGGAGTAAAGCATTGTTGGATTGCTTGTAGTGTGAAAAGTCATCCTTATTTCTCAATTATTCTTTATACCTCTAATATATACATTACATCCTTGTTGCATTTCGACTTTAATGAGTCACTTAAAAACTTATACTGATTCGAATCATGCATGCCTTAAGCATTTTCAAATTCCAATTTCCATACTACCTTAGGAAGTTTTCATTATTGGACTTCATTATCCAAATTATCTTCGATCATCCTTTGTTCTATTCTTTCATACTAATATGACATCATTCTCCCCGGACCAATCCGTAGTTTGTATTTGAAATTGCAAGACTTGAAACAAGGTTCTCCTTAAGTATTTTTTTTTTCAACGTCAATACGAATCTCACTTTCAGCTTACGGCTTTTTCTTTGTAACTACATAACTTAATGCTTGCTTTCACAAGATCCATAGCAGAATTACTCTTGAGTATTTCCTTGGGGATACCTATCTTGAACTCATGTCTCACCGCATGTGATTACTTAACTCGTGACTTAGCCGTTAGGCTCCTCAGCAAGTTTCAAAAATCTCACCTTTTATACTTGCCGTGTATGATTTATAATTCCTTCTCAAAGATGTTTGTCATTCCTGAAACACTTAGTCTTTTATTTGCTCCTTAACATCCCAAGCATATCGTCGTATAGACATGCACTTATTCTTAAAGATACATAAATACATACTCGTCCATTCAAGCCCCAATTCATCTTCATAGGTTTCTAGCACGCCACACAATTGGCCTTGTGTTGTTACTAACCTTTTTCATTCAGTTGAGTCAAGACAAGAATTGTAATTTCTCATAACGATATTCTAGATAAACCCATTTGCTATACCACCCTTGTAATCCTTCATTCACACTTTCATCACTTGGTATTGACATCCCTTATCCATATCTTATATATTCATCTAACTCTTCGCTCACTTTTCCTTAGCCTTTAACAAGGCTTAATCTCTTGTCTCATTTTTTTCTTAGGATTTGATTTTGGTCAACATATTATCCATCTTAATACTTCACATGATATCTTTTCTCAATGTAGCCATTTCAAGAATCTTTCAATTTCTCTTTTAATTATATGCCCATATACAAGGCGATAAAGAAACTTTTCAATTCATTCATGTAAATATTCTCCGAAACATTTAAAACTCTCAAATAACAGAGCTCAATGACCAATGACCATAATTCAACTTGTAAGATCATTATCGTGCCACTCCCATCTTGCTCATGCATCATAGACATGAGTTATTTATAGCGCTGTGGTGCTGGACAGTCAGTGCTGTAGCATCGTGGCTACTAGACATGGGATAGTTTCAACGTTGTAGCGCTAAAGAGTTAGTGCTATAGCGCTGTGGAAGCTAGAAATTTCTTCCACGAATAAGTTCTTCCATCTTTAAAGTTACTACAGGGATCATGCTCAACCATTTGGCTTTCCTCCAGGCCTATCCCACAATCTTCATGACCAGGCATATCTTTTCTTTTGCTTATCATATGCACTAAGCTGAGTCAATATTTTCAAGCTCATTTTATCCTTTAACATTTATCCTCGACTAATAGGTTCCACCTTAAGACAATCTTGCCATATTGTGCATCAAATTCTCAATATATAATACCACACACAAAAATATCCCCCATTTATGACATTCCACGATTTCTTAACATTCACAATTAATTGTTTTTCTTGTCATGTAACTCAAATAGTTCTGTTGACTTTTTGTACAAATGACCATGAAAATAGTTCATCTTTCTCCATGCTCTACATTCACAATCTTTATTAAATCAAGGATTCACCTTTTCCCAAGTTCCATAATTTAATTCCATTGGCTATATTTGTGCCCAATTATTACCTCGTAATGTCATGGCATCATTTTGTAATTCCCTCCATACTTAAATTTTACAATCCTTGACTTAATCACATCATCCTTTCTAAGTGTCACCTATATCCTTATTGATTTCTCCCATATCCTTCCGAATTGTAACTGCAACTAGGATTTCAATTTCATCTTTCTACGATTAATTGGTAATCATTTATCAAGTCTTGTAGTTGTTTGTACCATTAATGACTTTCTACGTCGATCCTTAATAATAATTTAAGGCGACCAACCACTCCACTAAGGTGAATATCCTTCCTTGATAATTACGTTGCTAGTTTACCTTTGTCATACCAAAAGATTCCCATACACTCCTAGTCATTTAAACAGCTACTTTATAATCTGTTCGAGTCATACAAAATAAAAGACAACTCTTAGATCCTTTGTACAGATAACTACTACTATTTCCCTTACACTGCATCTGTCTACACTTAAAGTGATATGAACTTTAACGAAAATATTATGTGCCTTGAGGATCCTCGTCGCCTCAATCCAAGCACATCGACGGATCCTCTTTCGGGTCTTTTTCCATCTCCTGGGATTTTCTCATTTTATCCTCAACCTAAGCTTGATGTATCCTCTTGTATTCCTCACTACTCACAAGCGCAACACCTATTCCACAACCAGGAGGAAAGTGTCGGAAAGCAGATACTTTCCTGCGATGAATATTCCCCTTTGCAATTGCCATTTTCGTCTTTTCCCTATGCCATTCCTTAGATCTTTTCAAAAGGAAATTTCTTACAACTTACTGAATGTCAGAGCTGTCCTCACTTTCAAGACTTTTGCTACTCTCAAGGCTTTCCTTATCACGAAACCATTCTTTTAATTTTGGGGGGATCTAGTTAATAGGAATTCGGGACGGGGTCACCTTCCAAATTACCTAGATCAAGGCGCCATTGGCTCCTAACAGTGGAATCTAATGATTCCTCACTAGTACTATGAAAGGTGTTAGGACTACCGTCTCTTTTAGACATGGCGCGTGCAATAGGCGCACCTTCCAACCTATATGCAACCAAGCATTGATTACTTATCCATTTATACATCATAATAACAAGTAGGTTTCTAATGAAGTAGGGGCCTATGTAGCCTCTTGTCCTTGACCTGTGTTGCGCACCCACAATCCAAGGACAAGACTCTACACGGACTACAACAACTCTGCTGACCACACAGGAATCCCTAGGACTCATTTAAACCTAGAGCTTTGATACCAAGTTTGTCACAGCCCAATTTTCGGGCCATGACTAGCGCAAGGGACCAATGGGCTCAGCCCACCAAGCCCAAGCAAGCCTACTTACATGATCTTATATATTAATCCATATTCCTTTAGAGTCTGAAATTTATAATGCTCAATTACAATTCCTTTGAAAACAACTCATAAAACCCAGTCCTGTATTCATAATGGCATCATCAACCATTATATACATACATATAATTTGACAAGTGAATCTCATCATTTCACAACAAATAGTCATATACACGTAATTAGAACTTGACTGTTAGCGGAGTGACTCTAGGCACGGTTGCTAACATTTAATGTCACGGTAAACCTACCAAGCAATGGATAGGGAGGAGCACCTCGTCCTAGGGTTCAATCACCTTTGACTCCGAAAAACCTAAAACATAAATTTTAAAAACGTGAGTACAAACTCAGTGAGTGAACATAGGAAGGGAACAAGCAACGTTTCGGAAGGTTTAGAAAGCATGATGCACTTAAGTTCAAAACAATGCAATTTAATTTATCTCTATTTAAAAACTCCTCATTTAAACCCTTGGTCGTTTAGTTACTTGATGACAAAAGACTAATGAACAACAAGGAAGTTGAGAAGTGAAAACTTTAGTAGATTTCAAGCAAGTCAAGCATAATAGATTGACTCTCATCGCAGCGAAAAGGTTTTCTTGTTGCAACGAAATTTTGGTCAGATAAAAATCCAAGGGGCTTTCACCGCCACCGAAAAAATCCACTCATACCACATTGCACATTAAATTGAACACATTGACAATACTCAAGTTTTCAACAGTCAATGCAATCACATTTTAAATCTAAACATCTCTATATAGTAAATATGTATATATATAAGCACTTACACCACCATCACCTCACTCGGCTGATGTGCATCATTACCGGCATGTGCACTGTCGACTCCGTACATGCACAGTTGGGCTCCACTCATAGGGGACGACACTCACTACAACCAACCTTTTCCTCATTCAGCAGCGGCTCCACTCATAGGGGACAACCTTCACTACAAGCAGCCCTTTCCTCCTTCAGCGGTGGCAACAAACAGTACCTATCAGAGCACTCGTAGGGGACAGCTGTCACAGCCTAAATTCTAGGCTATGACCAGTGCATGGGCCTAATGGGCATAGCCCACTAAGCCCAAGCAAGCCTATTTATTCAATCTTGATCATTAATCCCAACCATCATTTCTAAAACCACATATTTTAGTTCTCAATGATGAATGTTTTGGTAATAATTTATAGCGATCAAATATTCATATTTGTATTATCTCAAAGTATTATCATTCATTGTCGTCTCATAAGGCATCATCATCAATCCAACATATACATACTTCATTTATAACATGAGTCCTAATAGTTTACATTCCATATGCATGTACACAGATAAAATACTCTCAACCGTCAACGGAGTGACTTTAAGTGAAGGTACCACTACTGAGATGCCATATTACCTACCAAGAAGGCAAACATATGTGTGCGACTCAATCTAGGTCCCAACTACCTCTGAATCTGAAAACATGAAGTTTAGAAACGTGAGTATAAACTCAGTGAGTGAACATAAGAAGGGAACAAGCAATCGATAGGAAGAATTTTGAAATCATGATGCACTTGTTTCAAAAACAATGCACTTGATTTAATTTCTTTTTAAAAACCTCTCATTTCAAACCTTGATTAATATGCTCATAGTGTTTCACAAACCCATGATCAATCCATGAAGTTAAATGGGTGAAAAGTAAGTCAAAATCAAGCAAGGTAGCAAGCATGGCAGCAAGTTTCTCGCTGCAGCGAAATTCATTCTCGTTGTAGCGAGAAATAGTGTCAGTTTGCATGTGTTTCAATTTTTCTAGTATATATCTCGTTACAGATGTCCAATTGACCTGATTTTTGAACCATTAGAAAGCTAAGATACAAGGCTACAACTTTAATGTTACCATTTTTCCCAGTTTGGACGAGAAGGTGGTCAAAATCTTCATTAAAGTAAAGGCACTGCATTAGAACCTGAGAGTTTCTTGCTACAGCGAGATTTATTCTCTCTGCAGCGAGTTGTTGGCTACCAAAACAGAATGTTTCTAGCTGCAGCGAGATGCAAGGCACCTGAGTGTAAAAAGGACTTCCTTTGCACTAAAAATCCATTTAGTGCTGCAATAAACTGAATTTGCAAGAAAATGGGACATTCTCAAGATTCATCATGCCAATTTCAACATGAAATACTCAAAAATTTCCAAAGTTCAACATGCCAAAATTTCACATGCATTACAAGCATATACTATATTCATGAACTTTTATTTCACAAACATATATATACATATATACATACATAAACACCAATGCCACCATCATCTCACCTAGCTCATGTGCATCCCCCCACATCGTGGACAATTAGTGCCATCATGTGCATCCCCCCACATCGTGCCCACGCACGATTATCATTATCACACAATATCAACCATCCATACACAACATATATATATATATATATACGAATACAATGTAATAGTGCATGAATCCATAACATCCACAAGTCATAACATAGAGACAATTTATCAAGGGCTTGTTCTCAAGGCACCTATTTTTTTAAGAAAAGTTGGATAAAATTTGTGAGACCTCAATCCCTATAGGCTCATAACTATGCATAGACGCAATAACACGGGCTAAGGGTAGTTTCATCATTTCCTCTAAAAAAAACTCCCAGTAGAAGGTTTTATGATATTTTAAGGTCTAAATAGGCAAAAGACTGAATAAATAATGTATAAAGATGAAAACACGAAGAAAACTAGATGTGGCAATAATTTTCACAACAGGGGCAAAATGGTCATTTTGCACCTCGAGTCAAAATTTTTAAGTTTCGTAAACCTGAGCATGTCTAGACCATTATGGACTTGTTTTAGCATTAAAAGAGTAAAATGATTGCACCATGGATTGAAGGAGAACAAGTTAATGTGCTAAGGGCTTTTTCGTAATTTTAAGTGGAATGGATAAGCTTGAGCTATAAATATCTTTTTTTTTTTCAAGCAGCTTCTTCATTCTCTGACAGCTTCTTCTCCTTCTTCTTCTTCCATCTCACGTTGCTTCCATCCTCCATGGAAGTTTGCTTTGCAACTTCCATAACTTTCTCTCTCTAGCTCTAAATTTCATGCTTTTGCCCACTCTTCCATACGAATTTTCATGCTCTTCCATTTTTACACCTTAAAACCCTCAAAAAGTCTTTGTTCAGTATTTTCTCTCACTAGTTGAAAGTTTTAGAGAGAGAAAGAGAGACTTTCCATAGTAGCTTGGAAGCTTTTGAAAAGGAATTCAACTACAAAAACAAAACCACCAAGGTGAGAAATAAGTTAGAATTTGATTTTAAGGTGTTAGAGATGGCTAGAAATTTGATTTATGGGCTGTTATATTTTTGATAGTTATATTGTGGGTGATAGGTTCCAACAAGGCCTCACATGTCCGTTTAAAGTAATAATCGAAGTTAGAGTCGATTAGAGGTTCAACAATCCCGGTGAGTGAACTTGCATTTCCAAGTATTTTTGGGAATGTGAATGTGTTTGCACAAGACATTAAATGATTTTATCAAACTTTTCTTAAGAATGGGTGCCTTGGGAACAAGCCCTTGATAAATTATCTTTGTGTTGTGATATGTGGCTATTATGGATTCATATACTACTACATTATGTTGATATATATATATATATGTATGAATATATTGTTGTGTAAGGATATTGACTCAGCTATGTGCGAGTAGAGAGTGTGCATAAGCCGATGATGACCCGGTTATGTGCGAGTAAGGAGTGCACAAAAGCCGATGATGACCCGGTTATGTGCGAGTAGGGAGTGCACATAAACCGGTGATGACCTAGCCATGTGCAAGTAGGGAGTGCACATGAGCTGATGATGATGGGATGATGTGCATGATGATGATGGGTATATACATATATATATATACATATGTAAATATGTGTGTTGTCGGAAGTTTATGAGTAATGGTATATGATTGTAATGCATGTGAAATTTGGCATGATGAATCTTGAGAAATTCCCATTTTCTTGCAAATTGATCTTTATTGCAGCACCAAATGGATTTTTTGTGCAAAGGAGGCCCCTTTTTCACTTAGGTGCCTTGCTTCTCGCTGCAGCGAGAAACATTTTGTTTTGGCAGCAAAAAACTTGCTGCAGCGAAAATAAATCTCACTGCAGTGAGAAACTCTCGAGTTCTGATGCAGTATCTTCACTTTGATGAAGATTTTGACCATCTTTCCGTCCAAACTGGGAAAAGTGGTAAACATCAAAGTTGTAGTCCTAACTCTTATATTTCTAATGGTCTAAAAATCAGGTCAATTGGATTTTTGGAGCAGGAGATATTCCAGAAAAACTGAAATACATGCAAACTAGTTTTATATTCACATTTTTAAAATTCATGTTTTCAGATTTGGAGCCAGTTGGGACCTAGATTGAGTTGCACACATATGCTCTCTTTCTTAGTAGGTACTACGGCATCTTAGTAGCCGCATCTTCACTGTGGTCACTCCGCTAGAAGTCAAGAGTCATTTTGTTTTTTAAGTACATTCATGTGATGTAAAATACTAAGATATGTGTCTTAGATGAAATATGTATATTTTAACTATTAATGCCACCATGAGTTGAAATGTTAACATAATTTTGGGTTTATATTAATGAAATTCTTGATTGCTATAGCCCATTATTAAAGTGATTATAAGTTGGAATTATGAAAGGTGACTTGAGAATAGTTGATGGGATGTTAAGCAAGATTACATAATAGGCTTGCTTGGGCTTGGTCGGCTATGCCCATTGGGCCCATGCCCCGGTCATGGCCCTGGAATTTGGGCTGTGACAAAATCATTCAAAGGTTTTGTGCAGATACATTCACATTCCTAAAACAATTTTTGAAATGCAAGTTCACTCACCGGGATTATTGAACCTCTAATCGACTCTAACTTCGATTATCACTTCAAATGGACATGTGAGGCCTTGTTGGAACCTATCACCCACAATATAACAATAAAAAATATAACAGCCCATAAATCAAATTTCTAGCCATCTCTAACACCTTAAAATCAAATTCTAACTCATTTCTCACCTTGGTGGTTTTTTTTTTGTAGTTGAATTCCTTTTCAAAAGCTTCCAAGCTACTATGGCAAGTCTCTCTTTCTCTCTCTAAAACTTTCAACTAGTGNTTCAAAAGCTTGCAAGCTATTATGGCAAGTCTCTCTTTCTCTTTCTAAAACTTTCAACTAGTGAGAGAAAGTGTTGAACAAAGACTTTTTTAGGGTTTTAAGGTGTAAAAGTGGAAGGGCATGAAAAACTCTATGAAGGAGTGGGCAAAAACATGAAATTTGGACTTTCCATGAGGGATTTATGGAGAATTCAAGATTTTCCTACCATGGAGAATGAAGAAAACGTGAAATGAAGAGAAGGGCTAGGATGAAGAAAGAGAAGCTGCTGGAGCATAGATATTTATGCTTCAAGTAAATCCAAATTTCCACTAAAATTATCAAAATACCCTTAACATGGTGGCTTTGTCTTCCTCCCATCCTTTGTGCAACCTTTTTGCTCTTTTGACATCGAAACAAAGTCCATAATAGTCTAAAGGTACTCGAGTTCATGAAACAAAAAAATTTAGACCCGAGATGCAAAATGACCAATTTGCCTCAACCTTAGAAATTATCATTATTTTTATTTTCCTCATTTATTTGCCATCATAAACATCATTTATTCATTCCTTAGGCCTATTTAGACCTTAATAGCATAAAAAAAAACCCACTCGTAGGAGCCGACCAAGAGAAATTAAGAAATTACTCCTGGTCTGTATTATCGCGTCTACTTCTAGTTATGTGCCTATGGAGACCGAGATTTCACAGGTTCACTTCTGAATTACCTTTTTAACTTAGTAATCAACCTCAATTGGCATCCGTAAATTCTATTAGCCACCGTATTAAAATATGGGGTATTACAGTCTCCCCCACTTAAAATGAATTCGTCCTCGAATTCAAATCAGCTTATGGTGAATAATAAAAGTTCTAAAGTTCTACCACATCACTTTCATCAGCATTCTTAATATAGAACCTTGGTTTATGCATCATATCGATTTCCAATCTTATAGAAAACTCGACAATTTCATAGTATATAGTTATGTGTACTACTTTTGTTGGATCAAAATAATATCATTCTTTATCTTATGAAGAGAATTCAAATATGCTATTAATTTTAGTCACACCTCAATCAAATCATCCTTAAATCTTCAATCATGCATGTTTACCTAACCATCCACAATTCCTCTACCTTGATCTTTTATCAAATCTTCCAACATTCTAGCATTTATTCCACACTAACTATGGGTCTAAATAGTCAACCAATCTCTATTCCGTTTTACATACCTCTATACAAATTCCATTCAAGCATTTCATAATACATAAAGATCAAACACTCTTTATTTATTCATATATATTTAACATCACGGATGATTCAAATCCGGTAACCATTAGTAACCATATTCCCAAAAACAAACTCCAATACTTTCATGATCGAGTGCTCACTAGATAAATCTCAACTTACACCACAAGGCATTTCAATAAATTATGACATTCCACATACCCCCTTATAATCTTAACCAATCTCTTTAATCAATAACTCAACCTCTCAAGATTAAAGTTGGTCAAAATTTTCCCTTCAAAGTTCCTTTCCAAGTCTCATTTTGATTACTAATCATTTCTATATTTCCAATGTCATAGCTAATTTGCTCGTAATCAATCACCCACAACATATGTAACTTGATATTTCTCAAATTTACTCCAAACATCAGATCTCATGGCCTCATTAGTTCATCAATCTGAAGATCAAATTAAACATTTATCTCTCCTGAAGTGCACTTTAAAATTTAAGAATTATCTATTAGGACCTTTTGGATATTGTCCTTTTTACCTTAGAAAATTAAATCCATAATCATTCATTTTAAATCATGAGTTTTATACTAATCAAGGCAGATTTTCAACTTTTTTTACATAAACTCAAATGCACTACCTTCATGCTAAGCTAAATTTTTTTACCCAAATCTCCATAAGTCAAAACCTTATATTGAAACTATACCAATACTCATACGTTCTATCCCATTAGCCTTTAGAGAATTAAATCTATGGCATACTTTTCTATTTGGGTACTTCATAACAGCCTAACAAATTCTAGCTTACAATTAAGCTAGTTCATATGCCAAGCCTCTCAGGCTGTATCAAAACACCAAATTTGATCATGATACAATAGAATTTAATGAACTCATACCAAAAGTATAAACACTTACTTTTAAGCTAATAGCATTATAATCAACTTGTTCACTGCCAAAATCAATGATAAATTATCTTAATCATTGTCTAGCACTATAACCATTGATAGAATATCATCATCGAATCAAATTATAACCAACTCCACATGAGCTTTTATACCAATATGCAACATATATAGCCATACATATATATTTCCAAAAATTTTAACTTCGAATAGCCTTAGGCATGTCAAGCTTAATAAGCCATCTGTAAAACCAAAATAACCAACAATCAAGTTTGGAGTCATTTCTTATCTTGGTTGGTTAGATCATCCTCATCATTTGTGGTGAATACACAAAGCTGATTTCAATATTCCATTCTCATACAAGAGTCAACCACTAGTTGGCACCATCTCCAAACACCATGTGTTTTATAAGTCGATTTTCTTAGTCAAAATTCATATTGTAATATCATGCTTCTAGGTCATAGCTCAATACCAAAGTCTTTACTCATATACGAGTACTTAAATTCTTAAATCATCATCTCTTTTCTAAGTAGATCTCTACCATTCCCGTAGCGTATTTCCATTCCCTTACCAAGGGCAGTATCATTTAATCAAACCATGTCACCCTTCTTCTTTAAACATTTGAAGCATAGTTCAACCTTCCACTATCCCTATCAAGAACTTTACCTTGATAATTACTCAAAATAAATTGGAACTTGTGGGGTAAGCACATTTCACAATTTATACCTTGCGTCTACAATTATGTCGAGACCAAAACCTCATCGGGTCCACAAAACAGTAGGATAATCATTGCCTCAAACTAGTATTTCCAAGCATACTTATGCTTGTATCATATCTTCATACTTATGTGACATGTCAGTCACGAGCCCAACTTGACTGTATAGCCATTTGCTTTTTGAGCTTTAATGTTTGCTCATTGTGAAAAGTCTTTCGAATTTATCTCATTAGGGTATACACAAGGTGCATACATGTCCATAACTTATAGTTCAATGCCTAAAGCAGTGAACACAATCTCATCGTTACAGTTATACTCCTATCTACCAATCATAGCTCCCTTTATGAGCACATACTTTACACTGCTTGATTGTTCACAAGCCACTCATGGCCATCCAAATTCGACCTCTTATAGCAAGTCAAACTAGTATATTATTCTTATGTTTTCCAATATACTTGCAAAATGCTTGAACACATCCTTTAATAGGATTCCATTGAGAACTTAATCAATCAAAGGCTTATCTTCAAAGCCACTCATAACTTTAATCATTCATTGTATGCTCGATAACACTTTAGCTCACTAACCCCACTGGACATTATTTTAAAATCTCCCAAGGTGTCCGTGTTCTTAGTTCAGATCATACCATCTAACTTAGTATAATTGCATTAATTATCCTTAAGCTCTTTATGCTCAGCATATCAACAGCCATATTTCCTCCTTATTCATGTTATTGACCTTGTTAAGGTATATGTGGCTTTTCAACCTTTCACAATACATTCCACATTTATGCTAGGGCAATCTCAATCTCATGCGAAATCATTCTACGGAATATCTCCTTCCATATGATGAATGCGAATCACAAGATATACAACTCCAAGTGTATGCTTACATATTGGTAACCTCCATATATTTCATGGCCATGGAAACCATAATTTGCAAAACTAGCTTCCTATCACAAGTTTGCGATCAGAACATTAGTCTCCACATATCTCACTTTGGACATACTTCACTACTAACATTCATATACCTTTACCACAACATTCAGTGCAAATCGATTAAGCAATTATCTCCAAATTTACTCTTGGGTACACATATATCAAATTGTACACCATTTAGTATTTAAATCTTGACTTTACTCAGCAATTCTTAACTAATTACATTCATAAGATAGACAATTCACTAAATTTTTGTATATTGCTTTTGCAGTTATAATATCAAAATTTCTTAAACTTAAGATGCAGAAGATTCCTCTTAGAGTATATCCGAAAATCAACATGTTTTAAGTCCCTTACCTTTGGAGAAGTTACATTTAAGACTAATCATTTACATCATAGGTTGCATATTGAACCAAACATATTTTTGAATTGACCTTTAAAGCAATTCGTATATCGATCTTCATATAGAACTCCATATGGCACTTCGACTAAATTTGTCATTTCCATGCCATTTAATTTCAAACTGCTAAATCCACATCTAGTCCTTTAATCCTTTGGCTCTACACTAAGCATAGCAAAATTCAAGCTCATCCTTAGAGTAGATCATTTACTAGCCTTTAACTTCATGACCATACATCAATTATAATAATTAGTGATTTTCGCCCTTGAGCTAATTCATGCAATTATAACCATAAACCACAATAATTCAATTCAAGCCTTGGAATCTTACAGTTACTTAATTAAAATCAAAACCAACCCCATTTAAACTACTATACACATATTGAACACTTATACATTTATAAAATATTTCAAAAGCCCACACCATTCTATAGAGGCATGTCAAGCTCAATTAACATAGTGCACTTACCTCCGTGCACATAAACGTTGGTTTACACTTTCCTCGATATTTAAATTTATAAACCTCAAGCGAGTCATAACATTCACTATTCATTCCAGTCAAATATTGCTCTTATTACCATTATCGTACATCCTCCCTATATTGACCTCAAATACAATTCATAGTCTCTAAAATTTTAATTAATTTCTTTTTATAACCATGGGTTCGAATCATAATTCCACCAAATGAATAAATTATTATGAACCTAACAGTCCAGCTCCACCTTCCTCCATCCTTAGTTGGAGGAATATATCATTATGTTGACCTTTCATTAAAAGCATTTGCTTAAAAATCTTTCCAATAATGGTTTGTGTCTTGGGTGGCATCTCAAACCCGAGCAGCGATACCATTTATGCTTTTTACATGAAGATAGCAAAAGGGTAGGTTACTAGGAATAGGAGTTCATATAGCTTCCTGTCTATGACTTGTGCTATAGTCACAAACCATAGATAAAACTCTACATTAACTTCGATAACTCCGCTGACTGACACAAGAATCGCTAAGACTCGGCTAAACCTAGAGCTCTGATACCACCTTTGTCACAGTCAAAATTCCAAGCTATGATCGGCACATGGGCCCAATGGGCATAGCTCACTAATCCTAAGCAAGCCTATTTATGCAATCTTGATCATTAATCCCAACCATCATCTCTAAAATCACATATTTTAGTTCTCAATGATGAATGTTTCAGTAATAATTTATAGCGATCGAATATTCATATTTGTATTATCTCAAAGTATTGTCATTCATTGCCGTCTCATAAGGCATCATCATCAATCCAACATATACATACTTCATTTATAACATGACTCCTAATAGTTTACATTCCATATACATGTACACAGATAAAAGACTCTCAACCGTCAGCAGAGTAACTTTACGTGAAGGTACCGCTACTGAGATGCCATATTACCTACCAAGAATGCGAGTATATGTGTGGACTCAATCTAGGTCCCAACTGCCTCTGAATCTGAAAACATGAAGTTTAAAAACGTGAGTATAAACTCAGTGAGTGAACATAAGAAGGGAACAAGCAATCGATAGGAAGAATATGGAAATCATGATGCACTTGTTTCAGAAACAATGCAATCAATTTAATTTCTTACTAGAAACCCCTCATCTCAAACCTTGATTAATACCCTCATAGTGTTTCACAAACCCATGATCAATCCATGAAGTTAAATGAGTGAAAAGTAGATCAAAATCAAGCAAGGTAGCAAGCATGGCAGCAAGATTCTCGCTGCAACAAAATTCATTCTCGCTGCAGCGAGATTCGGGCAGCCAAAATAGAAAGTTTCTCGTTATAGCGAGAAATAGTGTCAATTTGCATGTGTTTCAGTTTTTCTAGTATATCTCTTGTTACAAAAGTTTAATTGACTGTATTTTTAAATCATTAAAAAGCTTAGAGATAGGGCTACAACTTTGATGATTACCACTTTTTCGAGTTCGGACGGGAAGGTGGTCAAAATCTTCATCAAAATGAAGGCATTGCATCAAAACCCAAGAGTTTCTCGCTGCAGGTAGATTTATTCTCGTTGCAGCGAGTTGTTGGCTGCCAAAACAAAATGTTTCTCGCTGCAGCAAGAAGCAGGGCAACTAACTGTAAAAAGGACCTCCTTTGCACTAAAAATCCATTTGGTGCTGAAATAACTCAATTTTAAGAAAATGGAACATTCTCAAGATTCATCATGCCAATTTCAACATGAAATACTCAAAAATTTCCAAAGTTCAACATGCCAAAATTTCACATGCATTACAAGCATATACTATATTCATAAAATTTTATTTCACAAACATATATATACATATATACATACATAAACACCAATGCCACCATAATCTCGCCCAGTTCATGTGCATCCCCCCACATCGTGCACATAGCCGGAGTCATCATGTGCATCCTCCCACATCGTGCATAATTAGTGCCATCATGTGCATCGCCCCACATTGTGCACACGGGCACTTTCATCATCCAACTCCCTCACCACCGTCATCACCGGCATGTTCATCCCCCCACATCGTGCACAAGCACGGTTATCATTATCACACAATATCAACCATCCATGCACAACATATATATATATATCTATATATATACCAACACAATGTAATAGCGCATGAATCCATAACATCAGCAAGTCAAAACATAGAGACAAATAATTAAGGGCTTGTTCCCAAGGCACCCATTTTTTAAGAAAAGTTTGATAAAATCATTTAAAGGTTTTGTGCAGATACATTCACATTCCCAAAACAATTTTTCAAATGCAAGTTCACTCACCGAGATTGTTGAACCTCTAATCGACTCTAACTTCGATTATCACTTCAAACGAACATGTGAGGCCTTGTTGGAACCTATCACCAAGAGTATAACTATAAAAAATATAACAGCCCATAAATCAAATTTCTAGCCATCTCTAACACCTTAAAATCAAATTCTAACTTATTTCTCACCTTGGTGGTTTTATTTTTGTAGTTGAATTCCTTTTCAAAAGCTTCCAAGCTACTATGGCAAGTCTCTCTTTTTCTCTCTAAAACTTTTAGCTAGTGAGAGAAAGTGTTGAACAAAGACTTTTTTAGGGTTTTAAGGTGTAAAAGTGGAAGGGCATGAAAAACCCTATGAAGGAGTGGGC
>NC_030853.1:8338354-8363542 GCF_000208745.1 Theobroma cacao | reverse complement strand
GCAAAATTACCAAAATGCCCTTAACTATGTCATTTTGTTTTTTCATTGCCTTTATACAATCTTTTTACTTCTTTGACACTGAGACAAGGTCCATAAGGGTCTAGAAATGCTCGGGTTCATGAAAACTTAAAAATTTTAACTCGAGATGCAAAATGACTGTTTTACCCTTTTTGTTTCCTTCTATTTTAATTTAGTCCTCCCAACATTCATTTAACTCCAATTTCCTTCTATTACCTTCTTTTACGCATGTACAAACAAAGTATGAAGTTTGTACTCCAACGTAGTGTCCCCATAATATTTAAAATATTTATTTACTCGCGCTATCTTTACTTAATAAAGACACGCAGCCCCATTAACATCATTTTTCTCCAAAATTCTCTCATTCTTCTTCTCCCCCACTTAGATTGACCATATACTCCTTCTTCATGAAAAATTTTGACACTAAATAAAATATTAATATTTTAATATTATTTTATTAATAAAATATTATTTTATTTCAAAAATTTTCTCTTGACTCCTCTTGTCCCTTTGGTACCCAAAATACCTTATTAGGCCTCAATTGACTTCCGAATCATTTTTTATCTCACAAATTCTTCTTCGATAAAAATATTATTATTTTATTATTATTTCCTCGTATGCGGAATATTTTATCCCAAGCTATTCCTTTCATCTTTCATCATTTCTAAACATCATAATTAACCTCAATTGGCATCCAGTAAGTTTTTATTAGTAACCATATCAAAGTACGGGGTATTATACAATACTTCTTTTGTATGAATTGTGTAAATACTCCCTAGACTTGAGACACTAGGTTATCTTATGTGTGGAGTGCTATGCTTTGATTTCATCTTTACGAGTGCCTAACCAAGGATGCTAATATAAGATGCTTTTAGGTATAGCATGAAGCATGTGAAGGTAAATGAGTGGTCAAGAAAGGAATCATCACACTAAGTGATTTAGGGGACATATCCTAACAATTCTTGGTTGATATTAGCTTATTGAAGTCCTTGGCCAAGGCCACTTGGAGATTATGAAAAGAGTTTCATAAGCCTCCATAAAGCTAATGATCTAACTGCAAGAACGAATATGGAGGTTAATAAGAGTAGACACTGCACCATGCTCTTATCATTTCTTGGATATATGATGAGAGAATGAATTACACTTATAGACTGTACATTGAAAGGTTGTCAAAGAATTCTTTGACTCTCCTAACAACTGGGTGGCCATGATGCATTGCTAAATACCAATCTTGGTCTATGGAATTGAATTAATTGATTAATATTACAATTTAATTCCATTGCAAACTTGTTAGGAACCTAATGGGTCACGCACAAAAGTTGTACTATGAATTAAATTGGGAGTGTGATAATTTAAGTTAGACTTAAATCATACTCTAGGTTTTAACTTCTAAGGACTTAATTAAAATCGTTTAATTAAGATTAAGGTTAATATTATAAATAGTTATAATATTAGAACCTTAATTGCAAACATGACAAAAGGAAATTAATTTGATTTTAATTTCCAAGGGCCAATATTATAATGGGTTATAATATTAGGCCCTTAGTTGCAATTACGGGAGTTGTTTAACCTAGGTATAAATATCACCTTTAACTACTCACATATGAGTAAGTAAACCTAGTTGTCAAAAACAACAAAAATTCTCTAGAGTAAAAAATCTTGTGATGAATTTCTCTAGACTGATCTAGCTTATAATTTGTGTGAAGAAAAGGACAATTGTTGTCTATTCTGCTAGCATAGACAGTAATTAAAAGCTCTTACCTTGTTGAAGGTTCTAGTGCAATTGTGTGGATATCGTTGGAGGCCAAACGCTTAGGTGGCTTAGGTTCTTCCTCCCTTTGTGATGTAAACGGTCTTAAGTCGAAATAAGAGTAGTGTCTTATCTTTTCATAATCAAGAGGATTTGCCATCGTGATTACGACATCACTTGGCTAGGTAATATTTCGTTTACTCTTAAATTTTGTTTATATTAAAACCACCAAGGTGATCCATGAGTGGTGGCATGGCATGGTATCTTTAAATTTTATTTTTCGCTGCATATGATAATTGTTATCTTTGATTTTTCATGCAATTTCAGCGACGCCCTCTATAAGAGATGCTAGAAAAGATAAGGGTAAGGGAATAGCCATGTCATCTCGAGGCAGGATAGAAAAATAGGGTAGCACTAGAGGTGGACAGGTAAGATTGTTTACTTTGACACCACGCGATGCTTAAGCCTTAAATGCAGTGGTTACAAGTACACTCTATGTTTGCAGTATTGAAGCTTTGGTATTGTTTGACCTCGGATCGACGCATTCATTTGTATCACCTCAGTTTCTGTAGAGATTGAATCTATGTTGTTATGAATGGAAGAACCTTTAATTGTGATTACCCCATTAGATACGTGTATAAGTCTTATATGGTTTGCATTAAGGACAAGGACACTTTGGCAGATTTGGTGCTGGTAATGACACTAGACTTTGATGTGATACTAGGGATGAATTGGTTAGCATCCTAATTTGCTAAGTTGGATTGCTACTATAAATTAGTGAAATTCAAGTTCCTAAGGGAATCATCAGTCATAATTTATAGGCATGGTGGCCCTATATCAGATGAGGTTTGTACTTTAATGTGATATTGGGAATAAACTAGTTAACTTCTTACTTTGCTAAGGTGGATTGCTATCATAAAATTGTGAAGTTTAAGTTTTTAAGAGAACCCTCATTTATGGTTTATGGGCATGACAACCCAATATCAACAGAGGTTACATCAAATGTGGCCACTAGACATATGCTAGGATAAAAAGGCCTAGGGTATCTAGCAATGGCCAGAGATGCTTCATTGGATGATGAGAGTGTCAATTACATACCGATAGTATGTAACTCTTTGGATGTATTTCTAGATGAATTGCCCAAATTGCTTCTCGAGAGAGAGATTGAATTTTGTATTTATTTGATTTTGGATACGAAGTTAATTTCTATACCTCTATATCAAATGGCACCAGCTAAATTAAGAGAGCTTAAGGAGCAACTAGAGGATTTATTGAACAATGGCTTTGTACACCCAAGTGTCTCACCTTGGGAAGCTTTAGTGCCATTCGTATAGAAGAAGGATGGTAGCTTTCGGTTGTGTATTGACTATCGACAACTTAATAGGGTCATTATGAAGAGTATGTATCCACTCTTGAGGATTGATGATTTATTTAATTAGTTGTGTAATATGCTTTTCAAAAATTGATTTACGCTTGAGATATCACCAATTGAGAATTTAGGAAAGTGATAGACCCAAGACATCATTTTGCACATGCTATGAGCATTATGAATTCTTAGTGATGTCATTTAGACTCACTAGCACCCCTATAGTGTTTATAGATTTGATGAACATAGTATTTTGGGCACATTTGGATAAATTTGTGGTTGTATTCATAGATGACATATTGGTATATTCTAAGAGCTCGAGAGAACATGCACAGCACTTGAGAATCATGTTGTAGACACTAAGGGAGCATAGATTGTATGCTAAATTCTCAAAGTGTGAATTTTGGCTAAATAAAATTAGTTTCTTGGGACACGTTGTGTCTAAACAAAGGGTACGAGTTGATCCCAGCAAGGTAGAAGCTGTGGAAGATTGGCCAAAGCCAACATTTGTAATGGAAGTTAGAAGCTTTCTGGGGTTAGTTAGGTATTTTAGACGTTTTATGCAAGATTTTTCTAAGATTGCATCCCCTTTGACAAGGTTGACTCAGAAAAGAGTTAAGTTTGATTGGTTTGATGCATGTGAGGCTAGCTTTCAAAGGCTTAAGGCTTATCTCACTTTTGCACCTGTGTTGAGCCTACTGTGTGGGTCTAGAGGCTATACTATGTACTGCAATGCATCATGGGTCGAATTACGTTGCATGTTGATGCAACACGAGAGAACTATAGCATATGCCTCTCAATAATTAAAGAGGCATGAACAGAACTATCCTACGCATGAACAAGAGATGGCAATGATTCTATTTTCCTTAAAAATTTAGACGCATTATTTGTATGGAAAGACCTATGAAATATATACTGATCATAAGAGCCTAAAATATATATTTCAGCAGAGAGATTTAAATTTGAGACAGCGTAGGTGGTTAGAGTTATTGAAAAACTATGACCGCACCATCTTTTACTATCTCGACAAAGTAAATGTAGTGGCTAACGACATGAGCCGGAAGTCATTAGGGAGTTTAGCACATGTAACAGTTGAGAAACAATCTTTTGTGCAAAGTTTGTATGATCTGGGTGATATGGGATTACATTTTGAAGTTAATAATTCGAATGCCTTATTGGCACATTTTAGAGTCTTACCATTGATTTTAGATCGAATTAGAATTACCCAGGATTAGGATGAATTTGGTGAAAACATTTGGGGACATGAGCGAAAATAGAGCTCGAGACTTTGTGTACAGTATTGATGGTTTAATGAGATATCGATCACTAGTATACATGTCAAATATAGATGGTTTAAAAAATGAGATCTTGTAAGAGGCTCATGGGGTAGCCTATGCAATACACCCTAGAGCCACCAAGATGTATCATGATTTGAAATTTTCTTACTGGTGGCTTGACGTGTCAGCAAGGTAAGATGAACATCAGAGACCTTCGAGACTACAACCATTATCGATACTTGAGTGGAAATGGGAACATGTGGCAATGGACTTTGTTATTGGTTTACCATAAGCTAAGGGTGGCGATGATGCCATTTAGGTGATAATAAATTGGCTAGCAAAGTTAGCTCTTCGCTAGTCAAAACTAAATATGGAGCAGCTCAATACGCCTAATTTTATATTAATGAGATGGTATGCCTACATGGTGCTTTGATAACGATAGTGTTCGATAGAGGACCGTAGTTCACAAGTCAATTTTGGAGAAAACTATAAGAGGCCTTAGGCACAAGGTTAGATTTTAGTATGACCTTCCACCCATAGATAGATGGCCAATATGAACGCACCATTCAAACGCTCGAGGATATGTTAAGAGCAATTGTGCTTGACTTTGGAGTCTAATGGAATCATTATTTGTCTTTAGCCAAGTTTTTGTATAACAATAGTTATCAAGCCACCATTGGTATGTCACCATATGAAGCTTTGTATGGGTGAAGATGTAGGTCACCTATTTGTTGGCTTAAACTTGGGGAACGAAAACTCTTAGGACCGAAAATGGTCTAAGAAGCTAAGAGGTGTGTCCATGTGATATAAGAAAGGATGTTAGTGGCTTAAAGTTACCAAAAATCTTATGCCAATAATAGTCGCAGACCTTTAGAGTTAAGAGGTTCGAAAAGAAAGGGAAATTGAGTCCTAAGTACATCAGACCCTTCGATATACTAAAGCGCACTGGTGCAGTTGCTTATCACTTAGCGTTACTGCCAAATTTGTCATGTATCCATGATTAGGAAATGTGCTTCTGATCTTTCACGTGTGATAAGATATGATGAGGTCCAATTATAAGATGGACTTAGTTATTAGGAGTAACTTGTAGCCATATTAGATTGACAAGTAAAATGGCTTTGCTCCAAAGACATTACTATGATAAAAGTGTTGTGGCAAAAGCATTTGGTTGAGGAAGCCACATGGGAACTTGAAGAGGAAATTCAAGAGAAGTATCCCTATTTATTTGAGGCTTAAAATATTTGTAATGTGTAATGTAATTAAATTCGGGGACGAATCTCCTATAAAAATGGGAGAATGTAACACCCCTAATTTTTGGTGTAAACTTAGTTAACTAAGAATGATTTATGAAATATATTATTCCTTAAAGACTTTGGTGATATGTTAAGTATACCAAGTGTACGAAAATATGCATGTTGACAGTTAGGCAAATTTTTATGAAAATATGTGATAAATCCTATAGCTTGAGGTTTTGATTTAAGTTTTATGTAATATCTGAGAATATATGTGTATGAATTTGAGTTATATGAATTGGTTGTAGTGTTATATCAATTACGAATGATTTTGGGGCGATAAGTTTGGATTTTTGGAAGTTTGAAAAGTTGAAAATCTACCTACAAGGATAAATGTATCAATACATTCCCCAATGTATTGATACATTCTTGGTAGGATGAACAACATAAGGCGTATGAAAGAAATTGTATTGATACACTCGTCAAAGTATTGATATATTCTTGGTAGGATGAACATCTTTCGATACATTGTCCAAATGTATTTATAAATTTGAAGCAGAGAACATCCAAAGGAAAAAGTATCGATACATTTCCCCATGTATTGATACATTTTGGGCAGTGGGCATTTTGCCTAAAATCTATAAATACATTGCCCCAATGTATCAATAAATTTGGTCTAGACCCATGAAAATATATCGATAGATTCCAAAATGTATCAATACATCACTGAGGAGAAGCAAAAATAAAAAAGGTCTCGGGTTATCCACCCATTTTAAAACAAAACCCTAACTCTCCCTCTCTCTCTAACCCATTGAAATCCTAAGGCCCTAAATGGATTTTTGAGCTTATTTGAGGTGATCTAAAGCTTGCGAATCATTTCTAGAGGTAAGATTATGCCTTTTTATTGATTAGTTTTCAATTTAATCAGTTAATAACTTAGAAATCCAATTTTTCCAACTTTGGTGAATTCCTCTTGATTTTATTGGAATTTGGAGTTTAGATTCATGCAATCCAGCTTCTGAGGTATGGGTTTAGCTCATTATTTAAGGATTTGAGCTTGAATGTTGGATTGCTAAGAATTTAGTTATTTTAGAAAAGTTGGGTATTTTCGAAAGCTAGAAAATAAATAATATTTGTATGTGTTGACGTGTTTAAAGGGAAATTAGAGTTGACTACCTCATTGGTGAGCTAAAGGACAGTTGAAGGCTAGAATTGGAGCTTGGCAATGAAATGTGCCTTCTACTGTTATTGTGAATGGGTTAGTTTAAAATGCATGTGATACATGACGCATGAAAGATACACTGCACTGGTACTAGATTTTGTATGTAGGCCTAGATGAACAAGCCTAGGCTAGAGAACCAACTTTTATATGGATGTGCATATATATATATATGATCATATATGCTATGATGTGTGTGCATTAAAGCAAGCCACATATCGGCCTAAGTTGCGTGAGCCTAAACTAGGAAGTTTAGAGTATACAATGAGTGTTTAGATGTAGATCACCCTAGACAATTGAGCCTTGATGGGTTATGTGTTGGGTGAGGGCTGATCATGCATCAGATGCAAATAAAACGTAGCGAAAATAAATTTAAAAATTAAATTTACGCCTCACCCTCCTAGGATCTCTTTCATGCTAAATTGAGTACAGAATTAAATGAAAATAAAAGTATATGATCAGATCACTTTACCTAAATAACAAAGGTTGATGAATCCTTTGTTAAACCACCAAATCAGCCTTCAAAAAGTTTAACCACCTCAGCCCGATTGTTGCAAACCAAAGTTGTCTATAAGGATTTAATTAATCCAATAATTTGATTAAATAATTTAATTAAGTCCTTAAGAAGCCCAATTAACTTAATTGTTTAATTTAATCAATTAGGCCCAATAACTTAATTAAATAATTTAATTAATTCAGCCAACAATTTAATTAAACAATTTTAATCAACTAGGCTGAATGACTTAATTAAACAAATTCAATAAATTAGGTCCAATGACTTAATTTTTTAATTTAATTAATTAGGCCCAATGACTTAATTAAACAATTTAATTAATTAGGCCCAATGATTCAATTAAATAATTTAGTTAATTAGGCACAACTTAATTAAACAATTTTAATCTAGTGCTTGAGAAGCTCATAACTTCTAATTTGATTAAGTCCAACTTAATCACCTCTCCCATTTTATTTTCAACATTCATTTTAGGTGTGTGACCCATTAGGCTTCTAACATGTTGGCAATGAACTCAACATATAATTCTTAAGCTAAACTTAGAGTTAGATAAATTTAAACTACTTTAAATTTATCATTAATCAAGTTAACTACCTAGAGTTCATAGACCGAGATTGGGATCTAGCAATCCATCATGGCCACCCAAATGTTAGAAGAGTCAAGATGGTTTGACTCAACCTTTCAGTGATCAACCTTTCAGTGTAATTCATTCCCTCATCATATATCTTGGAGATGATAAGAGCATGGTGCTGTGTTTACTCTTATTGATCTCCATATTCATTCTTAGTGTTTGATCATCAGCTTTATAAAGACTTATGAAACTCCTTTCATAATCTTCAATTTGCCTTGGCCAAGGACTTTAATAAGCTAATATCAGCCAAGAACAGCTAGGATATGTCCCCTACATCACTTGGGGTGATTATTCTTATCTTGACCACTCATTTGCCTTCACATGCTTCATGCTATACCCAAAAGCATCCTGTTTTGGCATCCTTGGTTAGGCACCCATAGGGATGAAATCAAAGCATAGCACTCCACACATAAGACAACTTGGTGTCTCAAGTCTAGGGAGTATTTACATAACTGACACATGAGAAGTATTGCATAAACACTTTAGTGAAATACCAAATGCACTTCTCATGGCGGGTCATGTTTAGTGAACTTGATCTCCTAAGCAAGCACTTACATTCTAGTTTCAAGTATCTCTATACTTTAACCTATGTGATCGGTTGCTTACTTCTCAAGTAAGAAACATAGAATATACCAGTCTCTAAGTATCATTGATGTACAGTTTCAATGATACATTGACCAGGAACATTTTGAGGTTACGCTTTGATGCATAAGGATCTCATAACTACAACCCATTACAGTTCCCTTGCAAGGCATATTNGCTTTGATGCATAAGGATCTAATAACTACAACCCATTACAGTTCCCTTGCAAGGCATATTAATCTCATGGACTTCATCCAAATAGACTTATAATTTTTATAATTAATGTCTTATTGATGAAAAAAACCTTTAATCATCCAACATGAATGATGTTGTTGCATGATTGGAATCAAGCCTTAACCAATCCTAATTGGCTGCAGGGCTCATCCCAACATTATGAGCCTTTGATGCCTTAGAGATTTAAAAGCTCTTAGGACCATATCGAGCTTATAGATGATTTGAAGCTCTAAAAATGTGATTCATGATTTGATGTGGACATATGGAATACTAAAGGCATGATGGCCTTATTTGGGGATTTGTATTCCATCTGAGGGATGAATTCTGGACTTTGATTTGATTTGAAGTTGAGTGGAGTCTCATCCCCTTATGACTTTGCTCTATGCCTATAGGGATAGTGCTAAGTAAATACGGTGGTATTAGTCCTACTTGTGATCCCCACCTACAATGCTTTGATGCCATTCATTTGAGAATACTCTGGGTGATGTTGTTCGTTGGGAGATTACTTCGAACGATGATTCTGATTCTCCGCCCGTTGCTTCAGCTTGCACATGATTTGTTTTTCCACCAGTGGCTTTGCCTTGGGCATGATTTGTCTATGCCAATTGGCCATTGTGCATGATTTGTTGATGTCCAATGGAATACCACACTATGATTGAGATTCAAGTGTGTATGATGTGAGATAGCCTCGGATAGGTTTAAATAAATTTAATTTAATTTGGTACAATACTCTAACGATTAGAGTGTGCTATGGAGGATATCTTTGAATGGCTATGAGAACAAGCCTAGTGATACATATGATATCTGAGAAGAATCTTTAAGAATGATGATTTCCCTTAACATTAGAGATATTTGCTAGAATGTTTGGTTGCACTGGTAGTGCTTTGAAATAATTTTTTGTTTATATATATGATATTGATTTATCTGCATCCCTGATTAAGTATTAGATAACTCACCCATTTGTTGTACCACGTGCAGATAAATGGGCCACTAGACTACATGGCAAGGGTTGTCCAATGACAAACCAATTTTTGCATCTGGTAGGTCTCTACCCAATATGTTCACTTTCCTACGTTTGTTGTGAGCTTTTGCTCTACTTTTGGCCTAGATATGCATGTAGGCATGCCATTGGAACTTGCATTAAGGGTTGTTAAGTACGAACCCACTTTGATAGCCAATGTATGGTCTTATTATATATGTATTATGTGCTAGGGATAGTGTTTTTATATTTGAATTTAAATTTTAATTATGAATATTTAGAATGTGAAATCCCTTGGTTATATAGTATGTGATTCAAACTCCAAGGCTTGCTTGGGTCTTGTAAGC
The DNA here is from genome assembly GCF_000208745.1 of Theobroma cacao. Lineage (NCBI taxonomy): Eukaryota > Viridiplantae > Streptophyta > Magnoliopsida > Malvales > Malvaceae > Theobroma > Theobroma cacao. The sequence continues at coordinate 8,353,396 of NC_030853.1, read as the reverse complement.
CTTACCTGCTTAGCTCATGTGCGAGTCACGAACCTTTGGGTAAGGGTCGTGACACCCTCACTCTTAAGCATTTACATTATTTTAAGAACTATACATTGAATTATTAGATGAAAAGAAGAAATGGAGAAATATTTGAAATTCAATTGAAGGCATTTAGTTCACTATCATTGAAAGAAACAAGTTTAGGGGTGCTGGGTTGAAAATAAAAAATGCTTGATGAATGAAAAGTGAAGGGAAAAGAGAAAGGTATACTTGGTGAAGAGAAGTAAGGCTATATAGGTCCTATAATAATTATATGCTTAGGGTGATTTGAGCCTTATTATATCCTATATCCTACCGTTGCCCTAGCCATATATTACAAGTTAAATAAAGTCCTAACAATCCATAGTTAAGTGTTAACCTACATTAGTGGAGAGATATATAGGTGAAAAGTAAACTTATGAAATTTTGAGCTAGTTTGAAGTCTGTATGAGCATAATCTTATTCGAAGTGCATGATACTCTATATAAGAGATATCATACACACAGAAAATTCATCTGAACATAAGCTTACATTTGAATGAAATATAAATTGACACAATATTCATGTTTTGCTGTGAGTTGGGAAAACAAGACAATTTATGAGGAAATTAAAGGTGATTAATGGATTGATGCAATCTCCTTGCTTGATGTTTTCAACTATGCCATCTTATTTTTATTTTTAATTTTTCTCAAGGACTTACAGAATATTAGGTTTGAGGGTGTGATAACTTTATTATATAGAGTTATTTAGCCACATTTTAGGATGATAATGTAGTTAAGTCCTTGTATTTTAAATAGTTTTTAGACAGTTTTTATGTTTTTAGTTGATTAGTTTAAAACATGTTACCTTAGTTTAATTCAAGTAATTCTAGTTAATTTTCATGTTGACAATCCTATTTTAAGTCAATACTGATTTAGTACTTGTTTTGTAGGTTTTCAAATGCATAAAGTTAAATGGTGATGAAATATGCAATGGGAACTAAGTGCATATTTTCACTAAACATGTTGTGGTAAGTTACAAAGATTCAATCAATGTGATTCTTGGACCATTGAAAAGCTGAGAGGTAGATCGACAACATTCATGTTTACCATTTCACTCAAACCAGCCTTGAGGTAGGAGAAAATCACGTTGCAAGATAAGGTATTACAACAATTTGCACCAAGGCAACACAAGGAGTAGCGTTGTGGCCTTGCGAGACTCAAGGCCACAGTGCCTACGGGAGCATCACTACTCCCATACAAAATCCTGAGAGCTAAGCACCACGGCGCCCATGGAGGAAGGCTGTGGTGCTAGTTGGAAAACACTAAAAAAAATATACAAGTGTAGAGCACCGTAGTGCCCAAGAAGCAAGGTTGCGACACTCTAACGTGTTTACTAGAACTTAACTATTCGAGATTCCATTCCTTAGGGCTTTTTGGTGGCTATAAATATGTGATTTTTAGTAGTTGAAGAGGAAAGTCTGAGAAAAGGAAGAAACGAGAGTTAGAGAGAAAAGAAAAAAGTGTTACAAAGGGAAGAAGCGAGAAGAAAGTGATGAGAATTGAAGATCAAGAGTCAACTGCAACTTTGTTCTTCAATCAAGTTTTTCATTTCCTTTTCATTCTTCTACCATAGAAATAATTTATTCTCTTAAAATATGATGTTTGTTGAAGAAATGATGATGAACTAATCTCTATTTGTAGGATTATCGTTTATTTCAACATGTAGTTTGAATATATGATTTTTCTTTGCTTAGTATTAATCGGTATTGTATGGTTTATTCAATTCCATGTTTAATGTTTTTCTCTGCTTAATCAGAAATTGAAATGACTAGGGTCTCTAAATGCAACTCGACAAAGGAAGTTTAAAATAAAACATTGATTTGAATAGCTTATGTTCGATTCACTTAAAGGTTAGGTGATAGATTAGTATTTAGAATAGACATATACCTAAATACATTGGGCAACGAAATTAGAACATAAACTTAATGAGCTTTTCTTAACTACTTTGCATAGACATATGGAATTAATTTTAAAAAGTATGTGTGCAAGAATCGCAACAGAGGCTGGTACATAAAATCGGTTTCTAAGTTAGCCATATACTCCATTAATCTAAGTTTAAAGGAAAAAGATAATGTTCAAATGAAATATTGAAAGACACCATGATCCTAGGTATTTACAATAATAGTTTCTTTAGTAAAAAAATTTTATATTCATATCTTTAATTTAGTTTAAGTGGAAAATTTTATATTAACTTACTGTTAAAAATCAAGTGCTTGGATAGGAAAAATTTTGTTACAGATTTAATACTTAATATAAGTTTTGAAGCAAATCTTTGTGGGAAACAATGACCAACTTATCTCTATATTACTTGAGTGATATGTATACTTGCATATATAAAATCAATAACATTTGAATTAGGAGAAATGTCACTTTGTGGTCTAAGAAGGCATTCTTCTTGGCCACAAGGTTTCGAGCAGAGGCTTATAGGTGGACAAGGCCAAGATTGAGACAATTGAGAAGCTTCCACTACCAACTTCAATGGAAGCTATTAAAAGTTTCTTAGGACATGTTGGCTTTTATAGGAGGCTCATTAAAGATTTTCAAAAATTTCCAAACCTTTGTGCAACTTGTTGGAAAAAGATATCCCTTTTAAGTTTGATGATGCATGTTATGCTGTATTTTTAGAATTGAAAAAGAAATTAGTTTATGCACCAATCATTGTAGTTTCAGACTGGAATCTCCCTTTTGAGCATATGTGTGATGCTAGTGACTATGTTGTAGATGCAGTGTTAGGCCAAAGGAAAGGAAAAATTTTCATTCTATTTATTGTGCAAGCATGACATTAACTGAAACTCAGATGCACTACATCACCACTAAAAAAGAACTGTTAGCTGTTCTGTTTGCATTTGATAAGTTTTATTCTTACTTGGTTGGCGCTAAGGTTATTGTGTACATTGATCACTCTGCAATTAAGAATTTGATTGCCAAGCAAAGATTGATAAGATGGATCCTATTGCTTCAAGAATTTGATTTGGAGATTAAAGATAGGAAAGGCATAGAAAATGAAGTAGCAAACCATCTGTAAAGGTTGGAGAATGACAACCAAGGTAATGATTTAACTTTGATCAATGAAACTTTTCCTGATGAGCAATTGTTACATGTTGGTCAAAAGTTGGTATGTTGATTATGTTAGTTACATTGTGAGTAACCTTTATATCTTGATTTAAATTTTCATCATAGAAAGAAATTTCTTCATGATGTTAAATTTTATGTTTGGGATGAACCTTTCTTATTTAAATAATGTGATGATAAAATTCTTAGAAGGTGCATCCTGAAGGAGGAAGTTGAAAGCATTTTGAATCATTGCCATTCTTCAGACTATGGGGGACACTTTGGAGGAGATAGAACAGTAGCAAAAGTGCTTTAGTCAAGTTTGTATTGGCTCAAGTGTTAATGGCTGGGCAAAATTTCAAGGAAATATGAGATGCCATTCACCAATATCCTTAAAGTGTAAATCTTTTATGTTTGAGGCATAGACTTCATGGGTCCTTTCATTTCTTCCTTCAACAATCGCTATATCCTGTTGGTTATGGATTATGTGTCGAAGTAGGTAAAAGCCATGGCAATGCCTACAAATGATGCAAAAGTTATGTTGAGGTTTTTGAGGAAAATATCTTCACTAGATTCGGCACACCATGGGCAATATTGAGTGATGAAGGCAACCATTTTTGCAACAAGTATTTTGCAACTATTCTTGCTAAATATAGAGTGACACACAAGGTTGTGATTGCCTATCATCCACAAGCGAATGGACAAGCCAAAGTCTCCAATCAAGAAATTAAGAGGATTAACATTGTGTCCCTATCGAGGAAAGATTAAACCAAAAGATTGGATAATGCATGTTGGGCATATAGGACAGCTTACAAAACTCCAATAGGTATGTCTCCTTATAAGTTGGTTTTTAGAAAGGCATGTCACCTTTCTGTGGAACTTGAACACAATGCTTATTGAGCTATTAAGAAGATGAATTTTCACTTAAAAGTGGCTAGTGAAAAGCGTTTTCTGCAATTAAATGAATTAGATGAGTTCAAATTGGTGGCCTATGAAAAAGCCAAAATCTATAAGGAAATGACTAAGAAGTGGCATGATAGGAAGATTGTTGAGCGCCGTTTTAAGCTGGGCCAACATGTGTCGTTGTTTAACTCTCAATTTAAGCTATTTCCAGGCAAGTTAAAATCAAGGTTGGTAGGACCTTTTCTTGTTTCGCGAGTGTTCCCACATGGTCCAGTGGAAGTTGTTGATGCCAAGACTAATGAGAAATTTAAGGTGAATGGGCAACTATTGAAGCATTATTAGGGAACTGACATCAATTGTCAAGGCTCCTCCATCAATCTTTTTGACCCAATTTGAGCTTAAAACAAAGTCAATGTCACGACCCGGTACTCTTTTCGAGCTCGTGACAATCGTCGCGAGTCCCGATAGACATTCATTACCCTGAATGCCAACCGAAACCTCGCAAGGCCTAATATCAATTTTCGCACCTCCCCTGTGAGCCATAATTATTACATATCATATTTTAAAAGATTATAAGCTATTTCCAAAACAATAATAAAAAAAATATTTTTTGTCTCACAAGGGCATTTTGGTCATTTTTTCCAAAAAATTTGAAACCTACTGAAAATATAATATATAGGAGAAAATAAACATTTCATAAGTAAAAACAAGTTTATGTCTAAAACATTCATTTATGGTGAAATTGTAGCTAATAGAATAAAATAAAAATATTAAATGAAATATTCCATTTTCTTATAAAACAATATTTATAGAACTCTACGCAAATAATTTTTGTAGCATAAAAGAAAACTAAATCCATACATACAGTAACATAGATAACCAGAGTATGTAATTTAATTTACAATGACATGTGGGCCCCCGAATGACCAAAGGTAACAAAGGTTGTGGACCTACAATTTATGAGGAAGTGAGTCCAATAATAACCCTCGACGTAATCAGCTATTTACAGACTGTCCTGATCTTGGAATGAGTGGAAAGGAGGGTGGTGAGTTTATATAAACTCAGTGAGTAAACAAACATCATCTAAAATATCTAAAGTCGAGTAAATGGAGACAACTTAAAATAATTCATCGTACTATGATTCATAACATTTCAAACTCATTCCAACTAAATAAAATAATTTCATTTCACTCAAATAATCAACATGGCTTATGAATTTCTTAAAAATTTGGCTCGTGCCAAAACTCATTCGTGGGGATACCTTGGCTCGAGCATCCAATCGAGTCCACCAAGGCTATTAAAGAAAAGTTCATATATGCATAAAACACATTTTTACGTTTAAAAGCATAGCTGTTCCTTGGCGTTGGCTAAGTTCACCCTCACGTAGTGGTTTAACGTGTAGTGAACTCAAAAGCTTTACTTCAGGAGATACCCTTCACGCCTCTCATACCGAGGTAAAATATAACCGAGTTTACCGTGCCTCTCTCTAATAGGCTGGTCCATGAAAACCCGCCACTGCAGTGACTAATCAATATCCCACCAAATCAATAAAAGTTTCGACAGCATGACATGACAATTATATTACTACCCAGCCTGTTAAGGCAAAACAAACAGTTCATACAATTTTAACACAATTTCCAATTCAGCCATTCATGCCAATATCACCATAAACCATTCAATTCAAACCATAAATTTACAACACAAACAAACAGTCTCCAATTACTCAATTTCTAAAATCATCATTCAATTTCAAAATGATTTCTAAACTCATTTAATTTAATCACATTTTACTTAAAAAACATAAGGATTTACCATTTAAACTCATTTTTCTATAAAATCACAAAAACGAATAAAAACTACTTTAGATAATTACGACGATAATAAGGTTACTCACCATATCGGGAGTCAAAGTACTCCTAGTCCCGGTCTTCGGGTACAATCTCCTTATGCTTATCGAAAGTTTCACCACCTAAACATAATGCACAACAAGCAATTTACTATATTTGTACTAAATCATTATAAAACTAATTTAGGCTCTATATGAATGCATGAAATTGGATGCGAAATGTTTGGATTATTATCTAAATATGGCGTTCTATGTAGCTTCAATTATGTATCGAAATAAAATGGTATTGGGCTAATTCGATTTATACACCGGTTAATTGGCCAATACATCCAATTCAACTCCAATTAACTTGATTCCACTTCCAACACTCCAAGTCATCAATTACAAGTTAAATAATATGTAATATCACAAAAATCCATCATCAATATCTTCCTTGTAAAATTCGGCCATTGAAGGTTTAGTGTAGAACATGTAATTTTCATGCTTGATTTTTACACCTTACATCATAAAACAACTAAAAACACCTAAATAGCATGAAATTCATCAAAGTCCATTATCCAATTTCTCTCTTGAAAATTTCAGCCAAGGAGTGTGGGTGAAGGGCATGAAATTTTTTGCTTGTTTTTCATGCTAAACATCACCAAACAACTAAAAACACTAAGATACCTTGAAATCTAACCAAATAAATCATCAAATCTTCTCTCCCTAAATTCGGTCAGCCATGAATCCTTCATGAGATCTTGAATTTTAACCATGGTAATTGAAAAAGAATGCATAGGAAAGGTAGATCACAAGCTAGAATTAAGAAATTTTACCTTTACTTGCTTAATTCCTTGAAATCCAATGAATTTTCTCTTGATTTTCTTCTCTAGGGTTTGTTCTATGCTTTTTCCCTTTTGTTCTTGCCTTGGCCGGCCAAGAGAAATGAGATGGGAGAGTTTTAGTTGTGTTTATAAAGGAAAATATAATAATATTAAAGCTTGACACTTGTCACCATGTGATTGGTCCATACATAAAACTTAATAATTAAGCATTTCTTCTCCACCACATAAAATCCCTCAATTATCCAAAGTATAAAATGAATTTCATGGGTTTGACAAGTGTCAAGGTGGTGTAAAATTCCAAAAATTCTAATTACGTCCTTGTGGACACGTGAAATGACCTTTTTGCCCTTATGTTCGAAAAATTGTCGAAATTAAAATTTTTCACTTCTCAAGCCCAAATTATGTTCCAAATAGTCAAACTTGATCAAAATTTCATCCACCATCCCAAATTTGCCCTCGGGTGGAAAAATGACCATTTTACCCCTACGTTATGAAAATTCCAATTTAACTCCAAATCAATCCCCGAACTCTGAATCACCATATTAAGTCATTCTAAGGTTCAATAACTCTCAATTGCATCTTAAAATCTTTATTTGAACTAGTTCGAGGCTTAAATCAACTTAGTTGTACCACTAGGTACACTACCGACTTTTGATGATTTTTTCGAGGTATTTAAGTATGTAAGCATGTTGTCAAATACATGAATGACATGGCAAGTATATTATAGGGCTGGGCTTGACAGCACTACCCCACTTAAAATAAAATTTTTGACCTCAAAATTTCACTTACCGGACTCAGAGAAAAGGTTGGGGTATTGTCTTCTTATTTGATGCTCGACTTCCCATGTTATCTCCTTCATCCGAGCATTCTTCCACAACACTTTAACCATTGGAATGCTTTTGTTCCTTAATACTCGATCCTTTCGATCTAGAATACGTACAAGCTGTACCTCGAACTTTAAATCTTCGTGCAACTCAATCGGAGGCGTCTCGAGGATATGGGAGGGATCAGGTACATACTTTTTCAACATCGAGACGTGGAAAATATTATGAATTCGATCTAACTTCGGGGGTAATTCGAGTCTATAAGCCACTGGCCCAATCCTTTCAATGATACGAAAGGGTTTAATATATCTTGGATTGAGTTTTTCCCGCTTCGCGAATCGAATCACACCTTTCCATGGAGAAACCTTAAGAAAAACTATATCATCAACTTCAAATTCTAGATCCTTTCTCTGTCTATCTGAGTAACTATTTTGTCTATCTTGAGCTGTCTTTAATTGCTCTCAGATAATCTTGATCTTGTCATTAGTCAAGTCAATCAATTCTACATTAATCAATTTCCTTTTACCCACTTCATCCCAACAGAGCGGGATTCGGTACTTTCTTCCATACAGAGCCTCGTATGGTGTCATCCCAATACTAGATTGAAAACTATTGTTATACGCGAACTCCACCAATGGTAAGTGTCTGTCCCAACCTCAGTAAAGTCAATAACACAAGCCCATAGCATATCCTCTAAAGTCTAGATAGTCTTTTCAGATTGACCATCTATCTGTGGATGAAAGGTAGTACTAAACCTCAAATTAGTTTCGAGAGCCTCTTAGAATTTCAGCCAGAATCGAGAGGTAAACTAGGGGTCTCGATCTGACACAATAGAAACTAGAACTCCATGTAATCTCACAACCTCATCTATATAAAGCTTAGCCAACTTCATAATGGAATACGTGCTATGGATATCCAAAAAATGGGCAGACTTAGTCAATTTATCCACAATCACCCAAATAGCATCCTTCCCACTCTGCGTCCGCGGCAAACCTAATACAAAGTCCATAGTCACGTGTTCCCACTTCCATTCGGGAATAGGTAAAGGTTGAAGAGTACCCGCTGGTTTCTGATGTTTCGCCTTGATCTGTTGGCATGTGAGACATTTCGCTACAAACTATGCTATGCCTCGTTTCATACCCGGCCACCAATAACTTTCCTTGATAGTCTTGTACATTTTGGTGCTTTCGAGATGTAAAGCATAGGCGGAAGAATGAGCTTCTTCCAAAATAGCTCGTCTCAACTGATCATCCTTAGGGACACAAACCCAATCTCCAAACATCAAAATTCCATCATCATCGAGTTTGAACTCACTAGTTTCTCCATCTTGCAGCTTTTGAACTTCTAGTTTCAACTCATCATCAGACTTCTGCAATTCTCTGATTTGATTGAACAATGAAGGTCTCACAACGAAACTAGCAAGTAGGGTTCCATCCTCTCTATTTCTCAATTGGATCCCTAGAGATTTCATCTCAAGTAATATCAAAAAATAAGAACTCCGAAGTGTTGCTAATGAAGATGAAGATTTACGACTTAAAGCGTCTACTACAACATTTGCCTTCCCAGGGTGATAATCAATCACTAAGTCATAATCCTTAATCAATTCTAACCATCGTCTCTGTCTCAAGTTAAGCTCTTTTTGGGTGAGCAAGTATTTCAAGCTCTTATGGTCGGTAAAAATCTGACAATGCTCACCATATAAGTAATGCCTCCAAATTTTCAACGCAAAGACTATTGCTGCTAACTCTAAATCATGGGTAGGGTAATTCATCTCATGCTTCTTCAACTGTCGGGAAGTATAAGCTATTACTTTCTCATCTTACATTAACACGCACCCTAATCCTAATTTAGAGGCATCACTGTACACCACAAATTCTTTCCCATTACCAGGAAGTGTCAAAACGGGAGCCGAGGTCAACTGATTCTTCAGCTCCTAAAATCAACTCTCACAGACATCATCCCACTTGAACTTAACTCCTTTACGAGTCAGACGAGTCAGAGGAGCAGCTATCAACGAGAATCCCTGAACAAACCTCCTATAATAACCAGCTAAGCCAAAGAAACTCCAAATCTTTGTTATAGTTTTCAGTTGCTCCCACTGTAAAATTGCCTCAATCTTTTTAGGATCGACATAAATTCCAACTCTAGACACCACATGTCCCAAGTAAACCACTTCTTTTAACCAGAACTCACATTTAGGAAACTTGGCATAGAGTTGTTTTTGCGCAAAGTTTGTAGCACAATGCGCAAATGGGCAGCATGTTCGTCATCATTCTTCGAATAAACCAGAATGTCATCTATGAATACTATCACGAACTTATCTAAGTATGGATAGAACACCCTGTTCATAAGATCCATAAAAGCTGCCGGGGCATTAGTCAGACCAAACGGCATAACCAGAAATTCATAATGCCCATAACGCGTCCTGAAAGCAGTCTTGGGTACATCCTGCTCCTTAATCTTCTACTAATAATACCCAGATCTCAAATCAATCTTAAAAAACACAATAGCACCTCGTAACTGATCAAAAAGATCATTGATCCGTGGTAGAGGGTGTTTATTCTTGATGGTCACTCAATTCAGCTGACAATAATCGATACATAATCGAAGAGTGTCATCCTTCTTCTTCACAAATAGGACTGGTGCTCCCCAAGGAGAAGTGCTATGGTGAATAAAACCCTTATCTACCAAATCTTGCAACTGGACTTTCAGTTCCTTCAACTCCATTAGAGCCATTCGATACGGAGGAATGGAAATAGATGTAGTACACGAGAGTAGATCAATAGGGAACTCGAGCTCTCGATCAGGAGGTAGTCCTGGTAACTCATCAGGAAATACATAAAAAAACTCACTTACTATTGGGACATCTTTTAACTTAGGTTCCCCCTTTGAAGTATCGATCACGTGTGCTAAATATGCTGGATACCCTTTCTGTACCACTTTCAGAGCTTTGATTGTCGAGATTACACAGGACGGTAATACTCGACGTTCCCTTACAAATACAATCTCTGCTCCCTTAGAATTCTAAAGTACAACTTCTTTTCAAAAACAATCCATGTTCGTCCGATGTGTAGTTAACTAGTCCATACCCAATATTAAATCGAAATCCCAGATCTCTAGAGGTATTAAATCACCCCTAAATTCTTTCTCACTAACAATTACCCCACAGTCTCTATAACAAGTGTTTCTAATTAGCTTTTCTCCTAAACGGGTGTGAACTACAATTTCTTCCTCTAATGGTGACAGGTTTCTATTAGAAAATGATGCAAATGTCATGTTCACATAAGACTTGTCCAAGCCAGAATCTATTAAGACATATGCATCTTTATCAAATAAAAACATAGTACCTTTTACTACTCCAGGTCGGACTCGTACCTCATCCTCCGTCACAACAAAAAATCTTGTCGAAGAACGAGTTTGTGGTCTAGAGGGTGGATGTGTCGGGGCGTTACTCTCCACACGGGACAATATGGCTACTCCTTGTCTCGGTGGTAACCTAGAAGAATCTCTCCTCTACATATCCATGCGAGCTGGTGGAAATGAAGCAGCTACAGTAGCTCATCCAAACTGTGGTCAACTACTCCTAATATGACCTGGCTAACCACAATGAAAACATCGTACGGGCTCCCTACACAGCCCAACATGATATTTCCCACAATTTTTGTATCTATCAGAACCTTCGAAACTCTTCCCAGGAATAGTCATTGCAGATCTGCTGAATCTCGGAGGCCTTTGCTGCAACTGTGGAAATGGGGGTCTGGAAGATGCTACGGAAGCAAAGGTAGTACTCTCTGAAGCAGATGAGTCTTTGCCCTTTTTTGTTGGCTGACTAGAAGATATACTAGGATTCTTCTTTTTTGCAAACTCAACCCGCATTGTCCTATTTTCATTCGCAAGCTTCTCAGCCCTTAAAGCCATCTATACCACCTCTTTATGCGGCTCTCTACCTGTCATTGTCATCCGATCTCGAATCTCATTTCGGAGCCCTTTCTCAAAATAACTAGCCTGATCTTGCTCAATTTTCACCAGATCCGACACATATAATATCAGTTCTTTAAAATGAGCCTCGTACTCCTCTACTGTTAAGTTCCCCTGTTTCAAACTCAAAAATTGTCTTTTCTTTTCCTTTTGATGGAAATAAGTGTAATACTAACCATCAAATTCTCTTAAAAAATTTGATCAGGTCGGAGGATTGGTAGAATGGGATTTCACTAAATTCCACCATGTGCGGACCCTATTCTCAAGTAATCTTGTGGCCACCATCAACTTCATGTCATCATCCAACCTCATATCAGAAAGTGTCTCTCAAACCTGATTAATCTAGTCTTTAGTTGTGGTTGTGTCCAGCGCCCCCATAAAAGAAATATAACCGAGCTGCCTAGCCTCTTTAAGCTTCTTAGAAATAGAGACATCCGGCATCAGTGGTGGAACAGGAAATGGGGTGGTGGCACTGGAGGAGTAATTGGAGGAACTATAGGAGAAGCTTGACCAGTCTGAGCTTGGCCAGCAATAGTAGCGAAAAAGGCTGCCAATGCTTGAGCTGCCTCGAGAGACATGGCAGGAATATCAGTAGGTGGTGGAGGATGTGGAGGAGTCTCTGTCTGCTCAGCAGTAGGTGCTGCCCGAAAAGTGGACGTAGCCGTTTCCCCCTCTATAGGATCGGGCTAACGATGTTGAGAACAACCTCTTCCCCTCCCAACCGACCTGGTGAGAGGTGGGTGTTCACGTTGAGGAGGCATGGTGATCTATAAGAAGAAACAAAGTGACTTTAGACAACCTCAAGTTCTATATGATGATCCATGCATTCAACTCAACCTAACCTAACTTAACTTAGGCCCACACTGACACTGTAATTTTTAAAACAACTTTAAAACCAAAAGCTTTGATACCAATCAAATTGTCACAACTCGGTACTCTCCTCGAGCCCGTGACAACCGTCGCGATGTTCGGATAGACATTCATTACCCTGAATGCCAACCGAAACCTCGCAAGGTTTAATATCAGTTTTCACACCTTCCCTCTGAGTAGTAATTACTAAATATCATATTTTAAAAGATTATAAGCTATTTTCAAATCAAAACAATAATAAAAAAATATTTTCTGTCTCACAAGGCATTTTGGTCATTTTTTCCAAAAATTTTGAAACTAGCTGAAAATATAATATATAGGGGAAAATGCACATTTCATAACTAAAAACAAGTTTTTATGTCTAAAACATTCATTTAGGGTGAAATTGTAGCTAATAGAATAAAATAAAAATATTAAATGAAATATTCCATTTTCTTATAAAACAATATTTATAGAACTCTGCGTAAATAATTTTTGTAGCGTAAAAGCAAAATAAATCCATACATACAGTAACACAGATAACCAGAGTATGTAATTTAATTTACAATGACGTGTGGGCCCCCGAATGACCAAAAGTAATGTCATGACCCGGAACTCCCCATCGGGCACGTGACAATTGCCGCGACATCCCGATAAGCACTCATTACCCCGAATGCCGATCGAAACCCCGCAAGGCTTAGCATCAGCTTCTGCATCTCCCCGGTGAGCAACAGTTATTAAATCTCACATTTCAAGAAATCATAAATATTTTCCAAATCAAAATAATAAAATATTATTTTCTGGCTCATAGGGGCATTTTCGTCATTTTTCTTCGAAAACACCAAAACTTGCCAAAAACATGGTGTAAAAGCTAAATATATTCATACGTGCTTTAAAGCAGATAACTGAAGTATAAAATTTCTTTTACAGTAACACGTGGGCCCCCAACTAACCAATAAGGTGCGAGTCTGTGAACCTACAATTTTGTCGATGCAAGGCTAACTGAAGTCCTTAATGCAATCGGCTATCTACCAGCTATCCTGAGCTTGAAATGTGGGAAATTAAGGGTGGTGAGATTATAAAATCCCAGTGAGTAAACAATTACCATCAAAAACATCTAAAGCCGAGTAGATAGAGACAATATAAAAAAAAAACGTTATATTTCAATAATGTTCATAACGCAAAATTCATTTCGATCTATACCAAACAATTTCTTTTCATCAAAATTTCCCTGGCTTGTGAGTTTCTTAAACTTGGCCCCTACCAGAATCATTCTCGCGGGGACCTTCATCAAGGTATCCCACTGAGACCACCAAGGCTGTTCAATGACCCATACCCATAAACATGTTTTCACATCTAACACACAGCCGTTCCTTGGCATTGGCTGAGTCTCACTCTCACGTGGTGGCTTGAACGTGAGGTGCACTCAAATCATACCTCAAGAGATACTTCACCCAACATCTCCCCCCAGAGGTAAGTATATAATTGAGTTACCATGCCCCTCTCATAGGTAGTCCACAGAAACCCCCACCACTGCAGTGACCGTTTAATATAGCACCAGACCCATAAAAATTTCAGTAACATATTATGGCGAATAAAATGTAATCCAGTCTACTAAGACCAATCCAAAACTATTCATATATTTCATGCTAACCTCAAAAATTTAGCCATCATGCTACCATAGTGTCATAAGCCACAATTTCAATAACATATAAAATCATAAATTTCAACATAATCTCCATATACTCAATTTTTTGAAAATAATATTTGATTTCAAAATCAGTATAAATCTCATTTTTATTAAAAAACATTTTAATTAGAAAACATAATATTTTATAATTTAAACTCACCATTCAATAAAAGTATCAAACAAGTATAATAACTCTAGATATTTAAGACGATAAGTTGTCCACTCACAATTTTAGGAGTCGATGTACTCCTAATCCCAGTCTTCAAGCATAATCTCTGTTTTTACTAGTGTAATTTACTCACCACCTATCCACAATGTACAATACATAATTCACCACATTAATGCTTGACTATTATAAAATCAATTCAGGTTCGATGTATATGGATGATATGGTATGCAACCTATCTGACTACCGCTTAAATGCTGTGTTGGCCTAATTCGGCCTATTACACGATTAAATCGATATACGCGTCCATTTAAACTCCAAATTAATTTTTTTCAGTTTCTATACCTCAATTGCACCCAAATTGACTTAATGTCCCTCAGTGTGGTGCAAATTATCAATCTCGATAGGAAATTACGAAAATACCCTAGTGGGTAAAAATTCGTATTTTTGCTCCGAAAATTCCCATTATTTTACTAGACTCATAATTCATCATTATTCATCATAATTCCTCAAATAAACATCAAGATCAGTAGGCAATATTCCCCTAGAAAATTCAGCATATTGGGTTTCAATGGGAGAAAGTTATTTTTCTAGCTTATTTTTTGCTATATTTCAATATAACCTAACTAAAATCACTTAATTCAATTAAAATCAACCAAAACTCAAGCTCAAAACTCATCCATGAAGGTTTGGCCAGCATGGGTGTCCATACCCACTTTCTAATTTTGCATGGAAATGAGAAAAAATGCATGGGTAGTGAAAATCACAAGGAAAATCAATGAAATTTACCATTTTAATGCTTGATTTCTTGATTTCTCTTGATTTTCCTCAAATTTTTCAGCTAGGGTT
>NC_030853.1:8312319-8335845 GCF_000208745.1 Theobroma cacao | reverse complement strand
TTGAATTTTAACCATGGTAATTGAAAAAGAATGCATAGGAAAGGTAGATCACAAGCTAGAATTAAGAAATTTTACCTTTACTTGCTTAATTCCTTGAAATCCAATGAATTTTCTCTTGATTTTCTTCTCTAGGGTTTGTTCTATGCTTTTTCCTTTTTGTTCTTGCCTTGGCCGGCCAAAAGAAATCAGATGGGAATGTTTTAGTTGTGTTTATAAAGGAAAATATAATAATATTAAAGCTTGACACTTGTCACCATGTGATTGGTCCATACATAAAACTTAATAATTAAGCATTTATTCTCCACCACATAAAATCCCTCAATTATCCAAAGTATAAATGAATTTCATGGGTTTGACAAGTGTCAAGGTGGTGTAAAATTCCAAAAATTCTAATTACGTCCTTGTGGGCACGTGAAATGACCTTTTTGCCCTTATGTTTGAAAAATTGTCAAAATTAAAATTTTCACTTCTCAAGCTTAAATTATGTTCCAAATAGTCAAACTTGATCAAACTTTCATCCACCATCCCAAATTTTCCCTCAGGTGGAAAAATGACCATCTTACCTCTACGTTATGAAAATTCCAATATAACTCCAAATCAATCCTCGAACTCCGAATCACCATATTAAGTCAATCTAAGATTCAATAACTCTCAATTGCATCTTAAAATCTTTATTTGAACTAGTTCGAGGCTTAAATCAACTTACTTGTACCACTAGGTACACTACCGACTTTTGATGATTTTTTCGAGGTATTCAAGTATGCAAGCATTTTGTCAAATACATGAATGACATGGCAAGTATATTATAGGGCTGGGCTTGACAGTCAAGCTAGTGACTATAAAAAAACAGTTATTGGGAGGCAACCCAAGTTTTTCTACACTTAGTCATTTTTCTCTAATAGTCTTCTTTATGCTTCTTTAAATTCATAAGTTTTAGTTTTTAATTTTAATTTTATCTATTAATTTTTCTTTATTTTCTCTTTTATAGGTATTACGAATATTTTTTCTCTCTCTTTTGTTTATTCAAAAAAAGGTAGCATTCCTAACATCACAACGCTAGTCACCCCGCATTGCGTCGCCAAGAATGCTACCTCTTTTTCCAAAAAGCTTGCTACCATGACTCCAGACACCTAGCACCGCAATGTTGAAAAAAAAATAGATGTCTTTAACCCAAGAACCTAGAAATGCAATGCCAGGGGGTTAGCGTCATAGTGCTGGGACAAGATTCTCCCACCTATGTAAACCTTCTCTCTTCCTCTTTCTCCCCCATTCAAACCCTAACCAAAATTTTTCAAGTTTTTTTCTACCAAAACCAAAAATCTTTCAAACCCATTTAAAAAAACTTCCAAAAAACTCAAGTTTCTTCTACAAAAACACAAGATTTAAAAAGTTTTAGCAACTTTCTTCCATCAAAGTGCAAATTTTGTTTCAAGTAAGTGCCAACTCTTTCAATAATACTTGTTTTTTAGAGAATTGATTATGGTGAAAGAGTTTTGTTGATAATTAATGATAGGCTGTCATTATTTTGATATTATGTTAATTGTGCTTGAAGTTTTGGTGATTTATGTGGTGGATTTTGAGAATTTGATAGTTGATAATAGTGAATAGTGCTTAATTGAAGGATTTTATTTTGGATTTTGTTAATTTGGTGATCTTTGGTGGTATTCAAATTTTTAAAGTAGTTTGTGGAGAAATGGAGATAATTGTTGATATTTTTATTTTTTATGAAATTAAAATTTGTGGTTTAAAGTTGAATTTTGAGTTTGAATTATTATGGCACCCAAAAGAGCCAGAGATAGTAGAAATAGTGGGTTTGAATCAACAAAATTTGTATTAGCTAAGGCATTTGCATGCCATACTTAGTCATTAATTCAAAAGTCTTTAGTGCCGACAAGAGGCATCATTGTGCCCACCATTCATTATAGGCATATTTTGAATATCATTGAAAAGAGAAAGTGAGAAAACTTTTGTGCTCAACTTGAGGTAGTAGTTTTACCATTAGTGCATGAAATTTATCCCAATGCCTTCGAGCACAACAACGGTGTTTGCTTTTTGTAAAGGAAAAAGAGTGTTTTTTAATAACCAAACCATCAATCGATTCCACAACACGCCGAAGATTGACAATGACGAGTATCGTCAATATTTGGATGGAAATGTGTACCTCGATGAAGTCATGAATCTACTTTGTAACTAGGCATAGAATGGAAAACATCTAAGGGGGTGTCAGTGTCATTTAAGGCTAATGCGATGAAAAATGTTCACAAGGTCTGGTATCACTTCATTGTAACCAAAATGCTTTCGGTTAAGCATGTTAGTGACATCACCAAGGATAAAGCAATGTTGCTCTATGCCATCATTTCAAGTAAGTCCATTAATTTTGGTTAGTTGATTTTCAATAATATCGTTCACACTACTCCTTCAGTTAAGGATGGCCTCTGAGAGTTCATCACCACATTGTGCAAGCAAGTCGAGATTCAATGGACCAGAAATGAAGAACCTTTGCATCCTAGGGCTCCTTTAAATGCTTGCATCATTCATCGGTTCTACACTCATGAGCTATCTACAATCAATATGAGTTCATCTTTTTCACCACAACCTCCACCACGTGCTACAAACCTCCATATACCACAGAGAATGGAGTGTCTTGAATGCAAAATGGTGCACCAGGTAGAGTGTACGAAGGCGATGGAGTAGATGTTGCGAGCTTGTGCGCTACATATAGGAATGGATTCCTTGACTTTAATCTATAAAATGTTTGTAAAGCTCTCAAACATTTCATTTATGGATTCACCTTTCTTCATCCTAAAAAGCTCATAATCATGTCTAAGCAATCTAATCTTGGATTCCTTGACTTGGTTAGTTCCCTCATAGATGGTCTTTAGAGTGTCACAAATTTGTTTTGCATTTTCACATATAGACACTTTGTTAAACTCACTACCACTTAAAGAGCAAAGAAGATTATTGTATGTTTCGTAATTAATTTAGATTAATTTCTTATCTTTTTCATTCCACTTACATCTCATCTTAATCACTATCTTGCTATCTACCTATAATGCGCATGTGGACCATCTAATATGACATTCCAAACATCTAAGTCCATAGATTGTATAAACATTTCCATACATTTCCAATAAGGATAGTTAGTACCTGCAAAGAGAGATGGCTTTTGGATTGATTGCCCTTCACCAAGCACGGTTGTCATAACTTTCATTTTTTTATAATTTAAGCTTCTACTAAGGATCACTCAAGGCTATTAGACTTGCAAAATTGAGCCCTAGCTCTGATACCAATTATTAGTAGTTTAAGCTCAATGCAATATATACCAAAAGGGGAGTGAATTGGTATTTAAGAAAAATTCTTTTAAAACTAAAGGTTTGTTTGTTTCGCAGTAATATGGTTTTTGGAAAACTTTTCTGAAGTTAAGTCTCCTTGGGAGACTAAAAACATTTTCAAAATGGAAAAAATTTTATGGCTCAACAAGAAAAAGACTCGTTGACCTTGTAAATTGTGTTAGGCCCACAAAGGGTGTAATTAAGACAATTTCCTCCCAGCTAAAGAAAAGGCCTCTTACCTTGAGTCCCAAGTTCTGTTTCTACCATCCCTTCCTCTACCTTAAGTTTCATCCATCAGTGATGTGGTCAACTTCCTCCAGCAACCTTTCCTTCTCTCAATAGTTAAGTATGCCTTACTCTCTTTGCTTTTTCAGATATGGAAATAAATCTCTCGTTCCTTCACTTTTTCTCCTGAGTATTTTTCATAAAGTCAAAACTTTTTTATTTTTGAACATGCTGATATGCTGTTAATAGCATCCTACAAGTGATTATATGGCTCTTTACTTGTTTGGTTGGTTGACTTCATTTTCTTTAGATGCAGTAGTGTTCTACTTCTTTCTGTTGGGTTTCTATATGGCTTGTTGATTTTTTTGTCCCTGATCTGCTCTTGTGATTTTTAGCAGTTGCTTGATGGTTGGTTTCTCTTTATGATTTTATGATTGGTCTTTGGTGGGACGTTTCTTGTTGGTTCCTAGTTTGTCTTGATTTTGTCATGACTCAAACCCAAGGGCCATGACCAATGTAAGGGTATCAATAGGAGTTACCCTTTTAACCCAAGCAAGCCTAAAATAAACAACTCAAATCAAATACTCAAAATTAGCTCATGGGACTTATCACCATGGAACCGTAAATCAAGCATGCATGAACATATTATATCACATGGGACTATGTCATATTAATTTGCACACTCACGTGCTCAAAATGCGGAAGCAATACATATCAAAATAATAAGTATAGGCCATCTTGTGGCAAATACGAAAGCAGTCGTTCCTTGGCACATCTCAATTGCATGTCATTTAGTAAAAGACATAAACATAGTCATATCCATAAAAGTCAAGCATAAATTACCAAACGAAATAGGACCAGCAAAGTACGACTTGAAATAACCTACTGGATGCCATATGTTCTGCAACTTAAGATTGATAGAGGTATTGGCTCTTTCCAAAGGACAGCGAGCGAAGCGACTATTGATTTGCAAAACAAATGCATTTTACATGTGTCAGTTATAAATAACTCCGTGAGCAAATACGAGGAGGGCAAACAAGCTAAATGGGAAAGTGTTTATCATAGACACTTTTAAAAATGATGTAAGTAATCCATTTCAAAAAATATCTAAGTTTGCCTTTCAATTATATCAAATATTCAAAGAGTTTGGGAATTTAATCCCTAAGCAAAATCACATATCCCAAAGTGCGAGTTATGTGCCAAGTATGATCATGTATCAAAACAAAACTTCAATACCATCATCTCGATGGGTACAAACTCATTTTAAAGAATTTTATAAGGTTTTGTTGAAAACCCATTCTTAAACCTTTGAAATAAAAATAATGGTTTGTAAAACATTCAAGTATTTCCAAGAAAAAAATTTATAAATATCGGGTTTTAAAGCTTTGGTAAAAGATGTTGAGGAAAACAAGGTTTAGTTTCAAAGAAAGTGAAATAATGTTGTCATCTTTAGAAAATCCTTAAAGAAAATGAGTGGATTTCTAAAATGACATAATGCACAATAAATTGAATCAGCTAAGGTTATATACCAAAGTCAGGGCAATTACCGAATCTAAAGATCAAGGTCAAGATTAATATCAAATCCAAATGGCAACATCCAACGAATACAAAACTCAAACACCAAGGTCAAAACAAATATCAAATCCAAAGACCAAAATCTAAACAAATACCAAATCCAAAGTTCAAAACAAATAACAAGCTCCAATTCCATAGTGCCAATTATAATTTCAAATAGATCGTAAAGAACTAAGTAGCATGGACAACCAAATCAAAGTGTGTCATAGCTCCAAAGTGGTTAGATACGTGATAGTCATCGACCATATATCAAAGGTGGTAAAATCATATCAACTACCAAACAAAACCAAATCAAAAGGGTAGGACTCTATCGAATACCTAATCAAAGCAAATCATTGTGCACAATGGCTAGTGGCTATTGTCACTAGTTACAGGTCCATAACTCAAGTAGGCTCCACTAAAACATTTTATGTTATGTTTCCAAATATCCAAATGAAAAGGTAAATTCGTTTGCCATCCAAGATCAAAGGGTTCAAAACCAAATGAAGCCAAAGTGTTCAAAGTCCATTTCTAAACAAAGGATGAATTCAATCATCTACACCATAGAGGTTCGAAGTAAAGACCAAATCAAAATCCTTAATCAAGCAATTAACCATGGACAAATATCAATTTTTTTTAGGCATCAAACAATTGAAAGCCTTGTTCCCCATGCTTAAAATTAAATACATACTAGCATATTTACATAGTATATATAGATTTCATAAATCAAGCTTGAAACCATTATTCACATCACGAAGTTTGTCAAAAGATGTTTAAATGCGAGGTTGTAGAATAAGCATGCTTAATTATATCAAAATAATTAAAAACCTCGTATCTACACACTTCTTGAACATGCCTTTTTCTTTTTGGCACCTTTTGTTAAAAGCTCAACTTCTTCAACAAACTCACCAGCATCACCTAAAAATGATATTCAATCATCAATACTCTTAAAGTCTAAATAAAATGATATTTAATCATCAATATTCTTAAAAACTCTTAATAATTCCAAAATATGTTTAGTACCTATTTCTAACCCTATTTAATCTTCACTTATTTCCAATTATTTCCAACAAAATTTCATCTAAACCTCATACCCATTAAGTAAACAACTTATTTTACATATCTCTCCTCCTTGGTGAGCTTTAAACGTAGGGATCCAGCTAAATCTTGAAAACCTAAAAAAAAATTTAACTTTTAGAGAGAGAAGATAAAATTTAAAAAACTAAGTTTTAAGAGTGGAAGTAATACAGCATGGGATTCAGGATGAGAGCCCTTCTGAGATGGTGGTGCCATAGGAGAGTCCTTCCTCTGTTGGTCCCAAGTAAATGTGCTAGAGGGGGGTGAATAGCACTTTTTGGCTCTTTCAAAAATTAACCTCTAATTGGAGACAAATGCACAATAAAAGAAAGAACTTAAATATGAATAAAAATTGAAAACAGAACTGACAAACACACAGCTATTTATAGTGGTTCAGTCCAAGACCTATAGTCACTACCTTGATTGTTCAACCAAGGATTTTCCAAACAAGCCACTAAGAACCGGTGAAATTCATAAGCTTTCACAAAGCTTTACAATGGCTTTGACCAGGCTTAGCCAAAACCTTTCATAACAGTTTTTCTCAGGCTCAACTATAACCCAACACCTAACTTTTCAAGGCTAAGTAAGAACCTTTATCTAAACAAGCAATCATAGCTTGATTGAACCCCTTAGAGTGTCCCTTTCACTCTAAGAACATAAAGAGAAATGAAATAGAAGTGTACCTATGATCACAAAGTTGATCTAAGTGGTACGAGTTGAAGTGCAAAACATAACTACAAAGATGGGCATTGAGTGCAGTAAATTGCAGAGGGATTTTTA
Organism: Theobroma cacao; assembly: GCF_000208745.1. Lineage (NCBI taxonomy): Eukaryota > Viridiplantae > Streptophyta > Magnoliopsida > Malvales > Malvaceae > Theobroma > Theobroma cacao. The sequence goes on along the minus strand of NC_030853.1, from coordinate 8,328,877 downwards.
CTGGTTTTTGAGCTATTTTTGCTTGGAAGCCTTCTCTTCTTAATTTCTAGGCATTAGAACCCTCCTTTATACTTTGAGAAACAACTTTGATGGCAGTTTGATAGTTTTCTGACCGTTGGAAACAGTTGAGAGTTGGTTCTAGCCGTTAATTTGTCTTTTAGTACAAAGTTTAAACTTACAGGCAGAATGCTCTTAGTCAACTAACCGATATCTTAGTTGACTAAGTCGTCTCTATCTTCTGTTCCTAGTTTATAGCAGTTCTAGCAATGTGCACTTAGTCGACTAACTCATTCCTTGGTCAACTAAGTTGGTTCTATTTCTTAATACTCTTCAACCTGTCAACTTTTGATTTAAATCTTAGCTGACTAACTCTTCATTAATCGACTAAGGGGCTTCAGTCATGTTGATCAATTGTGACTTCCTTATTCCTATGCTCTTTGATCTGTGCATTTGAACATATTTGCATATAATTTTTATCCTACACACTCAAGTAGAAATATTAGACATAAATGAATGGGAATGTTTTATTATCATCAAAAACTAATGGAGGCAACAATCTCCCCCTTTTTGATGATGACAAAACATTCCTTGATTAATAGCACAGTGTCTTTTTATTCTTTTTAATCTTGCAGAAAATGCGGATTGCTCCCTCTAAATGTGTGCTCCCCCTTAGTGTGTGCCTATTTTTCTTATTCATTCCAACAAATTTTATTCATATCATATAGAAAATGACATTATTCATTTAGAGTATATACAGATGCAGAAATATAAAGTGATTTACAGCAAGTGAATGTTGATATATTTTCATCTTTTTTTTACAAGTGTCTATTAATAATATATTGTTACCAGATTTTATCTTTGCCATTAATTATTCATCAGATATAATATACTCAGCATCCATATGTATTCACAAACACAATCCATTCACAATGTCATAATGAAAATCAAGCATCAGTATTCTATCCCAATATCAGTATAACACCAGATTTTTATCAGCAGCAGTTAAAATACCATAGATAGTAAGACATCATCAGATATTTAATTATCAACAACCAACTAACATATTAGCATCCCATTTCACACATAAAAGCATAAACAACAAGGTTAAATTTAAGTGTTCAATTGGCAACATGGCACAAACAGCAGATTACCACAAAATAACAATTAATGTTCTGAAACTGCCCTTAGACAATTTCTACTTCCTATCTCCCCTAAAGTCCTTGCCATACTTCTCCCCCTTTTTGTCATCATCAGTTTCTAATCACTTTTTGAGGAGGATGAAGGAGATGACTCATCATCAGTGCAGTATTTGACATTGAGGGGTTGAGGAGAGGATTCTGGTTGAGGAGAGGGTTGAGATGGTGATTTTTCAAGGGATTGTTCAGGGGATGAAATCTCATGAGGTTTTTAAGGAAAGGAGATTGGTATTGGCTTGGCTTTCTTAGCCAATCTAGTTGATTTCCTCCTTTTGATGAACTTGGTTTTAGTTGCCATTGTTTTCTTGCCCATGCCAGGTGGTTTGGACTTGACTTGGGGAGCAATAGTGGTATTTACTTTTCCTTTTCCAAGTTTCCCTTCTACGATAGGAGCAGATGCAGATGTTGCTTACTGAGCTTTTACCTTAGCTACCTCTTTCTTAGCTTACTCTTCTTGAACCATTTGGTGGAAAAGTCCCATGATTGAAACATCTTCAGAATGGTTGAGGTTCTAGTTGAGGTTGGGGTTTAGTGGGAGGATTTTCATTAAGTGATCCAAGCACCTTAGTTCCTTGTACTAATTCTTCTTTGTTTTGAGGCTTAGGTGAGAGGGATTTTCTTGGTTGTTCCACCTCAAGTTCATGACCTTCAGCTTGCACCTCAGCTTCCTGTCTTGCTGGATCCAGGCTAGGAGTTGCAGAGCTATCTGTAGAACTGGTTCATATGGCATTTTTGTCTTTTCCTTTCATTTTGCTTTCCATTTCTGTTAATCTTTCTTCAATTTTCTGAATTCTTGCTCCATGATCTATGAGTTTCCCATCAATTATTATTAACAGATTAAAGATTACTTCATTTGAGAATTGAGATGGTTCTGCCTCTGGTTGAGCAGGTAAAGAGGATTCTTTTCCTAGACCAGCCTTAGGGGTTTTAATGTATCTTTCTCCATCAAGTTTGTACCCCATTTTAGGCAAGCTTCCTAGATAGATGGCTTGGTCTCTAGTTTTGACTTTGTCTACCTCATATCTAGAACTCCAAATTCCTTTCTTCTACACTAGAGAAATGATGATATTTCTATAAGGCAAGTTTATCTTCTCAAATATCCATGCTCCCCTCATCTTTTCAATCATAAACCTTCCCAGATTAAGTGCAACACCACTAAATGCATGTTCCATTAGCCATAAATCTTGGAGGCTAATGTAGCTTAAGCTTCGACTCTTGCCATGAAGATTAGTAGAAACAAAGTAATGCTGAATCCTTATTTGAGGACTTGTGATAAGCCCGGCATTACTCTTGAAGGAATACTTTTCTTTCTTCCTTGTGATAACTTCCCATAGGGATGAGGGGTTATAATTCTCAAGAAATTTGAATTCTCCTTCATTGCACTCTATTTTAAGAAGTTCCCCTAAATCCTCAACAGTGATAGTAAATTCTTTCCCATTCAAAAACACATTCAAACCTTCATCAAAATAATCATCAGGGTCTTCCAGTTCATCCTTGTGAACAACTATACTTGAATAGAATTCTTTGACTAAACTAGCACTATATGATCGATTTTTAAATGTGCTGAACTCTTTCAATTTTAACTCATAAAAATAATCTGATAAACTTGTCAGGATTTCAAGCATTTCATCAAAGCTTTCCCAGTCAATGTATTTTTCAAAAGTGATCGGTGCATTCTCTATTTTCCTAAATCTCTCTTCATGTACTTTATTTTTGAATTTAGAAGATTAAGGAGTATCTTTCTTGTGTGATTTGCTCTTTTCTTCCTTCTTTTCAGATTTATGGCTCTTCGATTCTCCAAATTTTTTACTTGCAGGTCCCAACTTAATCCTCTTCTTTTTCTTTAATATTTCAGCTTGCAGACTTTCTTCCATTAACCGTTTGCCTTTCTTCCTCTCCAAAAGTTCTTGAGATTTTCCTGATTTCATCATTTGGTTTGGATGATTTTAGACTTAGGGTTTCGAAAGGCTGAGAGGTGAGGGTTTCGGTTTCAAACGTTGATTTCAGCAGAGTGAGAGTGTAAAGAAAATGGGTTGAGAGTAGTTTAATTCCAAAAGAAAAACTGTCTAACTTCCCCTATTTAAGTGCAATTTGTAACTCACCCTTCAAAATTCAAACATTGCCTCCTAATTTTATTTTTGGTTTGGGCGGTTTTTCCTTCTTTATTTTATTTCCCGGTAGGCAGTTTCTTCTCATTATTTTATTCCTCCTACTTTCAACTTAACTGAGTCTTATTATTGAATGAGACAGAATGCTCTTAGTTGACCAAGACCTTTCTTAGTTGACTAAGTGCCTTCTGTTTTATGTGAATGAGTTAAAAATTTACCTACAACTCCTGCATATTAGTCATCCCTAAATTTCTTCTAATCTCACAAAATCTATCTTTATTTAGAGGTTTGGTAAAGATGTCAGCTAATTGATTGAAAGTATTCACAAACTCAATTTTAATATCACCCTTCACTACATGGTCTCTAACAAAGTGGTGTCTAATCTCAATGTGCTTAGTCCTAGAATGCTGTATAGGATTTTTAGATATATTGATTGCACTTATGTTATCACAGAAAATTGGCACATTATGTACTGTTATTCCAAAATCTCTTAGTTGTTGATTGATCCACAAAATCTGAGCACAACAACTACCTAAGGAAATATACTCTGCTTCAACTGTAAAGAGTGCTACAAAATTTTGTTTCTTACTTAACTAGGGTACTAGCATATTTCCTAGAAATTGGCATGTTCCACTAGTGCTCTCTCTATCGATTTTGCTTCTTGCAAAGTCTGCATCCGAATAGCCTACAAGATTAAATAATGATTCTCTAGAGTACCATATTCCTAAGGTTTATGTTTCTAAGAGGTATCTAAAAATTCTCTTAATAGCAGTTAAGTGTGATTCTTTAGGCTGTGATTGAAATCTAACACATAGACACACACAAAACTAAATATCCGGTTTACTTGTTGTTAAGTAGAGTAATGATCCGATCATACCTTTATAGAGCTTTTGATCAACATCCTTTCCTTTTTTATCTAAATCAAGTTTGGTGGATGGATTTGTTAGTGTGCAAATTGATTTCAACTTTAGAATATCAAACTTTTTGAGCATGTCTTGGGTGTATCTTTCTTGGTTGATGAAGATCCCTTTCTCACTTTGTTTGATTTGAAGGCCAAGAAAGTACTTCAGCTCACCCATCACGCTCATCTCAAATTCACCTTGCATTTCTTTAGCAAAGTTCTTACATAAAGCCTCATTAGTTGCACCAAATACAATGTCATCCACATAAATTTGAACAACAATTAAATCTTTTAAGTATCTTTTAATAAACAATGTAGTATCAATGCTACCTCTAACATATCCTTTTTCAATAAAAAATTTTGAAAGCCTCTCATACGAAGCTCTAGGAGCTTGTTTCAATCTATATAAGGCTTTGTGAAATTTGAAAACATGATATGATTTTTCAAAGTCTTCAAATCCTGGTGGTTGTTCAACATACACTTCCTCTTGAATAAATCCATTTAAAAATGCACTCTTTACATCCATTTGGTACAATTTAAAATTCATAAAGCATGCAAAAGCAAGCAACAACCTTTTGGCTTCAATCCTAGCAACTGGTGCAAAAGTTTCATCAGTCTATTTCTTCCTCTTGGTTATATCCTTGGGCTACCAACCTAGCTTTATTTGTAACTACATTTCCTTGCTCATCTACCTTATTTCTAAACACTCATTTTGTTCCAACAATAGGGTGGTTTAAAGGTCTAGAGACTAAGGACCACACACGGTTTCTTTTGAATTGATCAAGTTCCTCTTGCATGGCCAATATCCAGTTTTCCTCTTTTTTTGCTTCCTCAAATGTCTTAGGCTCAATTTGAGATATGAAAGTTAAAAGCTCACAAGTCTCTCTTGTTGCTTTTCTAGTCTTAACTCCTTCAAAAATATCACCTATGACTTGTTCTTGTGGATGGTTTTTTGCATATCTTCAACTCCTTGGAAGATCACTATGCTGAATTTCTATTCTTTGCAAATTTTCTAGAGGTGGAGTTTCATTTTCTCTTTTAGGTGAGCTTTCTTCATTATTTTTATTGTTCTCTAAGCTCATTTCTTCCATTTGCTCTTCTAGGATCTCTACATCATCATCATCAGCATGAATTTCCTTTTGTAAGGCATTGGACTCATCAAAAACTACATGGATTGATTCTTCAACAGTTAAAGTTCTTTTGTTGAAAACTCTATAAGCCTTTAAGTTTAATGCATATCCTAAAAATATAACCTCATCACTCTTTGCATCAAACTTACCTAAGGATTGTTTTCCATTGTTTAACACAAAACACTTACAACCAAAACTCCTAAGGTGTGAAATATTAGGTTTCCTACCTTTGTAAAGTTTATATGGAGTCCTTGATATCATGGCTCTAATTGAGACTCTATTAAGTATATATGCTACTGTGTTCACTGCCTCAGCCTAAAAATATTTTGGTAGGTTATTCTCACATAGCATAATTCTAGCCATTTCTTTTAAGGTTCGGTGTTTTCTCTCTACAACTCCATTTTGCTGGGGTGTTTTAGGTGTAGAAAAATTATGATCCAACCCCTTTTCATTGCAAAATTTCTCAAATTCATTACTTTCAAATTCTCCTCCATGATCACTCTTAATACTTACTATGGCTAGTCCTTTTTCATTCTCAACTTTCGTACAATGACTTATAAATGCTGGTAGAGCATCATTCTTATGAGCAAGAAAATAGACCCAAGTGAACCTAGAGTAGTCATCAACTATCACAAAGCCATAAGATTTTCCTTCTAGAATAGTTGTACTTATTGGACCAAATAGATCAATGTGCAGCAATTCAAGAGGTTTAGTTGTTGACACAATCTTCTTAGTCTTAAAGGATGTTCTAACTTGTTTTCCTAGCTGGCAAGCATCACATATTTTATCATTTTCAAATTTTATATCCGGCAGTCCAACAACTAGATTTTCATTGATTAATTTTTACATAGTACGCATGCTTACATATCCTAGTCTCCTATGCCATAGCCAGCTATCATTTTCAGCATTTGCCACTAAACACATTTCACAATTCATTTCAAGATCTTCAAGAAATACAACATACATATTCTTTAATCTTCTTCCTATAAATGAGACTTTATTTGTGCTTATATCTATTACTTCACACTTATTTGAATCAAAGCATACTTTAAATCCTTTATCACACAATTGACTAATGCTCAATAAATTATGTTTTAAGCCTTTAACCAATAACACATGACTGATTTGAGTTTGGGAGTTCTTACCATCCGTTCTTATACCATGGATTCTACCTTTTGAATCATCACCACAGAATATGGTTCCTCCCTTTCTTTTGTCCAGCTTAGCAAATAGCATTTCATCTCCTGTCATGTGTCTTGAGCAGCCACTGTCCATATACCAAGGCTGCTTCTTCTTGAGTTGGGCTCTTGAATATGTCTCCTTTAAGTGTAGCTCAACCTATAAAACAGAATTTCAGTTTTTCTTTATAGGTACCCATACCTTGATGGGTCCTTGATTGTTAGTAGCAACATAGGAACCTTTTGAAACCCATATTTTTCTTATTTTCTGTATACTTCTTTTCGTAAAACAATAATATGATAAATGACCAATTTTATTACAAATGCAGCATTTAGATACTACACTAGCAGAATTTTTCTTGTAGTAGACATTTCTTTTTAAAGTTTCATTTTTCAAACGTTTAAGAGTTATGTTTTCATCAAGTGTTTTTTGCAAGGCTTCAGATTTATTGTCCAGCTCTAATTTTAAAACTTCAAAATCTGTTTTTGAGTGTTCTAACTCAATTTGCAAAAAATTTCTTTGCTTAAAATAGAATTGAACTCTTCTCTCATCATTTCCAAATCATTTTCAATAGATGCAACCTTTTTCTTTAAAATCTTGTATTTTGAAAAGAGTTTTTCAAATTCATCATAAAGGCACTCATACTCATCTTGTAAATCATCAATAGAAATATCATAGGGGGATGAGGATATCTCGGTTTCATCATCTTGTGCCATCAAACACAGATTTTCTCTTTCTTCAACTTTTTCTTCCTCACTTTCAGAACTTGATGTGTCACTATCTGACCAAGTAGTTGCCACCATTGCCTTCTTTGATTTCTTGTTTTTCTTTGGAGTCTTATTTTTTAGCAATGGGCATTCGAACTTAAAATGTCCAGGCTTCTTGCATTAGAAGCAGGTTAGCTCATCCTTTTTGTTGGAGTAATCTTTGTTTCTAGTTCTCCATGAAGAACCTTGATCTTTTCTAAACCCTCTTCTGGCTAATCTCTGGTTTCTTTTGCCAATAAGCTTTCTGAATTTCCTTGCAACCAATGCCAACTCTTCATCATCATCACAGGATAGCTCTTCCAACTCTTCTTCAAGAATGTTGTCTTTAGTGCAATGCTTTTTTTTTTTTCTTTGCTTCCCTTCTATTTTCGTCTTCCTCTTCCTTGAGCTCTAGCTCATGAGTAAGGAGAGAATCACAAATCTCATCTTAAGTAATAACATTTAGGTTCTTAGCTTCCCGGATTGCAATCACTTTAGGCTTTCAATTTTTTGGTAAGCTTCTAAAAAGTCTTTTAACAATCTTATGCTCGGGTATTAGTTTGCCTAGCTGACTAAGTTTGTTTGTGATGTTTGTGAATTTATTTAACATGCTAGTGATATCTTCACCAGGCTCCATCTTAAACATTTCATAATTATGGGTCAAAAGGGCTATCTTGGACTACTTGACTTGAGAAGTCCCTTCATGGATAATCCTAAGCTTATCCCACACTTGTTTAGTTGTTGTACAGCTTGATACTTTATTGAATTCGGTGGGAGTCAAGGCACAATGCAATGTATTGATAGCCTTAAAATTTGTTTGAACTCTCTTAGTTTTAGCCTTGGTCCATTCAGACCTTGGCTTTGGGATCATCTCATTTGTCACTACATTTAGAGTTGAGGGAATGAATGGTCCATCAATTATGACATCCCTTATCTCATAATTAATTGCTCTAATATATATTGACATCCTAATGCTCCAATAAGGATAGTTAAAGCCATCAAACAGAGGTGGTCTGTTTGTTGATTGTCCCTCAGCAACTACTGATTTTAGTTGAGCCATTTGGATCTTCCCAAAAATGTTAGACCTTAATAACAAGGGTTAGGCTCTGATACTACTTGTCAAGCTGTACCATAGCTAAACAAGTGTGGGATAAACTTAGGATTATTCATGAAGAGACTTCACAAGTTAAGGAGTCCAAGATAGCCCTCTTAACCCACAATTATAAGATGTTTAAGATGGAACTTGGTGAAGATATCACTAGCATGTTAGATAGATTAACAAACATCACAAACAAATTAAGTCAACTAAGCAAACCAATTCCTGAGCATGAAATCGTTAAAAGACTTCTTAGAAGCCTACCAAAAAATTAGAAACTGAAGGTGACTGCCATACGTGAAGCCATGGACTTAAATGTTATAACTTTGGATGAAATTTGTGGTTCTCTTCTTACTCACAAGCTGGAACTCAAGGAAGAAGAAGAATAAGACAAAAGGGAAGCAAAAGAAAAGAAGAAAAGTATTGCCATAAAAGCTAGTATCCTTAAAGAAGAACTACATAGTCTATCTTGTGAGATGATGAGGAGTTGGCTATGGTTGCAAGAAGGTTCAGAAAATTTATGGGCTAAAGAAATCGAAGATTGGCTAGAATAGGGTATAAAAGAGAACAAGGCTCTTCATGGAAAACCAAAAATAAAAATGAGTCCAACAAGAAGGAAGAGCTTATATGTTTTGAATGCAAGAAGCCAGGACACTTCAGGTTTGAATGCCTCATGCTGAAGGATGAAACTCCGAAGAAAAACAGAAAATCAAAGAAGACAATGGTGGCTGCTACTTGGTCAAATAGTGATACTTCAAGTTCTGATGATGAAGAAGAAACAGTTGAAGAAAGAGCCAATCTATGTCTGATGGCAAGAGATGATGAATCCCAAGTATCTTCATACCCCTGTGATATTTCAATTGATGAATTACAATAGGACTATGAATGTCTTTATGATGAATTTGAGAAACTTGCATCAAAATATAAAACTTTGAAAAGAAAAACTGCATCTCTTAAGATTGATTTACAAAAGATACAGCATGACTTCAATTCTATTTTTGAGCAAAGAAATTTTTTGCAAATTGAATTAGAGCATTCAAAAACAGATTTTGAAACTCGAAAATTAGAATTGGAAAACAAAACAGAAACCTTGCAAAAGGCAGTTGAAGAAAATGCCAATCTTAAAAGTTTGAGGAAAGAAACATCAAGAAAGAACACATACTTTAAGAAAAATTCTTATAATGCTTCATCTAGATGTTATAATTGTGGAAAACATGGACATTTATCTTATGACTGTTATAGAAATAGAAACATGCAGAAAACAAGAAAAATTTGGGTTCTAAAAGGATCCTATATTGCAGCTAACCTTCAAGAACCCATCAAAGTATGGGTACCTATTAAGAAAAACTAAAAATTTGTTTTGTAGGTTGAGCTGAATCTAAAAGACATATGTTTAAGAGCTCAACCAAAGGAGAAGGAACCATGGTTTATGGACAGTGGCTGCTCAAGGCACATGACTAGAAATGAAATGCTGTTTGCTTAGCTGGATAAGAAAAAAAGAGGTACCGTTTCCTTTGGTGATGATTTGAAAGGTAGAATTGGTGGTATTAGAACCATTGGTAAGAACTCTCAAGCTTGAATTAGTCATATGTTACTGGTTAAAGGTTTGAAACACAATTTATTGAGCATCTGCCAATTATGTGATAAAGGTTTTAAGGTATGCTTTGACTCAAATAAATGTGAAGTGATAGATATAAGTACTAACAAAGTTTCATTTATAGGAAAAAGAATTAAGAATATGTATGATATATTTCTTGAAGATCTTAAGGTGAATTGTGAAACATGTCTTATAGCAAATGTTGAAAATGATGGCCGGTTATGGCATAGGAGACTTGGACATGTGAGCATGCATACCATCTCAAAATTGATAAAAAAGAATTTGGTTATAGGATTGCCTGAACTTAAATTTGAATATGATCAAATTTGTGATGCATGCCAACTAGGAAAACAAGTTAGAACATCTTTCAAAAGCAAGAAGAATGTGTCAACCTCTAGACCACTAGAATTGCTGCACATTAATCTATTTAGGCCAATTAGTACAACTAGTCTAGGAGGAAAATCATATGGATTTGTGATAGTTGATGACTACTCTAGGTATACTTGGGTGTACTTCCTTACTCATAAGAATGATGCACTACCAGTATTTATAAATCATTGTAGGAAAATTGAAAATGAAAAAGAACTTGCCATAGTTAGTATTAGGAGTGATCATGGTGGTGAGTTTGAAGGAGATGAGTTTGAAAACTTTTGCAATTAAAAGGGACTGGATCATAATTTTTCTGCACCTAGAACACCTTAGCAAAATGGAGTTGTAAAAAGGAAAAACCAAACCTTAAAAGAAATGGCAAGGACTATGCTGTGTGAAAATAATTTACCAAAATATTTTTGGGCAGAAGCTGTCAACACAATAGCATATATCCTTAATAGAGTCTCAATTAGAGCTATGATATCAAAGACTCCTTTTGAACTTTACAAGGGTAGGAAACCAAATATCTCTCATCTTAGGAGTGTTGGTTGTAAATGTTTTGTATTGAACAATGGAAAATATCCTCTAAGAAAGTTTGATGCAAAAAGTGATGAAGCAATATTTTTAGGATATGCATTAAACTCAAAGGCCTATAGAGTTTTTAACAAAAGGACTTATAGAGTTTTTAACAAAAGGACCTTAACTGTTAAAGAATCAATCCATGCAGTTTTTGATGAATCCAATGCTTTGCAAAAGGAAATTCCTGCTGATGAAGATGATATAGATGACCTTGAAAAACAAATGCAAGAAATGAGTTTAAATAACAAGAAAAATAGTGAAGAAAATTCCCTGGGAAGAGAAACAGAACCTCCACCTTTAGAAACCTTGAAAAGAACTGAAAATCAACACAATGATCTTCTAAAGAGCTAAAGGTATATCAAGGATCATCCACAAGAGCAAATTATAAGTAATATTTATCAAGGAGTCAAAACTAGGAGAAAAGTTAGAGAGACTTGTGAGTTTTCAGCTTTCATATCTCAAATTTAGCCCAAGACCTTTGAAGAAGTTGAAAAAGAGGAAAGTTGGGTAATGGCCATGCAAAAGGAACTTGATCAATTCAAAAGAAATCGTGTGTAGTCATTAGTCTCTAGGCCTTTAAATCACCCTATTGTTGGGACAAAATAGGTGTTTACAAATAAGGTAGATGAGCAAGGAAATGTCATTAGGAACAAAGCTAGGTTAGTGGCTCAAGGGTATAACCAAGAGGAAGGAATTGACTATGATGAAACCTTTGCACCGGTTGCTAGAATAGAAGCTATAAGTTGTTGCTTGCATTTGCTTGTTTTATGAACTTTAAATTATTCTAAATGCATGTAAAAAGTGTCTTTCTAAATGGTTTCATCCAAGAGGAAGTTTATGTTGAACAACCTTCTGGATTTGAAGACTTTGAAAAACCAGATCATGTTTTCAAACTTCATAAAGCCTTGTTGTCACAGCCTAATTTCCAGGCCATGACTGACGTAAGGGCCTAATGGGCATAGCACACTAAGCCCAAGCAAGCCTATTTATGAAATTCTATTTCATCATTCCCACCATCATTTATAACCACAAATCTTTATTCTCAATTATACATATTTTCGATAATAAACAAAGCAACCAAATATTTATATTTGTACTAATCCAAAATATAGTCATTCATTGTCATCTCATAATGGCATCATCATATCACATATACATCTATTGTTTGTAGCCTAAATCTTAGCGATTTACATCGAGTGTAAATCTACATGCAAAATTCTTGACGACCAACGAAGTGACTTGGGTGAGGGCACAGCTACCGTATGCCATATACTTACCAAGGGGTGAATACGAGTGGTCTCCTTAATCCCAGTCCGAACTAGCTACAGATCTGAAAACACACAATTTAAAAGAGTGAGTATAAACCCAGTGAGTGAACATAGGAAGGGAACAAGCAACGATAAGGAATGTTTTAGAAAACATGATGCACTTACAATAAAACCATGCAATTTAGTCTAATTTTTGGTTAAAACCCCTCATTTCAAACGTTGAATGTTTAATTCCTTAATGTTACAAGATCCATGATAAATCATGAAGTTGAATAGAATGAAAAATTTCAGCAATGACCAAGCAAGACAAGCAAACAGAGGGTTTTCTCGCTGTAGTGATAAGGCATTCTTGGTTTGCATATGTTTTGATTGTCCAAGTATATCTCCCATTACAGAAGTTCAATTGACATGATTTTTGTGTCATTAGAAAGCTAAGAGGCTAGGCTACAACTTTTATGTTTAGTACTTTGCCCAATTTTGACTAAAAAGTGGTCAAATTCTTTGTCAAAGTGAAAGCACTGCACCAGAATTTTGGAACCACCCGAAAGTTTCTTGCTGCAACGAAATTCAGAGCATGGATTAAGGCTGCCTACCCGAGAGTTTCTCGCTGTAGCAAAATTCAGAGCAATTTAGTTAAAGGGGTCTTGTTACATTGAAAAGCCATTTTCTTGCTGAAATGAAAAGCAATTTGGGAGAAATTAACAATGCCAACATACAACCCAATCATAAATATTTTCATAAACTTTCTATAACATATATATATATATATACACATACATCATCATGCATATCACCGCTGCCTCACCCAGCTCATGTGTAACCCCCACATCATGCACAGGCAATATCATCATGTGCACTGCCTACTCGCACACTCCAATATCATCTTGTGCACTCCTTACTCATACACTTTAATATCATTATCCACACTTCTGCACCCCATCACCACCGGCATGTGCATCCCCCACATCGCGCACACGCACGGTTATATTCATTACACAATATTATCTACCAATGTACAATACATATATATATATATATGTCAATATATAAAGGGATTTCGTAAATTCATTGCAATCACATTTCACAACACAAAAACGTTTCGTCAACAGCTTGTTCCCTTATGCATTTTGAAGAAAAGACAATTTAAACAATTCAAGTGATTCGTTCAAACATATATGCATATACCTAAAGCATTTTAGTGCAAGTTCACTCACCAGTATTTGTTCAATCTTTACCCAACTCCAACTTCCTCTAATGGTCCAAATGGGGAGGTGGGGCTTCGTTGGAACCTTGATGGTCTTTGTAGTTGAATTCTCTTTCAAAATTCTTCAAGCTAGTAAGGTAAATCACTCTTTCTCTCTCTGCATGTCCAGCTAGTGAGTGAATGTACTAAAGAAAGACTTTTGAAGGATGTTGAGGTGAAAAAGTGGAAGAGCATGAAAAAACCCTATGAAGGAGTGAGCAAAAACTTGAAATTTGGGCTTTCTATGAGAAGGCTATGGAGGAATCAAGGTTTTCTTCCCATGGAGGATGGAGAAAATGTGAAATAGAGAGAAAAGATGGAAGGAAGAAGAAGTTGCTAGAAGTTGCTGGAACTTAGATACTTATATCTAAAGTTTATCCAATTTCTCATTTAAATTACCAAAATGCCCTTGACAAGGTCATTTTGTCTTCCTCCCATCCTTTGTGCAACCTTTTTACTCTTTTGACACTAAGACAAAGTCCATAATATTCTAAAAATACTCGGGTTCACGAAAACATAAAAACTTAAACTAGAGATGTAAAATGACAATTTTACCCTTACTATAGAAATTATCAGTGTTTCTATCTTCTTCATTTATTTTACCATCATTCATTTATTCCTTAGGCTTACTCAGATCTTAATAACATTAGAAAATTACTTCCAAGGGCTCACCATGAGAAATGATGAAATTACCCTTGGTTCGTGTTATCACGTCTACTTCTAGTTATGGGTTTATGGAGGTCGAGGTTTCACAATATGAGGGTACTATGTGTCACACTTGTATGGATTGAAACAAGCTCCTAGAGTTTGTTTTTCTTGAGCTCTAAATTACACAAAGTGAGGAAGGAATTTTCATCAGCCAAGAAAGAGCATACGTGTTTATGTTAGTTCAATTTTGAGTAAAGAGCATTAAATGATTTCGACGGTAGAAATCTTTTAATTGCACCAATTTTAATATATTACTTGAAATGGTTATTTTGCATCACAATTCTTTGGTATATATGTAAAGTACAAATGTTCCATTTAAGTTTAAATTGTTTATATATTCATATGTTTTTAATATTCAAATTTTCTATCCCTGGCTTGTTTCCCATCTACGCCTTGCTCACGGAGTCGATGATCACTGAGTCTGTGAAACTCACCCCTCTTATCTTCCCTTTTCTGTAGATAAGTGATCAACTCGCGTGCATCACCTCAGCATATTTTGACTCGTTGTGACGTAGGTAATGGCATCTCTTAGACTTCCACTCCGAGTCGCTCCACTGCATAGTGGTCATGTTTGTGTAGAATGGTCAAAATCATAAAAAAATTTAAGTTTATCGGAATTGTATCACCGAACAACTTTGATGTTGTGTAATGGATTCTAAGTGTGATGTTTGAATGTATTCCAAAGCTTGCTAGATTTAGGTATTGATATCTAATTTCCAATTTTAATTAAAGCTTCCTATTCGATTTAAGTAAATGATCATATTTTATACAAGTCGGTAGAATTCTGATAGTCATCACAAGGCAGAATGTTATAAGGAAATGCTAGTCTTTGAATATACCAATTAAAATGTCCAATTTAGTTAACAAGAATCTCAACTAAGGCTTGTTTGGATTTGACAAGTCTCCACGCAAGTCTCGGACGCAGATAATGATCGAGAAGAGGGTCGTTACAAGACTTATCACCATGGAGTAATACATCAAACACGCATGAATATATTATATCACATAGGACTATGTCATATTAGTTTGCACACTGACGTGCTCAAAATTCGAAAGCAATACATATCACAATAACAAGTATTGGTCATCTTGTGGCAAATACAAAACTAGTCATTCCTTGGCATATCTCAAATAATACAAGACATAAACATAGCCATATCCATAATAGTCAAGCATAAATGACCAAACCAAATAGGACCAGTGAAGTACGACTCGAAACAAAAAGGCTAATGCCCACTGGATGCCATATGTTCACTTACCCAAAAGTGACAAAGATATTGGCTTTTTCCAAAGGACAATGAACCAAACAACTATTGATCTGTAAAACAAGTGCATCTCACATGTGTCAGATATAAATAACTTCGTGAACAAATATGGGGAGGGGAGCAAGCTAAACGGAAAAGTGTTTATCAAAGACACTTTCAAAAATGATGCAAGTAATCCATTTCAAACAATATCAAAGTTCGTCTGTCACAACCCAAATTTCGGGCCATAACCGACGCAAGGGTCCAATGGATGTAATCCACTAAACCCAAGCAAGCCTATTATTTATCTGACTTATAATTCCATCTAATATCACTAAGTCATATTTCATAACTTTGAATCAAAATAGTGATATACATTGCCAACTCGTACTGGCATTATTCCTTAAAAATTTACATACAATGTCTACAACATGTATTCTAAAAATTTACATTAAGTTCGTCTATACAAAACAAAATAACACTCGACTTCCAGCGGAGTGACTCGGATGAATATACAGCTACCGAATGCCGAGACACCTACCAAAAGATGGACACAAGTCTACAAGGACACCTAGTCCTAGTTACTGGCTGCCTCGTGATCTGAAAACATGAATTTGAAAATGGTGAGTATAAACCCAGTGAATGAACAAGGAAGGGAATAAGCAATAACAACAATGGAGAATTTAAAATCATGATGCACTTGTTTCAAAACAATGCAATTTAGTTCCATTCATGTTAAAAACCCATCATTTTAAACTTAACTCATTTTGTCCTAAATGTTGGAAGTCCATGCTCAGATATGGTAGCAAAAAAGTGAAAAATAGGGTAGCAATTAGACAAGATAGGAGACAAAACAGAAAGTTTTTCGCTGCAGCGAGAATGAATTTCGCTGTAGCAAAATTGTTACCCAAAAACAGAAAGTTTTTCGCTGCAGCGAGAACTAGTTCTGGTGAAAGGTCCTCTAACCCGAGAGTTTCTCGCTACAGCAAGCATGACTTTCTCTGCAATGAAAACAGAGCAACAAAAGAAACATTTTCCCTCACTCAACAAAAAGCCATCTTGCTAAACTAACAAAATCAACATAAAACTCATGAAAATTCTCAAAGTACAATGTGTCAAATTTCACATATATGTCAACCATATATCACATTCATGAGCTTTCATTTCATAAATCTAGATATGCATAATTACATA
>NC_030853.1:8309721-8312202 GCF_000208745.1 Theobroma cacao | reverse complement strand
CCGGCACCATCATGTGCATCCCCCCCACATCGTGCACAATCAGTGTTATCGTGTACATCCCCCCACATCGTGCACACGGGCACTATCATCATCTATCTCTCACGCCACCACCATCACAGACATGTGCATTCTCCACCTTGTGCACACACACTGTCGCGACCCGGAACCACCCTCGGGCCCATGACAACCGCCGCGACATCCCAATTGACACTCATTATCCGAAATGCCAATCAGAACCCCGCAAGGCTTACATATCAATTTCTTGCCTTTTCTGTGAGCAATCCTTTTTAAACATTCTATTTTAAACAATTTCCAGTAGTTTCCTGCTCAGGTAAATCAAAAGGCAAAAATATTTTAAAAGAATTTATAGATAAATATCACTATTCAAAATATTGATTAAAATATAGCATTTTTTTATATAAAATAATATTTATAGAAACACGTGTAAGAAATCTTTTGTAACGTGTAAGTAAAATAAATTCACACATACAAAAATTTACAAAGTTATAATGTACAATAATGGTTACAATGACAATTGGCCCAAAATACACCTAGTGTTGGTGCTAGAAACCTACTGTCTGTGTGGTTGAGATGCCAACTGGAATCCTCGATAAAATAGGGTATCTACAAGCTACCACAGACTTGAAATGTTTGGAAAGGAGGTGGGTGAGATTTTGCAATCCCAATAAGTAAACAAACATTATCATAAATATCTAAAGGCGAGTAAAATGGAGGCAAGTTTAAACAACAAATCACAAACCATTTCATAAGGTTTTCAATTTCTTTCTTAAACCATAAAACATTTATAATTTACCAAAACAGTTGTCAAGCCTTATAACCTTTATTAAAAACATGGCTCAAGCCAAAATGTAGTCCTCGGGGATACCTTGACCGAGGCATCTAACCGAGTCTGCCAAGGTTGTTAAGATATTTACATGTTAAACACATTCTAGTTTTGAAAACAAGCTGTTCCTTGGCGTTGGCCGAGTTACACATTCACTTGGGGGTTCGACATGAAATGAACTCTAACATTACCTCGGGAGTTACCTTCCTCGCCTCTACAACCGGAGTAACTATGAAACTAGATTTACCGTGCCCCTCTAATAGGCAGTCCACGGAAACCCTTCACTGCAGTGACTAAACCCACCAATTTTAATAAAATTTCGACAGTATAACGTGGCTTTTATTTATTTATCCAGCCTGCATAATAAAAACAGCTTACATAAATTTTCCAATACACTTACAAAATATAGCCACATATACTCATATCTCATAAGCCATTCATAGGAAAATATATAATTTTCAAGACAGTTAACAACCTCCAATTACTCAATTTCATAATCAACACAATATATCTTTATTTGTCACATTTATTTCTAAAACATCAAAAATCTCGTTTTAATCTCGTTTTCATTTCATAAAATACATAAAGAGCATTTAAAAATAAACTCTAGATAATTTACAATAATAATAAGTTTGCTCACCATTTGTACAAACTAATTGCTTTTTAGGTGCCCCGATAACTACTCGTCGGGTACGATTTCCTTGCCTTTACCGGAAGGCTCTCCTCCTAGACTCATTGCAAAAATTTACTCAATTCATCACATTAATGCTAAATCACTATATATTTGACTTAAATCCTATACTAATGCATGGTATGAAATGCAATAGCCCAAAATGGCTTAAACGCGGTATTAACCTATTTTTGGTACTTTACCCGATAAATTGCTAACGCGTTCCATTTTAGCTCTAAATTGTCCCATTCTCTCTCCAACATTTCTAACTATTAATTATCAACCAATATTCCTCTAAAATCACCAAAATCAGCTCACTCTCTTCCTTGGAAAATTCGGCCAAAAATGGGACATTAACTCGGTTAATTTTCTACTTTGTTTTTCTATCACATCTAACCATTTTTCATCATTTTCTCTTCATTTCTCTTAGAATAAAAATCAGATCATCATCATTGTACCTCATTGCAGATTCACCCAAGGGTGGGTATTTTGAAAATTTAATGCTTTCTTGCCCAATTTAATTTCTAAACACATTTAACTAACTAAAACTATCAATTTAACTAAAAATCAAAACCTAAAAATTCCAAAAGTCCTCCCCTAGAATTTCGGCCAGCACATGGTGTCACTCTTTGATCTCTCTCCTCAAGCATGCTAAATGAAAATAAAGGCATAGGAAAGGTAGAAATCAAGCTAAAATCGAAAAATCTTACCGTTAGACGCGTAAACGGGCAAAAAACGCGAATTCCCCTTTCAATTTTCTTGTTTCTCTTTGGTTTTTCTTTTTTTCTTCTTTTCCTCTCTATTTTCTCTCTTGTTCTCCCTTATGGCCGGCCAGCACTTAAAATGGGGTTTAAATGGGCTGACTTTTCATTAAAATAATATTATATCATTTTAAAAATGCCACGTGTCACTTTCCCATTGGCCCATTTTTAAAATTTCATCCATTTGTTTCCAAATTTTCACCATA
>NC_030853.1:8304282-8305951 GCF_000208745.1 Theobroma cacao | reverse complement strand
ATCTAAAATAGTATATATTCTCTAAAAACTCGATATTTAACAATGATTGCTCACAGGAAAGGAAAGAAACTGATATGTAAGCCTTGCGGGGTTCTGGTTGGCATTCCGGATAATGAGTGTCAATCAGGGACGTTGCGGCGATTGTCATGGGACTGAGGGAGGTTTCGGGTCGTGACACAAGTGTACCATTAGGTACAATATCGGGTTTTACAATTCTACCCCCTTAAAATAAAATTTTCACCTCAAAATTTCATTTACCAGATTCGACAAATAGATGCGGGTATTGGCTCCTCATTTGATGCTTTACTTCCCATGTCATTTCTTCCATTCGAGCATTCTTCCACAATACTTTTTGGAATGCTCTTGTTCCTCAGCACTCGATCCTTTCGATCTAGAATACGTGCCGGCTGCACCTCGAACTTTAAATCTTTATGCAATTCAATCGGTGGTGTCTCTAGAATGTGGGAAGGATTGAGAACATACTTTTTCAACATCGAGACATGGAAGACATTATGGATTCGATCTAACTCCGAGGGTAATTCAAGTCTGTAAGCCATTGGCCCAATCCTTTCATTGATACGAAAGGGTCCAATGTATCTTGGGTTGAGCTTTCCCCTCTTCACAAATCGAATCACACCTTTCATTATCCAATAAAACACCATAATTTATCATGATAGTATAATCAATAAGATTTAATACTTCAAAGTATTCAAATTATTACCTTTCCAAGGAGAAACCTTAAGAAAAACTTTATCATCGATCTCAAACTGCAAGTCTTTTCTCCGTTTATCTGCATAGCTCTTCTGCCTATCTTGGGTTACCTTTAGCCTCTCTCGTATAACCTTGATTTTGTCATTAGTTAAATCGATCAATTCCACACTAACTAACTTTTTTTCACCCACTTCGTCCCAACAAAGTGGAGTACGACATTTCCTTCCATATAAAGCTTCGTACGGTGCCATACCAATGCTAGACTGAAAGCTATTGTTGTAAGCAAATTCCACTAACGGCAAGTGTCTATCCTAACTTCCAAGAAAATCCATGACACAAGCCCTCAACATATCCTCCATAGTTTGGATAGTCCTTTCTAATTGACCATCCGTCTGTGGGTGAAAAGCAGTGCTAAATTTCTATTTGGTTCCGAGAGCTTCTTGAAATTTTGGCCAGAATCGAGGATCTCGGTCTGACACTATAGAAACAGGAACTCCATGTAGCCTCACAATCTCATTTATATAAAGCTGAGCCAGCTTCTCAATAAAGTATGTACTATGGACTGCTAAAAAGTGAGCGGACTTAGTCAACCGATATACGATCACCCAGATCGCATCTGTGAGACCCTGTCAAACTCGATTAAAACACGGTATTGTACCGAGTGGTACAACTAAGTTAAATCGAGTCTTGAACTAGTTCAAATAGAAATTCTAAGAGGAAATTGAAAATTTTGAAACCCACAGAACGACTTAGAATAGTGATTCGGAGTTCAAAGTCCAATTTGAAGTCCATCAGGAAAATTGTTTGATTAGGGACAAAATGGTCATTTTACCATTTGATGATTTAATGGAGATTTCTAGCCAAGATTTGATCACATTTGACCAAGAATAATTATATGAAATATAATTATGATTATTGGAGTATAAATGATGTTTAGCAATGAAAAATTTTGATTCCC
>NC_030853.1:8223750-8302507 GCF_000208745.1 Theobroma cacao | reverse complement strand
TTTGAAACAAGTGCATCATGATTTTAAATTTTTCCTAATTGTTGCTTGTTCCCTTCCTTGTTCACTCACTGGGTTTATACTCACCATTTTCAAATTCATGTTTTCAGATCACGAGGTAGCCGATAATTAGGACGAGGTGTCCTTGTAGATCTGTGTACATCTTTTGGTAGGTGTCTCGGCATTCGGTAGCTGTATATCCATCCGAGTCACTCCGCTGGAGGTCGAGTATTATTTTGTTATGTATAGATGAACTTAATGTAAATTTTAAAAGAGTAATGCCAGTACGAGTTGGCAATGTATATCACTATTTTGACTCAAAGTCATAAAATAGGACTTAGTGATAATAAATAGAATCATAAGTAAGATAAATAATAGGCTTGCCTGGGTTTAGTGCATTATGTCCATTGGACCCATGCGCCGGTCATGACCTGAAATTTAGGTCGTGACAGCATCCTTTCCCCTCTGTGTTTGCGACAGTCCCAAAACAAAATCCATAGTTACATGCTCCCATTTCCACTCAGGAACAGGTAAAGATTAAAGTGTACCTGCTAGCCTCTAATGCTCCGCCTTAACTTGTTGACATACGAGACATTTTGCTACAAATTCTGCTACGTCTCGTTTCATACTTGGCCACCAATAATTCTCCCGATAGTCCTATACATCTTGGTGCTTCTAGGATGTAATGCATAGGCAGATGAATGGGCTTCTTCCATGATCGCCTGTCTCAACTGGTTTCCCTCAGGAACACAAACTCGATCTCTAAACATCAAGACGTTATTCTCTCTGAGTTTGAACTCACTAACTCCCCCATCGGTCATTTTTTGAATTTCTTTCCTTAACTCATCATCAGACCTCTGAATGTCCTTGATCTGATTAAGTAACGAAGGTCGCACAATGAAGTTTGCCAATAAGGATCCATCCTCACCATTTCTCAACTGGACCCCAAGAGATTTCATCTCTAATAATGCTGGAAAATAACAACTCTAAAGTGCTGCTAAAGACGATGAAGACTTACGACTTAAGGCATCAGCTACAACGTTCTCCTTTCCCGGATGATAGTCTATCACCAAGTCATAATCTTTTATCAACTCCAACCATCACTTTTGCCTCAAATTAAGCTCCTTTTGGGTGAGCAAATATTTTAAACTCTTGTGATCCGTAAATATCCAACAATGCTCACCATACAAGTAATGCCTCCAGATTTTTAAAGCAAACACCACTGCTGCTAACTCTAAATCATAGGCAGGGTAATTTGCTTCGTGCTTCTTCAACTGCTGGGAAGCATAAGCTATTACTTTCTCATTTTGCATCAACACACACCCTAACCCCAACTTAGATGCATCACTATACACCATAAATCCTTTACCACTCACAAGAAGTGTTAAAACGGGAGCGGAGGTTAACCAGTTCTTTAGCTCCTAAAATCAATTCTCACAAACATCATCCCATTCAAACATAACTCCTTTACGAGTTAGACGGGTCAAAGAAGCTGCTATTAAGGAAAACCCCTGAACAAACCTCCGATAATAACCGGCTAATCCGAGGAAACTACGAATCTTCGTCACTGTCTTAGGTTGCTCCCATTGTAAAATTGCCTCTATCTTATTGGGATTAACATATATTCCAGCTCTCGACACTATGTGTCCCAAGAATACCACTTCATGTAACCAAAACTCACACTTCGAAAACTTTGCATACAATTGTCTTTCCCGCAAAGTTTGTAATACTATACGTAAGTGGGCAGCGTGCTCATCATTATCTCTCGAGTAAACTAGTATGTCATCAATGAACAGAATAACAAACTTGTCCAAGTAAGGGTGGAACACCTTGTTCATGAGATCCATAAAAGCTGCCGGTGTTGTAGTTAACTTGAAAGGCATGACCAAGAACTCATAATGACCGTACCGAGTCCTGAACGTTGTCTTGGGTACATCTTGTTCTTTAATCCTCAACTGATGATACCCAGACCTTAGATCAACCTTAGAAAACACTGTAGCTCTCTATAATTGATCGAAAAAATCATCAATCCTCGGTAACGGATACTTGTTCTTAATGGTCATTCTGTTAAGCTGTCGGTAATCGATACATAACCGAAGTGTACCGTCTTTTTTTTTCACAAATAAAATCGGTGCTCCCCACGGAGATGTACTAGAGCATATAAAACCCTTGTCCACTAACTCTTTCAACTGCACTTTCAACTCCTTCAACTCTGCCAGAGCCATTCTATATGGAGGAATAGAGATAAGTGCGGTACTCGAAAGTAAATTAATAGTGAATTCGAACTCACGATCGGGAGGAAGTCCTGGTAATTCATTAGGAAATACATCAAGGAACTCACTTACTACAAGGACATTCTCTAACTTAGGTTCCTCCCTCGATATATCAATCACGTGAGCCAAGTATGCCAGATATCTCTTTCGCACCAATTTCAAAGCTTTGAGGGCCGAGATTACACAAAACGGTAATACTCGACGCTCCCTCGTAAATACAACTTCTGCTCCCTCTAAACTCTGGAGAATCACTTTTTTCTTAAAACAATTCACCTTTGCTCGATGAGTGGACAACCAATCCATACCCAAGATCAAATCAAAGTCCCGAATCTCTAAAGGGATTAAATCACCCATGAATTCTTCTTTCCCAACTTTAATACCACAGTCTCTATAATACGTATTTCTTACTAATCGCTCGCCTAGAGGAGTATGCACTACAATCTCTTCCTCTAATGATGACAGGTTCCTATCTGAGAATGATGCAAATGATATGCTCACGTATGATCTATCGGAGCCTGAATCTATCAAAATATGTGCATCTCTATCAAACACAATCATAGTACCTATCACGGTGCTAGGTCGAGCTCGGGCTTCATCCTCAGTCACTGCAAAGACCCTGGTCAAAATCTAGGGCTACGGTCTGAAAGATGGCTGCTTTGGGGTATTACTCCCCATGCTTGACTGTATCACTAGGCCCTGTCTAGACTGTGATATCAAAGTGTCTCTCCACTGTATACTAGGACGAGTCAGAGGAGTAGAAGTAGTTATTGTACCCTGTCTCAATTGAGGACAATCTCTCTTGATATGCCCTTGTTGGCCTCATTGAAAACACTTTACAGGCTGTCTACATGACCCAACATGAAATCCTCCGCAATTACGGCATCTGTCCAATCCTCCTGAAGTCCTCCCCTGACTACTCATCACTGGCCGATCAAATCTAGAAGATCTCGGCTGTGACTGTTGAGATGGAGGTCTAGTGGATGCCACAAACGCTGAGGTAGTACTTCCTGCAGTAGATGTCGAATCTCTGCCTCTCTTTGAAGACTGACCCAGGAACGTAGGAGGATTCTTTCTCTTTGCGAACTCAGCTCGGATCCGTCTGTTTTCAGTGATGAGCTTCTCAGCCCGTAAGGCCATTTGTACAACTTCCTTATGTGGCTCCCTACCAGTCACTGTCATCCGTTCCCTGATCTCATTACGAAGCCCTTCCTCGAAATAATTTGCCTGATCCTGCTTAAATTTCACTAGCTCCGGCACATATAACATTAACTCGTTAAAACGAGTCTCCTACTCCTCTACAGTTAGATTTCCTTGTTTCAAGCTCAGAAATTCTCTTTTCTTTTCTTTCTGATGAAAGTAAGTAAAATACTGACCATCAAATTCTTTGAGGAAGTCAGACCATGTTTGAGGAGTAGTGGAACGGGACTTCACCGAATTTCACCAAGTACGAGCCCTATTCTCTAGTAATCTAGTAGCCACCATTAGCTTCATATCGTCATCTAATCTCATATCAGAAAAAGTCTCCAAAACTTGATTAACCCAATCTTTAGCTGCGATCACATCCAACTCACCAGTAAACGAGACGCAACCCAATTGTCTAACTTCCTTCAATTTCTTAGAAATGGAGACGTCTGATGTTTGGGGTGAAATAGGAGGTGGTGGTACTGGGGCTATTACAGGGGAATCAACGAGTGGAACTGGACCAGCCTGAGCTTGGCCTGCAAGAGTAGCGAGAAAAACCTCTAATGCCTGAGCTACCTCGAGTGTCATGGCAGGTACGCCAAGAGTAGCAACAGGTGGTGGAGGAGGAACAGGAATGTCCGTAGACTTAGCAGTAGGAACTGCTCTAAAAGAAGACGCAACCGACTCCTCTTCTATGAAATCCGATCAACTCTGTTTGGAGCAACCTCTTTCTCTACCGGTAGATCTAGTAATAGGTGGTAGCTCACGTCGATGAGGCATAATGATCCACAAAAAGAACGAAATTGGTTTAGACAACTTAAGACTCTATATGCAATTAACTAATCTTAACTGGGCCACACTAAAATTGTAAAATATTTTAAAAATAACTTTAAATCCAAGAACTTTAAAAATCAAAAACTTCTTTCAAAACCATAACCTTTTAAACCAAAAGCTCTGATACCAATTGAATTGTCACGACCTGGAACCTCCCTCGGGCCCATGACAGTAGCCGCGACATCCTAATTGACACTCATTATCCGAAATGCCAATCAGAACCCCGCAAGGCTTACATATCAGTTTCTTGCCTTTTCTGTGAGCAATCGGTTTTAAACATTCCATTTTAAACAAATTTCAGTAGTTTTCTGCTCAAGTAAATCAAAAGGCAAAAATATTTTAAAAGGATTTATAGATAAATATCACTATTCAAAATATTGATTAAAATATAGCATTTTTTTATATAAAACAATATTTATAGAAACACAAGTAAGAAATCTTTTGTAACGTGTAAGTAAAATAAATTCACACATACAAAAATTTACAAAGTTATAATGTACAATAATGGTTAGAATGACAACTGGCCCAAAATACACCCAGTGTTGGTGCTAGAAACCTACTGTCTGTGTGGTAGAGATGTCAACTGGAATCCTCGACAAAATAAGGTATCTACAAGCTACCACAGATCTGAAATGTTTGGAAAAGAGGTGGGTGAGATTTTGCAATTCCAATGAGTAAACAGACATTATCATAAACATCTAGAGGCGAGTAAAATGGAGGCAAGTTTAAACAACAAATCACAAACCATTTCATAAGGTTTTCAATTTCTTTCTTAAACCATAAAACATTTATAATTTACAAAAACAGTTGTCAAGGCTTATAACCTTTATTAAAAACATGGCTCAAGCCAAAATCTAGTCCTCGGGGATACCTTGACCGAGGCATCTAACCGAGTCCGCCAAGGTTGTTAAGATATTTACATGTTAAACACATTCTAGTTTTGAAAACAAGCCGTTCCTTGGCATTGGCCGAGTTACACATTCACGTGAGGGTTCGACGTGAAGTGAACTCTAACACTACCCCGAGAGTTACCCTCCTCGCCTCTACAATCGGAGTAACTATGAAATCGGGTTTACCGTACCCTTCTAATAGGCAGTCCACGGAAACCCATCACTGCAATGACTAAACCCACCAATTTTAATAAAATTTCGACAGTATAACGTGACTTTTATTTATTTATCCAGCCTGCATAATAAAAACAGCTTACATAAATTTCCCAACACACTTACAAAATATAGCCACATATACTCATATGTCATAAGTCATTCATAGGAAAATATATAATTTTCAAGACAGTTAACAGCCTCTAATTACTCAATTTCATAATCAACACAATATATCTTTATTTGTCACATTTATTTCTAAAACATCAAAAATCTCGTTTTAATCTCGTTTTCATTTCATAAAATACATAAAGAGCATTTAAAAATAAACTCTAGATAATTTACAATAATAATAAGTTTACTCACCGTTTGTACAAACTAATTGCTTTTTAGGTGCCCCGATAACTACTCGTCGGGTACGATTTCCTTGCCTTGATATGTAAATGCAAAAATATGTCCGATTACCGCTTAATCGCGATATCGATTAAATTCGACCGATCATCAATTAATTGGTGATTGTGTCCAAATCACCTCCAAATTAATCAATTTCTCCTCTAATACCTTAATTTACCACATACCATTTAAATAAAGTCAAATTCATCATTAGAACCCTCACAGTTCCTTATAGAAAAATTCAGTCATTTGGTGCACTAGCACCAAAATTTTTTCTACATAACCATTTCACCTTAATTTATCATTTTCCAACCCATTTTCCTTGAAATAAAAACAATCCCCCATTGATATGCAGCCCTCATGGTTCGACCAACAAGGAACCCTAGAGAAATTGAATATTGCTTTTGTGTTTTTGTTCTTAACCATGCTTAACTATCCCTAAACACTAACATAGTCTAAAATCAAATTATTCCAACAACAATTCCTCTTCCATACCCACTTTTTAGAATTGAATTCATCATGATAACTCAATATTCAACCATGGAAATCAAGAACAAAAGCATGGGTAAGCTAGGTATCAAGGAGAATTAAAGAAATTCTAACTTACCTAGCTTGTTTCCTTGATTTCTTCACTTTTTCTTTGAATTTCCACCTAGGTTTTCTTGTTTTTCCTTTTGTTCTTCCTTTTTTCTTGTTGCTGGATGTCTAGGCCGAATATGGTGAGGGAATTGGGGATTTAATGGGCTGATTTCTATAGAAAATAATAAAATAATCAAGCATGCCATGTGTCACATGCTTATTGGCCCAATTTTTAACTTTTTGACTTTTTCTTCTTAATTTTCCACCACAAATATTCTGGTATTTATCCAATCCTACCACAATTAAAATCCCTTGGTCTTGACAAGTGCTGGGGTGAAAAATTTACCGATTTGCCCCTGGGGCGAAAAAATTACTATTTTGCCCTTTTACTCCGAAATGTACCGGAATCTCATTATTTCTACTTTTCAACCTAAAATAACACTAATATTGATCAATATTAACCAAATGGGGCAAAAATTGTTTAAAAAAATTTTCGTTTAGTCCTTTAGTGGCAAAATTACCATTTTGCCCTTGTGCTCCATAAATACCGAGAATCACAATTTTTCACTGCTAAACATCATTTTATACTCCAATAATCATAATTATATTTCATATAATTATTCTTGGTCAAATGTGATCAAATCTTGGCTAAAAATCTCAATTTTATCATCAAATGGTAAAATGACCGTTTTGTCCCTAATTGGTCAATTTTCTGATGGACTCCAAACTGGACCTTGAACTCCAAATCACTATTCTAAGCCATTCTGTTGGTTTTAAAATTTTCAAATTCCTCTTAGAATTTCTATTTGAACTAGTTCAAGGCTCGATTTAACTTAGTTGTACCACTCGGTACAATACCGTCTTTTAATCGAGCTTGACAGGGTCTCACATTCTCCCCCACTAATAAAAATTCGGTCCCCGAATTTAAATTCAATGTAGAGTGGCTTACCTTTACATATCGAAGAGGTGTGGATGCTTTGTCCACATCTCATCCTCAGCTTCCCACGTTACCTCCTCGCTAGTGTGATTCCGCCACAACACTTTCACTGAGGCTACATCCTTTGAACGGAGCTTTTTAACTTGCCTATCAAGGATAGCTACCGGTTGTTCCTCATAGGTTAGATCATTTTGCAACTGAATGGTTTCATACCGTATTACATGTGATGGATCTGGGTTGTACTTCCTAAGCATGGACACATGAAACACGGGATGAATATTTGAAAGGTCTGGCGGTAATGCCAAACGATAAGCCACCGCTCCAACCCTTTCTAAGATCTCGAATGGCCCTATATACCGAGGACTTAACTTCCCTTTCTTGCCAAACCTCATTACCCCTTTAGTTGGCGAAACTTTCAAAAATACATGATCTCCTACTTGGAACTCCAAGTCTCTCCGTCGGTTATCAGCATATGATTTCTGTCTACTTTGTGCTGTTAACATCCTCTGACGGATCATGTGTATTTTCTCGGTTGCATCCTGCACCAATTCAGGCCCCAAAAGTTTCCTTTCTCCCACCTCTAGCCATCCAATGGGTGACCTACATCTTCGTCCATATAAGGCCTCAAATGGTGCCATTTGGATGCTAGTTTGGAAACTGTTGTTGTAGGCAAATTCCACTAAGGGTAGATATTGTTCCCACCTGACACCAAGGTCTATCACACAAGCCCTCAACATATCCTCCAATGTCTGTATGGTCCGTTCAGATTGTCCATCAGTCTGAGGGTGGAAAGCTGTGCTGAAATCCAACTTAGTGCCCAATGCTTCTTGCAACTTTCCCCAAAACCTACTAGTAAACTGAGCTCCTCTGTCAGATACTATAGAAATGGGAATACCATGTAGTCGCACTATCTCATCCACATAAACTCGAGCATATTGGGCAGCCCCATAAGTAGTCTTAACCGGAAGAAAATGAGCTGACTTTGTTAACCGGTCCACTACTATCCAAATTGAATCATATCCCCCACTGGTTCGAGGCAAACCCGTTACAAAGTCCATAGCAATATGTTCCCACTTCCACTTGAGTACTGGTAATGGCTGTAGTAGCCCTGCAGGCTTTTGATGCTCGGCCTTAACCTGCTGACAAACCAGGCACTTGGAGACAAACTCAGCTACATCTCTCTTAAGTCCTTCCCACCAATACACCTCTTTCAAATCTTGATACATCTTTGTAGCCCCTGGATGTACCACATAAGCTGCCATGTGAGCTTCCTCCAATATTTCTCTCCTCAACCCGTCACCATCAGGCACATAAAGTCTGGTTCCATACCTCAACACTCCATCTGTGCCTTTAGTAAACATTTTTCCTTTCCTACCCTGAGGATCCTCTAAGGCCTTAATCACAAACTCATCTTTACTTTGTGCTTCTTTAATCCTGTCCATTAAAATAGGCCTCACTCTAAAGTGTGCTAGCAAAGCATTTGTCTCCGCAACTTCCAAACGCACACCTATGTCTCCCAAGCTATGGATCTCTCTAACCAAAGATCTCCTACCAATGGAAATATGTGCCAAGCTTCCCATTGATTTTCGACTCAAGGCATCCGCCACTACATTGGCCTTACCGGGATGATAAAGAATAGTACAATCATAATCCTTTAGCAACTCCATCCATCTACGTTGCCGTAAGTTAAGATCCCTCTGCTGAAATATATACTTCAGACTTTTGTGGTCCGTGTATATCTCGCAAGTCTCACCATACAAGTAATGTCTCCAAATCTTTAAGGCAAACACGATTGCTGCCATTTCCAAATCGTGTATGGGGTAATTCTGCTCATGCCTTTTAAGTTGCCTAGATGCATACGCAATCACCTTCCCATGTTGCATTAATACACATCCTAAACCAACCCCCGATGCATCACAAAACACCGTATAACCCCCTGTGCCTTGCGGTAGGCTTAACACTGGAGCTGTGGTGAGACATGCCTTAAGCTTCTCAAAACTATTCTCACAAGCATCAGACCACTCAAATTTTGTATCTTTACGTGTCAGCTTAGTCAAAGGGGCAACTATTTTGGAGAAGTCCTTCACAAAGCGACGATAATAGCCAGCTAAACCCACAAAGCTTCTAATCTCCGTAACTGATGTTGGCCTTGGCCATTTTTCCACTGCTTCAATTTTCTTTGAATAAACTTGTATCCCATCCTTAGATACCACATGCCCCAAGAATGCAACACTTTCGAGCCAAAACTCACACTTGGAGAACTTGGCATACAATTGATGTTCTCTCAAAATTTGGAGCACTATCTTAAGATGCTGCTCATGCTCCTTTCGGCTCTTCGAATATATCAAGATGTCATCAATAAACACCACCACGAACTTATCTAAATAAGGCTTGAACACTCGGTTCATCAAATCCATAAAGGCTGCAGAAGCATTCGTGAGCCCAAATGACATCACCAAGAACTCATAGTGCCCATATCTTGTTTGAAATGCGGTCTTGGGTATATCTTCATTTCGGATTCTCAACTAATGGTACCCAGATCGCAGATCTATCTTAGAGAAACATTGTGCTCCTTGTAGTTCATCAAATAAATCATCCATCCTTGGGAGAGGATACTTATTCTTCATCGTCACTTTATTAAGCTATCGATAATCAATGCACAGCCTAAGTGACCCATCTTTCTTCTTTACAAATAACACCAGTGCTCCCCATGGGGATACACTAGGACGGATGAAGCCTTTATCCAACAAATCGTCTAATTGATCCTTAAGCTCTTTAAGCTCTGTCGGTGCCATTCTATATAGGGGTATGGATATAGGTCTAGTGTCGGGAATTAAATCTATGCAAAATTCAATCTCCCGCTCGGGAGGTAAACCTGGTAGCTCCTCGAAAAATACATCCATGAACTTTTTCACCACCGACACTTGACTTACATTTCCAACCTTCGCCTTAGTATCTCTTACCACGGCCAAGTAAGCTATACAACCCTGTCGTAATAATCTTATGGTAGAAATGACCGATATCAAATTGGTTGGAGCATTACTCTTATTCCCTTGAATACTAAATGATGGTTCACCGGGGAAATCAAATCTAACTAATTTATGATAACAGTCCACACTAGCATGATAGGGTGATAACCAATTCATCCCCAAGATCACATCAAAGTCTAAGGTGTCTAACACCACCAAATTCACCAAAGTGTCCTTGTCCTTGACTCGTACTACACAGGACTCATATTCCCATTCGACCACAAATATCTCCTTTAAAAGAGTAGACACCACTAATTGTTCCTCTCTCCTAACACGATCTCTACCCAACTAAGATGCAAAACATGGAGAGATAAAAGAATGGGTAGCACCAGGATCAAATAAGATTCGAGCATTCAAATCACAAACTGAAAGAATACTTGAGACCACAACATTGGATGTTTGGGCCTCCTGCTGTGTTAAAGCAAACACCCTCGCTTGGCCTCTACCAACAGAACTCTGATATCCAGACCTAGATGGCCTACCTTGAGAGGAAGTACCAGCACCTCTACCTCTCGATCCACTAGCCTCTTGGCCAGATGAGGCAGCAACTGAAAGAGCAGACGAAGCTGGTTGGGTGAAACCACATGCCGAATCTTGTGATTGATGAGCCATCGGACAATTCCTCCTAATGTGCCCGAGTTGGCCACACCCATAACAAACTGCTGTAGTACGTAAGCATCGTCCACTATGTCTCCTCCCATAGATATTACAAGGGTGGATAACTTGACTACTCTGTCTTGAATCTTGTTGCCTCATAGCATTGAAAGTTCTCTATCCCGTCCCAACACTAGCACTAGGCAGGTCACTCCTCTACTGGGATAATCGTGAATCCCTCTGTGGACCTTGACGGCTAGAAGATGAACCACCACTGCTGAAATCTCTACGGCCCTGATAACCCTCTGTCCTGGCCCTCTTTGCTCTATCCCTCACAGCCCTACTCTCACTGGTCCTCATCTCAATGCGCTGAGCACAATCTACTGCTGCGAAATAGGTAGTGAAATCTCGAGATGCCACAACCCTAAACAGTGGCTTTACTCACCCATCCACAAACCTTTGAATCTTCATCTCTTCAGTAGAAACGAGGTAGGGAGCATACCGAGACAATTGTGTGAACTTGATGTCATACTCTGACACCGTCATACTCGAAGTCTGTACCAAAGTCTCAAACTCCCTAGCTCTAGCATTACGTACACTAAGTGGTAGGAACCGATCTAAGATGGCTGCACTACACTCACTCCAAGCCAATGGCGCAGCATTAGTCGATCTACCTCTACACAAAGAGCTATACCACTTCTGCGCCACATCCTCTAATCGGAAAGCGGCTAACTCAACTGACTGAACACTGGAGCATCCCAAAGCTTTACATATCTTCTCCATCTTATCCAAGAAAACTTGGGCTTTCTCTGATGCATCAGACCCTGAAAATGATGGAGGCTTAAGCTTTAGGAAATCGGGAAGAGAAATCTCTAAGTGACCCCTCTCAACTTCATGATATTAGCGATCGGTCTGTCCTTGGGAGATAGGAGATTCTTGTACTGTAGGTCTCCCCTCTACTACCCTCTGCATATCCTCCATACCGGTCGCCATCATCTCTACAACCCGGTTAACTCCCTGTAGGCCTGTCGTTAAATCCTCAATAGCAATACCCCCAGCTGGGTGTCTATCTACATCACCTGAGGACTGTCCCTCCTCTTGCCTACTCACAGGTGTATCCGACCTCACCGGCCTAGTGACCCTGCCATGTCTACCTCGGCCTCTCCGGGTGGATGCCCTTGGCCTATATGCCATCTCAATAGGAGCATCTTGCTCCCTCATTCGTCTTGAGACGGCTCGTGTCTTAGGCGGCATTCTTACCTAGACAAGAGCAAACACCTGATATTAAACACATATTATAATTATACTTAAGCCAAAAGGTAGTTTCTAAGATAGGGAATCTATGCGATCATTTGGTTGTAAAATGTGCCACGATTCACACTTTACAACTGAAGTTCCCACATAAAGACCCGACTCTCCGCTGGACCAACAAAAGGAAGTTCTAGGACCTAAACAAACCTAGGGCTCTGATACCAATATTGTCATGACCCAAATTTCGGGTCATGACCGGCGCAAGGGTCCAATGGACGTAATCCACTAAACCCAAGCAAGCCTATTATTTATCTTACTTATAATTCCATCTAATATCATTAAGTCATATTTCATAACTTTGAATCAAAATAGTGATATACATTGCCAACTCGTACTGGCATTACTCTTTAACAATTTACATACAATGTCTACAACATGTATTCTAATAATTTACATTAAGTTCGTCTATACAAAACAAAATAACACTCGACTTCCAGCAGAGTGACTCGGATGAATATACAGCTACCGAATGTAGAGACACCTACCAAAAAATGGACATAGGTCTACAAGGACACCTCGTCCTAGTTACCGGCTGCCTCGTGATCTGAAAACATGAATTTGAAAATGGTGAGTATAAACCCAGTGAGTGAACAAGGAAAGGAACAAGCAACAACAACAAGAGAGAATTTAAAATCATGATGCACTTGTTTCAAAACAATGCAATTTAGTTCCATTCATATTAAAAACCCCTCATTTTAAACTTAACTCATTTTGTCCTAAATGTTGGAAGTCCATGCTCAGATATGGTAGCAAAGAAGTGAAAAATAGGGCAGCAATTGAACAAGATAGGAGACAAAACAGAAAGTTTTTCGCTGCAGCAAGCATGACTTTCGCTGCAGCAAAAACAGAGCAACAAGAGAAACATTTTCCCTCACTCAACAAAAAGGCATCCTGCTAAACTAACAAAATCAACATAAAACTCATGAAAATTCTCAAAGTACAATGTGTCAAATTTCACATATATGTCAACCATATGTCACATTTATGAGTTTTCATTTCATAAATCTAGATATGCATAATTACATAGACAAACATCAATATCATCATAATCACTCCCGGCTCATGTACATCCCCCCACATCATGCACATAGCCAGCACCATCATGTGCATCCCCCCACATCATGCACGATTAGTGCTATCGTGTACATCCCCCCACATCGTGCACATGGGCACTATTATCATCTATCTCTCACGCCACCACCATCACCGGCATGTGCATTCTCCACCTCGTGCACACACACGGTTACAGTCATTATATACAATATCATTCATCGTGCACAACACACACACACACACACACATATATATATATATATATCATCATAATATAATAGTGCATGAATCCATAGCAATGACATATTACAACATAAAACCATTTTTCAAAAGCTTGTTCCCAAGGCACTTGTTTTCATGAAAAACTTGATAATTCATTCAAATGGGTGGCAATTACATTATATTTCCCAAAACAAGTTGTGAAGGCAGTCCACTCACAGGTGACGAAAATTTGGATTCCGGGTGCACTCGGACTAATAGTCCTCAAGCGCAATTCCTTTGTCTTTTCTGGACATCTCACTACCTTGACAAATAACAAAGTCAAGGAATTTACTATATTGTCCCTAAATTGATATAAACTAATTTAAATTACTAATGCTTGATATGTAAATGCAAAAATACATCCGATTACCACTTAATCCCGGTATCGATTAAATTCGACCGATCACCCGATTAATTGACGATTATGTCCAAATCACCTTCAAATTAATCCATTTCTCCTCTAATACCTTAATTTACCACATACCATTTAAATAAAGTCAAATTCAGCATTAGAACCCTCACAGTTCCTTATAGAAAAATTCGGTCATTTGGTGCACTAGCACCAAAATTTTTTCTACATAATCGTTTCACCTTAATTCATCATTTTCCAAGCCATTTTCCTTGAAATAAAAACAATCCCCCATTGATATTCAGCCCTCATGGTTTGACCAACAAGGAACCCTAGAGAAATTGAATATTTCTTTTGTGTTTTTGTTCATAACCATGCTTAACTATCCCTAAACACTAACATAGTCTACAATCAAATTATTCCAACAACAATTCCTCTTTCATACCCATTTCTCAGAATTGAATTCATCATGATAACTCAATATTCAACCATGGAAATCAAGAACAAAAGCATGGGTAAGCTAGGTATCAAGGAGAATTAAAGAAATTCTAACTTACCTAGCTTGTTTCCTTGATTTCTTCACTTTTTCTTTGAATTTTCACCTAGGTTTTCTTGTTTTTCCTTTTGTTCTTCCTTTGTTCTTGTTGCTGGTTGCCTAGGCCGAATATGGTGAGAGAATTGGGGATTTAATGGGCTGATTTCTACAAAAAATAATAAAATAATCAAGCATGCCACGTGTCACATGCTTATTGGCCCAATTTTTTAACTTTTTGACTTTTTCTTCTTAATTTTCCACCACATCGTCTTTCAACTATATCAAATATTCAAAGAGTTTGGGAAATTAATCTCCGATCAAAATCACGCATCCCAAGGTGCAAGTTATGTGGCAAGTATAATCACATATCAAAACAAAACTTCAATACCATCGTCTCGACAAGTACAAACTCATGTAAAAAGGTTTGATAAGGTATTGTTGAAAACCCATTCTTAAACCTTTGAAATAACAATAATGGTTTGTAAAACATTCAAGTATTATCAAGAAAACAATTCATAAATATCAGGTTTTAAATCTAAATTTCAAAGAAAGTGAGATAATGTTGTCATCTTTAGAAAGGTCCTTGAAGAAATCGAGTGGATTTCAAAAATGACATAATGCATAGTAAATTGATTAAGCTAAGTTTAAAAACTAAAGTTAGGGCAATTATCCAAT
Organism: Theobroma cacao; assembly: GCF_000208745.1. NCBI lineage: Eukaryota > Viridiplantae > Streptophyta > Magnoliopsida > Malvales > Malvaceae > Theobroma > Theobroma cacao. The sequence continues at coordinate 8,287,402 of NC_030853.1, read as the reverse complement.
CCAAAGATCAAGGTCGAGAAGAATATTAAATCCAAATGCCAACATCAAACGAATATGAAACTCAAGCACAAAGGATGAAACAAATGTCAAATCCAAATATTGGAGTCTAAACAAAAACCAAATCCTAAGTCCAAAGTTGAAATAACGTCAACATCGAATCCAAAGTTCAAAACAAATATCAAGTTCCAATTCCATAGTGTCAAATATCATTTCAAATAGATCGTGGAGCAGGAAATAACATGAACAACCAAATCAAAGTATGCCATAGCAGCAAAGTGGTCAGATTCGTGATAGTCATCGATTGTATATCAAAGGTGGTAAGATTGTATCAACTACCAAACGAAACCAAATCAAAGGGATAGGATTCTGTTAACTACCAAATCAAAGCAAATCATGGTGCATAATGGATAGTGGCTACTGTCATTAGCTATAAGTCCATAACTCAAATAGGCTTCATTAAAACATTTTATGATATGTTTCCAAATATCCAAATATTCGTTTCCAATGAAAAGATAAATTCATTTCCCATCCAAGATCAAAGGGTTTAAAACCACATAAAGCCAAAGTATTCAAAGTCCATTTCTAAACAAAGGATGAATTCAATCATTTACACCATAGAGGCTCGAAGTAAAGACTAAATCAAAATAATCAAAATAATCAATCAAGCAATTAACCATGGACAAATATGAATTTTTTTTAGGCATTAAACAATTAAAATGCTTGTTCCCCATGCTCAAAACTAAATACATACTAACATGTTTACATAGTATATATGGATTTCATAAAATAAGCTTGAAACCATTGTTCACATCACAAAGTTTGTCAAAATAAGTTTTAATGCGAGGTTGTAGAATAGGCATGCTTAATTATATCAAAATAATTAAAAATGTCGTATCTATCCACCTCTTGAAGCGTGCCTTTTTCCTCTTGCCACCTTTCATTGAAAGCTCAGCTTATTCAACCAACTCAGACTACTCCAATATCACCTAAAAAGGATACTCAATCATCAATACTCTCAAAGTCCCAATAAAATGATATTCAATCATCAATATTCTTAAAAACCCTTAATAATTTTGGAATACTTTGAACACTCATTTCTAACCCTATTTAATCTTCACTTAGTTGCAATTATTTCCACCAAACTTCATCCCAACCTTATAATCATTAAGTAAACAACTTATTTTACCTATCCCTCCTCTTTGGTTAACTTCAAATGAAGGGATCTAGCTTTTAAAGAGAGAAGATAAAATCGAAAAAAACCAAGTTTTAGGAGTGGAAATCCTTACCTTTAACACTTGAAATCCTAGGTTGGATGATGGCATTTAGTGGGTCATAAAAGGTGTGAAATTTGAGAGAAAATGGATGGAAGAACAAAAAAAAATGAAATAAAATAATTGGTCTCGAGTTTTATGGCTTTTATTCTTATTTAAGCTATTTAAGCACTCTAGGGTCGACCATAGAGGGTCTAGGCTTGACCTTAGACCAGAATGCTTGTATTTCCTCTGTTTTTACTTCATTGGGTCGACTCTCTATGCATTGAGGTCGACTTTTTAGGCCCAGCCTTGTACAAATTGCCACTTTTAATGCCTACTTCTATTCTAAATCCCTTCCACAACCTCCACAACCTTTAGTGGTGAATTCTTAAGGATGAAACTAAGGTTCTTTGACTAGTCTTTACATTTCCTAAGCTCACCAAGTTATTTGTCCAATTTAATCAAGTAACGAAAACTTCGAGTTTCACATGATTGGGAGTCTTTGTAATTGTTTTGTTGGTTGTTCTCACCAGCAATCTGTGTTTACTTATTTTGGTTGCTCTTATTTCGCAAGTAACATTTTTTATAAGGATATAAATAGAATCAAATATCATATGGTAGAATAGAAAGTACTAACTACAAAAAAAGGAAGAAAATTTGTTTTCACTCAGCTTTTTAAAGGTAGAGCAACTTTTTTAATTATTTATAAAGGCTAATTAAAATCTCTTGATATATAATCTTCTAAAGTTGATATGGATATAGAGTAAAGAGAAAGGACTTGTGTTGATGCAGCTGATGCTGGACATCTGTCACTATGTTTATTTTTGGTTAACCAACAAGATTAGCCTTGACAAAAAACTTAAGCAAAAACGGGTGTCATGACCCAAATTCGAGGGTGCATGACCAGCATGCACAAGCCTAGTAGGCAAGCCCACGAAATTCAAGGAAGCCTTCATAATTAAGTTCTATTAATCATAATTCACAATCATAAGGCCTCGTGCCCAACATCATTTCATTAAACTTAAATATTTAATATTCAACATTAGCTCTTCAGCTTTTAATAACATTTAAGACTTAAACACAACATGCACATAGCCACACATTGGCTAGTTCATCTAGTTGTTTAACATCTCGTTACATAACATAAGGCAACTTTGTGCTGACATATTTCGTTTATAACATACTTTGTCTACATTGCAGAAGCGTAGATAACTATGACTCAGACTGTGACACAATGAAAATTCATTGTTAGCAGATAACATTCCACTTGTCAAAATTGTGTGTCTAACATCGACAATGCTAAGTCACCCAATCCTCGGTGTCTATTTATCTGCACAATACAACTAAAATGGGTGAGTCACACTAGTACTCAGTGAGTGGGAGCATAAAATTGTTGTAAATGTGCAGGGATAGTAGCTACACATATCCTTTAACATGCATGCATCTCATACATCATAATATATATACATGTAAGACAAGTCAGTCATCACTTGTTGAACATAGTCTATCATATCATGGTAGCTGTACTACGTTGCTGTCACAACCTAATTCCCAGGCCATGACCGACGCATAGGCCCAATGGGCATAGCCCTTAAGCCCAATCAAGTTGTTTTTTTTATGATCCTATTCATCATTCTATCCACCACTTTAAATGTCATATTTTGTGATTCTCACGTATGATTATTTCAACAATATAACATGGCAGTCAACTATTAACATTTATAATGTCACCCATTGCCAACTCATAGTGGCAACGTTAATCAAAATAAACATATATTATTTACGACATGTATCTTTGTGATTTACATCACATGTACGTATACATAGGCAAAAAGACTCATTGACTTCCAGCGGAGTGACCTTGGGTGAAAGTATAGCTACTGAATGCCATGGTACCTACCAAAAGGTGAGTGTAAATGGACGCCTCAGTCTAAGTCCCAACTACCTCTGAATCTGAACAACATGAAGTTGAAAAGAGTGAGTATTAACTCAGTGAGTGAACATAGAAAGGGAACAAGCATCAGTATGAGAAGTTTTAGAAAACATAATGCACTTATGTAAAAAATAATGCAATTTAGCTCAATTTCTTGTTAAAACCCCTTAATTCAACTCTTGATTATTTAGTGCCTTAGGTTTGAAATTTCCATGATCAATAATGAAGTTAAAGAGTGAAAACTATAGTAGAGTTCAAGCAAGGCAAGCATAGCAAAGCGAAACTCCCTATAGTGAGAATGAATTTTCGCTGCAACAAAATTCAAGGCAAAATTTTGAACCAACCACCCGAGAGTTTCTCGCTGCAGTGAGAATGAATTTCGCTGCAGTGAAAACTCGAGCAAGCGTTTTACCCAACTACCTGAGAGTTTCTAGCTGCAGTGAGAATGCATTTTCGTTGCAGCTAAAATCTGGGCTAGTCAAGCCCCTAGAACCCGAGAGTTTCTCTCTGCAGCAAGAATGAATTTTGCTGCAACCATAAATAGGGCAATGAAATTAAAGAATTCTTGTCACAATGAAAATCTATTGGAAAGCATTTGTTAAATTTTAACATTCAATATTCAATGCAAACACATAATATTTTCCCTAACCTCTCTATGGTATGTGTATACATGTATACAACTCCCGTCTCACCAACTTATGTGCACTCCCACACCGCACATAGCTAGAATCATCATGTGCACTCCCACACCGCACAAGGTAATATCATCATGTGCACTCCCACACCGCACATGCACGGTTACAGTTGTCTCCTAATAGTGCCATTCAATGCATAACATACACATCAACATAATGTATAAACATATGAATTCATCACATTCATATTTCACAACATAAAAACGTTTCATCAAGGGCTTGTTCCCATGCATATTTTGAGAAAAGTTCAATAAAATATTTCAAGTAATTCAACCAAATACATATGCATTTATCTCAAAACATTTTAATGCAAGTTCACTCACATGTCTTTGTGGATTCTTTAATCGACTACGACTTCCACTAATGCTCCAAGTGGAGATGTGGGGTCTCGTTGGAACTTATCACACACAATAGCATCACACCAACTCAATTGACATGAATATTATTCCAAAAGCTATTTTCCTAGATCAAGTTCTGCTAGTTATTCCTAACTAGCTTCTAATTACCATTTGATTGGCTACTTATTCACACTACTCTAGTCACACTAGAATAAATAAATAACTTTCAAAAATAAAACAGTCTATAATTTAATTATTGACCATCATCAACAACCTAAAAATCAACCCTAACTCAATACTCACCTTAGTGGTTTGTAGTTGAACTTCCTTTCAAGAGTTTTCAAGCTATTATGAAAGGTCTCTCTCTTTCTCTCTTATAAAACGTCCAGTTGTGAGAGAAAGTATTGAGGAAAGACTTTTTAGGGTTGTTGAGGTGTAGAAGTGAAAGAGCACAAAGAATCTTATGAAAAAGTGTACCAAAGCATGAGAATTGAAGTTACTTTGAGAAAGTTATGGAGGTTTCAAGGGATAGCTTCCATGAAAGATGGAAAATGTTTAGTGAGGAATAAGGATGGGAAGAAGAAGAAGAAGCTATTGGAAGTGAGGAGAAAGTGCTGGAAAAATTTGATTTTTATCCTATAGTTGGCTAAAGTTCCACTTATTTACGAAAATGCCATTGCATAGTTGACTTTGCCTTCTTTTCTTTGGCTCAAACATTTTACTTTTTTGACACTGAGAAAAGGTCCACAAAGATTAAAGGTACTCGAGTTCATGAAAACTTAAAAATTTATACTCGAAACCTAAAATGACCATTTTACCCCTACCGTGAAAATTATCATTATTTATATTTTCTTTGTTTATTTCATTACTCTACACATCATTCGTTTATTCCTTAGGTCTACTTAGGGCTTAATAATATTAGAAAAACCCACTTCTAAGAGCTCACCAAGAAAATGACAAAACTACCCCTAATTCACATCATCGTGTCTACCTTCGCTACATGTCTATGAAGGTCTAGGTTTCACAGCTGCATATCTCTAGCTATTAACATACTAAGGTGGTATAATCATCCTCATCTTACTCATTCGACATCATTACCAACATAACCGTTTATCAATATAATCTACATACATGGCTTAGCATACATACCTTAAAGCACTCACCTCGATGCTAAATCATAGCTCCTCAAGCAAGCAGCATATCATAATCATAAATATATTACATATGGCTCTTACCTCAAGCCTTTGCATTAATCATCATAACATCATAAAACATAATTCACATTTCAAAACCTAAGGCATGCCACTACGTAGTCATCACGTCACATGCGGTGGCCAATTGATGGACAATATAAAATAATATGCCACACCCCATTGCCACGGCAAATGATAGAGTCTAGTCATGCCCCATTTCGAGCAAACAATGGAGTCTTGTCGCACCCTATTGCTGAGCAAATAGGAGAATATCAAAGTCATTATCTGAAGCAATCTCCCCATGGATGGCATCACAATCCTCGTCCAAGGCAATATCCCAACGAATGACATCATCCGTAATATTCTCCACAGGTGGCATCACAATCATCATCCGAAGTAATCTCCCAAAGGATAACATTGTACACAATAGGCGAGAATCACAAGTGGGATTTCAACCACTGCCCCTGTTTACCAACGTCCTTGAGGCACAAACATAGTCACCATCACACAGCAAATGGGAATCACAAACAGGACAAAACCACCATCCCTGCCAACGGAACATACATAGTCACAAGGATATGGACACACTCAACCTCATAATATCCATCGTCCGAAAATCCTCCACGACGGAACATACATATCTCACATCATATCATTATCTGGAATCATCTATAGATGGAACATATTACTCAACATAACTCATCATTCATGATACTTGTCATCATACACATTCAATCATTAGTCATCATGTCTCGATTCTCATATTTAGAACATTCTCATGAGCATATTAATCACTTAGCCTAGGATAATTCTTCTAGGTAATTCACATAACTCTCATAGCATTCACTAGTTTTGACATAACATTACTAGATAAATTTATCACGTACACGTTCAGCATAGCATCATAATTTCCATAACGTTGGCTCATAACAGCATAACAGCATAGGCCAAGACATAATCCTTCTAGGCATATCACATTATTATCTAACATTGTCTAGTCTAGGAATTCTACCTCTAGACATGCTTATAGCTCAGACATAGTATACATTATGCATTATCATTATTGAAGCTTATATGCACCCTAGTCATTATACTCCTATGCATAAAAGTTTTCCCACTCACCTTGACAATTCAAGGGTTCTTTGTCAATACTTGCACTTGCATCTAACTTATGCCTTACCTTTAATTCATACACTTAGTTCTTGAGCATCATTCTCATTTCATGATCATCTAGCATCAACAATACATGAGCATTAATATTTATGTCGTAACTTTTTATTTCATAGCCAAATCCTGGCTTTTAAATTATTTTCTAATTTTTCTAAAAATAGCTAAATCTTTAGCATATTAACAAATAAACTCAAATCCTTTAACAATGAGCTAATCCATACCTTAGAAGTAGGATTATGCTATTGAGCCAACTCAAAAGGGTAATTTTTTTCCATCAAAGCTGCATCAATTTGAATCTAAGTTATCAATCGTTCAATTTGAAAATCAATCGATCATAGTACTCAATCTTACCTCTAGAAGCATTCCTCAGCTCCATATTTATTCCAAACAACTATAAGTGCTTCAAAAATTCATTCTTGGAAGCCAGGGTTTTAGGTTTAGAGAGAGAAAGTAAAAATCACCAACTAAACTTTTTGAAGTGAAATCTCTCAATTTTAGCACTTCAAATCCAAGATTTAACATTAGAGTGTGAAGGTTTTGAGTTGGGTGAAATTTGAGAGAAATTAGATGAAAGAATGAATAAATAAGAGAAAATGAAGGATTTTTTTTATTTTGGGACTTTTAAGCTTGATTTTTATTGATCTGGCACCTCAGGACCGACTATGGGAGCTTTGTGAGACCTTAACCCTTATTGACCCGTAACTAGTAGTAAACGCGATAACACGAACTAGGGGTAATTTCATCATTTCTCCTAGTGAGCCCCTAAAAGTAGTTTTCTTATGTTATTAAGGTCTAAGTAGGCTTAAGGAATGAATGAATGAGGGTAAGATAATGAAAAAGATAGAAATATCGATAATTTTCATCATAGGGGTAAAATGGTCATTTTGCATCTCGAGTCCAAATATTTATGTTTTCATGAATCCAAGTATTTCTAGACCCTTATGGACCTTGTCTTAGTGTCAAAGAAGTAAAAATATTGTATAAAAGCAGTGGAATAGCAAAATGACCTTGTTAAGGGCATTTGATAATTTCGTGAAAAAATGGATAAACATAAGACCTAAATATCTAAGTTTCTAGGAAGTTCTTCAAATTTCCAATACTTCTTCTTCTTCTTCTTCCTTTCTCATGTTTTCTCACCTTCCATGGAAGCTTGCTTTGAAACTTCCATAGATTTTCTCGAGTTAACCCCGATTTTCATATTTGTGTGCACCATTTCACAAAGTTCTTTGTGCTCTTTTACTTTTTCACCATACAACCCTCAAAAGCCTTTCTTTAATACTTTCTCTCACTAGTTGGACATTTTAGAGAGAGAAAGGGAGATTTTTCACAAGAAATTGAAAGCTTTTGAAAAGGAATTCAACTACAAAGCTACAAAGGTAAGTAATGAAATTGAGTGGATTTTTCTTAAGTTGTTGAGAATGGCTAGTAGCTAGATTTGTGAGTGTTTTGTAGTTTAGGTGGTTTATTCATTTTAGTGTTACTAGAATAGTGAAAATAGATAGTCACTTAATGGCAGTCGGAAGTTAGCTAGGGATGACTAGTGGTACCCAATTTAGAAAATAGCTTTGGAATGGTATTAATGCCAAGTTGGGTTGATTGTGATGTTGTTGTGTATGATAGGTTACAACTAAACCCCACACCTCCATTCGGAACATTAGTCGAAGTTAGAGCCCATCGAAACATCAATAAAGATTGGTGAGTGAACTTGCATTTCAAAATGTTTTGGGAAAATGTTTATGTGTTTCAATGAATCATTTGGGAATTTTATTGATTTGTGCTTTAAAATTGCTTGAGAGCAAGCCCTTGATAAAATTTTTGATGTTATGAAATGTGAAATGTGTAAAATGATGAATCCATATGTTTTTGTATGATGTTGATATATATATATATATATATATGTATACTATGTCATAAATGGTACCATTGTGTGACAAATGCAACCGTGCATGTGCGAGGTGAGTGTGCACTTACCGGTGATGACAGTGGTGAGGGAGATGGATAGTGATACTGTCCAGCTATGTGCACGATGTGGTGGGATGCACATGAGCTAGGTGAGATGGGATATCTGGCTATGTGCATGATGTGGTGGGATGCACATGAGTTGGGTGAGATGGGATGCCCGACTATGTGCACGATGTGGTGGGATGCACATGAGCTGGGTGAGATGGGACGTTCGACTATGTGCACTATGTGGTGGGATGCACATGAGCTGGGTGAGGCAGGATGTTTGCTGGAAATTTCCTCTCTTTCAAATTTCATGCTAAATATGGTTCTTTCATCGTTAAAGGATTTAATAACTAGGGGTTTAATGGAGGGATTTTAATAAAAACTTGAATTAAGTTGCATTGTTTTCAAATAAGTGCATCATGATTATCAACTTTCCTTATTGTTGCTTGTTCCCTTCTTATGTTCACTCACTGAGTTTGTACTCACTGTTTTCAACTTCATGTTTTCAGATTAAGCGGCAATTGGAACCTAGGTTGAGGTGTTCACATAGTTTCGTCTTCTTGGTAGGTATGTTGACATTCAATAGCCGTTCTTGCACCTTGGTCACTCCGTTGGAAGCCCAAAGTCATTTTTGTTTATAAATACAAATATGTGATGTGAAATACTAAGATGCATGCCTTAGACCATATATGTATATTTGATTTGGTAAGCCACCATGAGTGGCAATGGTTAATATTATTACGGGTTAATATAAATGCAGTTTTGATTGCTATAGCTTATTAGTAAAGTACTTGAAGGGTGGCATTGTGAGATGTAGCTTTCAGAATAATTGTTGGGATGACGAGCAAAATTACGTAAATAGGCTTGCTTGGGCTTAGTGGACTACGTCCATTGAGTCCATGCGACGATCATGGCTCGAAAATCAGGTCATGACAAAGTTAGTATCAGAGCCTTAGGTTACCTAGGTCCTAGGACTTCCTTTTGTTGGTCTAGCGAAGTGTTGGGTCTTTATGTGGAAACTTTGATTGTGAAGTGTGAACCGTGACACATTTTACAACCAAGGGACCGCATAGATTCCCTATCTTAGAAACCACATTTTTCCCTTAAGTATAATTATAAAATGTGTTTAATGATAGGTGTTTGCTCTTGTCTAGGTAAGAATTTCGCCTAAGACACGAGCCGCCTCAAGATGGATGGGGGAGCAAGATGCTCCTAATGAGATGACAGATAGGCCACAAGCATCCACCCTTAGGAGGCGAGGTAGACATGACAAGGCCACTAGGCCGGTAAGGGCTGATAGGCCTATGGGTAGATGAGAGGAGGGACAGTCTTCTGGTGATATGGATAGACAACCAACTGGGGGCATTACCATCGAGGACTTGGCGGAAGGCCTATAAGGAGTTAATCGAGTTGTAGAGATGATGGCAGCCCGTATGGACTATATACAAATGATGGTGGAGGGGAGATCTACGATACAAGAATCTCGTAGTTCCCAAGGACAGGCTGATCTCCAACATCTTGAGGTTGAGAAGGGTCATTTAGAGGTTTCTCTTCCTGGTTTTCTAAAGCTTAAGCCTTTGTCATTTTCAGGGTCTGATGCATTGGAGAAACCCTAGATTTTCTTAATAAGATGGAGAAAATTTGTAATGACTTGGGATGTTCTAGTGTCCTATCATTCGAGCTAGCCGCCTTTCGATTAGAGGACGTGGTGCAAGAGTGGTATAGCTCCTTATGTAAAGGCAAACCGACAGATGCAGCACCGTTGACTTGAAGTGAGTTCAGTATAGCCTTTTTAGATCAATTTTTACCACTCAGTGTACGTAATGCCAGAGCCAAGGAGTTTGAGGCTTTGGTACAGACCTCGAGTATGACAGCGTCAAATTACGACATAAAATTCACACAATTGTCTCCGTAGACGCCCTATCTAGTCTCTACCGAGAAGATAAAGATATAAAGGTTTATGGATGGGCTAGTGGAACCATTGTTTAGGGCTGTGGCATCTCAAGATTTTAATACCTACTCTACAGCAGTGGATTGTGCTCAGCGAATTGAGATGAGGACTAGTGAGAGTAGGGCTGAGAAGGATAGAGCAAAAAGGGCCAAGACAGAAGGTTATCAAGGTCGTAGAAATTTCAACAGTGATATTTCATCTTCTAGCCATCAGGGCCCACAAAAGGACTCACAATTACCCCAACAGTGGAGTAACTTGACTAATGCCAGTGTTGGATTAGAGTTGAAAACTTTTAGTGAAGGAAGGCAGCAAGATTCTAGACAGGGTAGTCAAGTTATCGACTTTTGTGATACTTGTGGGAGACGACATAGTGGACGATGCTTACGTACTATGAGAGTTTGTTATGCTCATTAATCACAAGATTCTGCTTACGGCTCCACTCAGCCAGCTTCGTCTGCTCGTTCAGTAGCTACTTCATCTGATCGGGAGGCCAGTGGATCAAGAGGTAGAGGTGTTGTTACTTCCTCTCAGGGCAAGTCTTTTGGGTTTAGACGTTAGAGTTCCGTCGGTAGAGGCCAAGCGAGGGTATATGCTTGAACACCCCAAGAGGCCCAAATATCCAATTTAGTGGTCTCAGGTACTTTTTCTATTTGTAATATTGATGCTCAAGTATTGTTTGATCCTGGTGCTACCCATTCCTTTATTTCTCCATCTTTTGCACTTCGTTTGGATAAGGATCGTGTTAGGAGAGAAGAAAAATTGGTGGTGTCTACTCCTTTAAAGGAGGTATTTGTGGCTGAATGGGAATATGAATCCTGTGTAGTTCGAGTCAAGGACAAAAACACATTGGTAAATCTAGTGGTGTTAGACACCTTAGATTTTGATGTGATTTTGGGAATGGATTTGCTATCATCCTGCCATGCTAATGTGGACTGATACCATAAATTGGTTAGATTTGATTTTCTCGGTGAACCATCATTTAGTATTCAAGGGGATAGAAGCAATGCTCCCACCAATTTGATATCAGTCATGTCTACCGGAAGGCTATTAAGACAGGGTTGTCAAAGTTACTTGGCTGTTGTGAGGGATACTCGAACGAAGGTTGGAGATATAGGCCAAGTGTCGGTAGTAAATGAGTTTATGGATGCATTTCCCGAAGAACTATCAGGCTTACCCCTTGAGCGAGAGATTGAATTTTGTATAGATTTTATTCCTGACACTAGACCCATATCCATACCCCCATACCAAATGGCACCGACGAAGCTTAAGGTACTTAAAGATCAGTTGGAGGATTTGTTAGATAAAGGCTTCATTCGCCCTAGAGTCTCACCATGGGGAGCACCGGTGCTATTTGTAAAGAAGAAAGATGGGTCACTTAGATTATGCATTGACTACCGACAACTTAATAAGGTGACGGTGAAGAATAAGTACCCCTTTCCAAGAATAGATGATTTATTTGATTAGCTACAGGGAGCACAATGTTTCCCTAAGATAGATCTACGATCTGGGTACCATCAATTGAGGATCCGGAGTGAAGATATCCCCATGACCGCATTTGGAACAAGATATGGGCACTATGAGTTCTTGGTGATGTCATTTGGGCTTACGAATGCTCCGCGGCATTTATGGATTTGATGAATTGAGTGTTCAAGCCTTATTTGGACAAGTTTGTGGTGGTGTTTATTGATGACATTTTGATCTACTCGAAGAGCCGAGAGGAGCATGAGAAACACCTTAAAATAGTGCTTCAAACTTTGAGAGAACATCGATTGTATGCCAAGTTCTCCAAGTGTGAGTTCTGGCTTGAAAGTGTTGCATTCTTAGGACATGTGGTCTCTAAGGATTGGGTACAAGTCGATCCAAAGAAAATTGAGGTAGTGGAAAAGTGGCCAAGGCCAACATCAATTACGCAGATTAGAAGATTTTTGGGTTTGACGGGTTATTATCGTCGTTTCGTGAAGGACTTCTCAAAAATAGCTGCCCCTCTGACTAAGCTGACATGTAAGGATACAAAATTTGAGTGGTCAAAGTATTATGAGGATAGTTTTGAGAAGCTTAAGGCATGTCTCACCACAGCTCCAGTATTAAGCCTACCGTAAGGCACAAGGGGTTATACGGTATTTTGTGATGCCTCACGGGTTGGTTTAAGGTGTGTATTAATGCTGCATGGGAAGTTGATTTCATAGGCAACATGATAACTTAAAAGGCATGAGCAAAATTACCCCGCACACGATTTGGAGATGGTAGCAATCATGTTTGCCTTAAAGATTTAGATACATTATTTGTATGGTGAGACTTGTGAGATATATACAGACCATAAAAGCCTGAAGTATATATTTCAGTAAAGGGATCTTAACTTACGGCAATGTAGGTGGATGGAGTTGCTAAAGGATTATGATTATACTATTCTTTACCATCCCGGTAAGGCAAATGTAGTGGCAAATGCCTTGAGTCAAAAATCGATGTGGAGCCTTGCACATATCTCTACAGTTATGAGACCCTTGATTAGGGAGATGCATAGCTTGGGAGATATAGGTGTGCATTTGGAAGTTTCGGAGGCAAATGCATTGCTAGCACATTTTAGAGTGAGGACTATCTTAATGGACCGAATTAAGGAAGCACAAAGTAAAGATGACTTTATAACTAAGGCCTTAGAGGACTTTCAAGGAAGAAAAGGAAAAATGTTTACTAAAGGCACAGATGGAATATTAAGGTATGGAGCTAGACTTTATGTGCCAAATAGTGATGGATTGAAGAGAGAAATATTGGAGGAGGCGCATATGGCAGCCTACGTGGTACATTCGGGAGCTACCAAAATGTACCAAGATTTGAAAGAGGTAAACTGGTGGAAAGGACTTAAGAAAGATGTAGCTGAGTTTGTCTCCAAGTGCTTTGTCTGTCAACAGGCTAAGGCAGAACATCAGAGGCCCGCAAGACTACTACAGCCCTTACTAGTGCCCGAGTGGAAGTGGAAGCATATTGCAATGGATTTTGTAACGAGTTTACCTTGAACTAGTGGGGGTTACAACTTGATCTGGGTCATAATGGACCAGTTAACAAAATCAGCTCATTTTCTTACGGTTAAAACTACATACGGGGTTGCCTAATATGCCCAGCTTTATCTAGACAAGATAATACGGTTTCATGGCATTCCTGTTTCTATAGTATCTGATAGGGGGCACAGTTCACCAATAGGTTCTGGGAAAAGCTGCAAGAAGCATTGGGCACTAAGTTGGATTTTAGCACGGCTTTCCACCCTTAGACTGATGGACAGTTTGAACGGATGATACGGATATTGGAACATATGTTGAGGGCCTGTGTAGTAGACCTTGGACACCGGTGGGATCGATATCTACCCTTAAGAGAGTTTGCCTATAATAACAGTTTCCAAGCTAGCATCCAAATGGCACCATTTGAAGTATTATATGGACGGAGGTGCAGGTCACCCATTGGATGGCTAGAGGTGGGAGAAAGGAAACTCTTGGGGCCTGAGTTGGTGTAGGACGCCATCGAGAAAATACGCTTGATTCGTCAAAGGATGTTATCAGCATAAAGTAGACAAAAGTCATATGCTGATAATAGACGGAGGGACTTGGAGTTTTAAGTGAGGGATCACGTATTTTTTAAGGTCTCGCCAACTAAAGGGGTAATGAGGTTTGGCAAGAAAGGAAAATTAAGTCCTCGATATATAGGACCCTTTGAGATCTTAAAAAGGGTTGGAGCAGTGGCATACCGTTTGGCGCTGCCACAAGACCTTTTGACTATTCACCTTGTATTTCATGTGTTGATGCTTAGGAAGTATAACTCGAATCCATCTCATATAATATGGTATGAAACCATCCAATTGCAAGATTACTTGACCTATGAGGAGCAACCGGTAGCTATCCTAGATCGGCAAGTCAAAAAGCTCCGTTCAAAGGATGTAACCTCAGCGAAGGTGTTATGGCGAAACCATACCAACAAGAAGGTAATGTGGAAAACCAAGGAGGAGATACGGACAAAGTATCCACACCTCTTTAATACTCAAAGGTACACTAGTTTATACTAGATTTAAATTCGGGGATCGAATTTCTTTTAGTGGGAGAGAATGTGAGACCTTGACCCCTATTGACTCGCAACTAGCAATAGACGCGATAATACGAACTAGGGGTAATTTCATTATTTCTCCTAGTGAGCCCTTGAAAGTAGTTTTTTAATGTTATTAAGGTCTAAGTAGGCCTAAGGAATGAATGAATGAGGGTAAGATAATGAAGAAAATAGAAATATGGATAATTTTCATGGTAGGGGTAAAACAGTCATTTTGCATCTCGAGTCCAAATTTTTAAGTTTTCATGAACCTGAGTATTTCTAGACCCTTATGGACCTTGTCTCATTGTCAAAGAAGTAAACAGATTGTATAAAAGTAGTGGAAAAACAAAATGACCTTGTTAAGAGCATTTTGGTAATTTCGTGAGAAAATGGATAAACATAAGGCATAAATATCTAAATTTCTAGGAAGTTCTTCAAATTTCCAGCAATTCTTCTTCTTCTTCTTCCTTTCTCATGTTTTCTCACCTTCCATGGAAGCTTGATTTGAAACTTCTATAGATTTTCTCGAGTTAACCCCGATTTTCATGTTTTTGTGCACCCTTCCACAAAGTTCTTTGTGCTCTTTTACTTTTTCACCATAAAACCCTCAAAAGCCTTTCCTTAATACTTTCTCTCACTAGTTGGACATTTTAGAGAGAGAGAGGGAGATTTTTCACAAAAGATTGAAAGCTTTTGAAAGGGAATCAACTACAAAGCTACAAAGGTAAGTAATGAAATTTAGTTGATTTTTCTTAAGTTGTTGAGAATGGTTAGTGGCTAGATTTGTGAGTGTTTTGTAGTTGAGGTGGTTTATTCATTTTAGTGCGACTAGAATAGTGAAAATAGATAGTCACTTAATGGTAGTCAGAAGCTATCTAGGGATGACTAGTGGAACCCGATTTAGAAAATAGCTTTGGAATGGTATTAATGCCAAGTTGGGTTGATTGTGATGTTGTTGTGTATGATAGGTTCCAACGAAACCCCACACCTCCATTCGGAACATTAGTCAAAGTTAGAGCCCACCAAAACATCAATAAAGACTGGTGAGTGAACTTGCATTTTAAAATGTTTGGGGGAAATGTTTACGTGCTTCAATGAATGATTTGAGAATTTTATCGATTTTTGCTTTAAAATTGCCTGAGAACAAGCCCTTGATAAAATTTTTGATGCTGTGAAATGTGAAATGTGTAAAAAGATGAATCCTATGTTTTTGTATGATGTTGATATATATATATATATGTGTATACTATGTCATAAATGGTACATTGTGTGACAAATCCAACCGTGCATGTGTGGGGTAAGTGTGCACTTGTCGGTGATGACGGTGATGAGGGAGTTGGATGGTGATACTATCCTACTATGTGCACAATGTGGTGGGATGCACATGAGCTGGGTGAGATGGGATATCCTGCTATGTGCACGATGTGGTGGGATACACATGAGTTGGGTGAGATGGGATGCACATGAGCTGAGTGAGATGGGATGTCTGGCTATGTGCACGATGTGGTGGGATGCACATGAGCTGGGTGAGATGGGATGTTCGACTATGTGCACGATGTGGTGGGATTCACATGAGTTGGGTCAGATGGGACGTTCGACTATGTGCACAATGTGGTGGGATGCACATGAGCTGNGGTGGGGATTCACATGAGTTGGGTCAGATGGGACGTTCGACTATGTGCACAATGTGGTGGGATGCACATGAGCTGGGTGAGATGAGATGTTTGTTGGAAATTTCCTCTCTTTCAAATTTCATGCTAAATATGGTTCCTTCATCGTTAAAGGATTTAATAACCAGGGGTTTAATTGAGGGATTTTAATAAGAACTTGAATTAAGTTGCATTGTTTTCAAATAAGTGCATCATGATTATCAACTTTCCTTATTGTTGCTTGTTCCCTTCTTATGTTCACTCACTGAGTTTGTACTCACTGTTTTCAACTTCATGTTTTCAGATCAAGGGGAAGTTGGAACCTAGGTTAAGGTGTTTACGTAGTTTCATCTTCTTGGTAGGTATGTTGGCATTTAGTAGCCGTTCCTGCACTTTGGTCACTCCGCTGGAAGCCCACAGTCATTTTTGTTTGTAAATACGTACATGTGATGTAAAATACTAAGATACATGCCTTAGACCATATATGTATATTTGATTTGGTAAGCCACCATGAATGGCAATGGTTAATATTATTACGGGTTAATATACATGCAGTTTTGATTGCTATAGCTTATTAATAAAGTACTTGAAGGGTGGCATTGTGAGATGTAGCTTTAAGAATAATTGATGGGATGACGAGCAGGATTACATAAATAGGCTTGCTTGGGCTTAGTGGACTACGTCCATTCAGTCCATGCGTCGGTCATGGCTCAGAAATCGAGTCGTGACAAGCTTGGTACTCAATCTTAAACCAGATTGTTTACCATAAATTTCATTTTCTACCATAGGATCAACTACAAGGGTTCTATACTCGATCTTGGGCCAACGCTATTATTTACCCCTAATCTTTACTTCACAGATTCGATCCTCCATGCACTAGGATCTACTTTTGAGGTCCAAATTCATAAAAATTGATTCTTTTAAAGCCAAAACTCATTCCAAATCTTCCCCACAACCTCAATCATTCATATTTCACTTAAAATCAACACACAAGTCCATCATGCACACCAATTCTCATTCATGCCTTATGTCACATAGCATATCAATTAACATGGCATAATTTGCATCCATATCATACTCATCTTAGTGCCAAACATATGCACTATATTATTAATGTGCCAAGCATATGCATAACATCATTTTAGCTTTTACATACTGATACATTCCTTAACCATCTCTTTCTGGGCATGGGCATTCCTTTAATTCTTAAACATATACACCAAAGGTTCAATTTTGTTTATCAATTAGCTTGGTTTATAGTACATAATTTGTACCAAAAATCGGGGTTGTTACAACAGGTAAGGAAGATGATAACTTAATGGACAAAATGTAAAACCCCTTTTCTTGCTTAAAAATATTGACATGACCCAGTACAAAAAGTCTGTCAAAAAAACCTTGTCATCATGGATCTACATATAGTGAAGAAACTAATACCATTTGATAGGAATGTCAACAAAACCAAAAAGTCAAGCACTTTTAGAGCTTCAGACACTTGTCAGGACTAGCTAAGGCTACCATACTCGTGGCATTCAATACTACCAAGGCAAAGACTAACTTTTCATGTGCATGTAGTGTCAATGTCTTGTTCTTAATCATGTTCCAAAACTCTAAGTAACTATTACAAAAGGAATTGTTTGTTTCCTATTTTGTGTTGCTTGCCTTCTACCATGAATTGGTAGTTTTTGGAATTTTACTTTTTTTACAATAATGATATCCCTTTCTTGCCTTTCAAAAAAAAAATCCATTGAACATTACTGTGATGGCTTCCTTAGTATACATGTTTTACTACAGTTTAAATATATTTATGATTATATTTATTTCTTGTAGATGGATTAAAAAACTTTGCATGTAGTAGTTATGGGTGCAGTTTCATCGGTATTAGCTTTTGAAGTTGTTTTTATTGAAAAATATAAATCTAATAACTATATACCCAGTGAGCTTAGTGTCAATGAAGATCAAGAGAAAGAGTTGTACGTTAATAGTATTTTATATAGAGGTGATCTCTATTGTATGGACCAAATTAGAATAAGACCAGTAGCATTTTTTAAGTTGTGTGACATTCTTAGTAAAAACAATTTGTTACAATCAAGTAGATATGTGTCTATGAGAGAGCAAGTGATTATATTTTTGCATGTAATTGGTCATAATGTAAGGTTGCGAGTGATTGAATCAAGATAATTTAGATCAATTGAGACAGTTCATCGATACTTTAGAATTGTCATGAAAGCAATATTGAAATTACATAAGGATATGATTAGGCTGCCCAATGATTCCACTCCACTTAAGATTAGGAATAATCACATATTTTGTCCATACTTTAAGGTGCAAGTTAATGTTACTTAGTTCTTTTTTCTTTTTTATTTGTATAAAAAAGATTTCTGTAACACACCTGATTTTTAATATGGCCTAAATGTGATGTGGGCCAAGTGATTTGATAAGTAAACTTGAACACTTGATGTATATGCTTGAGGAGCATGCATATGAGCTATTGTGAGCTATAAAGAAAGGCCTTGAAATTCAGTGTACATTGAGGATTCTAATAATATGATGAAGTAGCTAAACCAATTGATGAGCTAAATTGAACTTTGGTGAATATGACTACACTTATAAGTGTATGACAATGAATATTGGTATAAAGGAGAGTTTTCAATGGAATTGTGCATATGTTTGGTACTTTGACACATAAATACGACATTAAGGCAAATATCAATAAAAATGATGAATTAATACTATGGCTTGAGGATTTTATTTAATTTAACGTATATTTGAGAATATATGTATGAGGATTTGAATTATATGAGTTATTTGAGGTATGAGATTAACAGGGAATGGATTTGGGGTATTCAGTTGGATTTTTGGAAGTTAAGAAAAGACTTAAAACTACCTACAGGGGAGAATGTATTGATACATCCCCTCATGTATCGATACATTCTTGGCAAGAAGAACAATATGAGGTGTTCTAGAGGAATTTTATTGATACATTTGAGGATGTATCGATAGATTTAGTAAAAAATGAACATGTATCAATACATTGTCCCGATGTATCGATACATTTGAAGTAGGGAGCACCCAAGACCATTCTGCCTAAAATTTATCAATACATTTATTCAAAATTAAGGGAGATGTATCGATGCATTTGGCAATGTATCGATACATCACTAAAAAAATGGTAAAAAATAAAAAGGGGTTTCAAGCCATTTTGCCCCATTTTCTCTCTCAACTCTTTCTCTCCATTTCTCTTTCTAAGACCTAGAAACCCTAACCTCCCAAACAAATTCTTAGAGCTATTTAAAGCTAATCCAAACTTGGGAAATAAATATGAAGGTATGATTACAAATTTTTGCCAATTGGTTTTCGATTTAATCGATTAATAACCTTGGATCTGAATATTTTTAGATTTGGTCAAACTTTCCCCCTTGGATTTATTGGAGATTTGGAGCCTATATTTGGACAATCCAGCTTCTAAGGTAAGGATTTAGCTCATCATTAAAGGATTTAAGCTTGTTTATGGAATTTGGTTATTATTGAAAAGCTGAGATATTTTTGAAAGCTAGGAAATAAATATTTTTATGATGTTTTGATGTGTTTAAGGGGGAGTTAAAGCTACCAAGCATGTTGGTAAGCTATAAGACGGTTTGAGGCCATGGATTGGAGCTCAACTATGGTAGTGCCTCTGATTATCGAGGTGAGTGGGATTTAATTAAATGCATGTGATGCATCTCACATAATGTATGCATTACCATGGTACTTTAATCTTGTGTGTATGCCTAGATGAGAATGCCTAGGCTAGAGAATTGATATGTATATCTATGTGTGTGTTTGCACTTGTGCATATGCATGTTTGCCTAGAGGTATGTGCCTAGGCTAGAGAACAAATATGATTGCATGCCTAGATGAAAATGCCTAGGCTACTTAGCTATTTGAGATAGGAAATTGTGTTTATGTGATTTGTGGTAAGCCACATGATTGCATTGTGTTTGAACCCATGGTATATAAGACCTAGAGCAAGAGGCCTACACATGATATGATATGAATTGTGGATTAAAAACTATGCCAAATTATGATGAATAGGCTACTAAGTAGGTATTAGCTTAATTTGTATTTGGGATGATGGCACAGTGATTAGGTGATATTAAAAATGTGAGGCCGAAAAGGCCATGATTGCTTATGGATATGATCTATGCATGAATGCCCACATATTTATGGTTGATTTGAGGACATGCATAAGGCTGTTAAGCCATGATTGATAGGATTGAATATGATGAATACCCATGCAGGTTAAAGGCATTAGGGCCTATAGCTTTATTATGTTTCGTTTGATGATGCCTTAGAAATTTGAAGGTATTTAGAATTATACCAAGCTTAATGTCACGACCCAAATTTTGGGTCATGACCAACGCATGGGCCCAATGGACGTAGTCCACTAAGCCCAAGCAAGCCTATTAATCTGACATGTTCATCATTCCATCATAAACTGCTAAGTCACATTTCATAACTTAGGATCAAAATAATATCAAACATTTTCCAACTCATACTGGCATACCAAACAAGTGTATATACACTATCTACAACATGTATCTTAATAATTTACATTAGGTTTGTCTATACACAACAAAAGAATACTTGACTTCCAACGGAGGGACTCGGACGAATGTACAGCTACTGAATGCCGAGACACCTACCAAAAGATGGATACAAGTCTACAAGGACACCTCATCCTAGTTATCGGCTGCCTCGTGATCTAAAAACATGAATTTGAAAACGGTGAGTATAAACCCAATGAGTGAACAAGGAAGGGAACAAGTAACCATAAGGGAGAATTTAAATTCATGATGCACTTGTTTTAAAACAATGTAATTTAATTTCATTCATATTGAAAACCCCTCATTAAACCCTTAAATAATTAATCACTTGGTAATGATGAACCCATACATATCAAATAATTTGAAAAATGAAGGCTTTAGTGATACACAAGTAAGTCAAATGCAACAACGAATCTTCGCTGCAGCGATAATGAATTTTTGCTGCAGTGACGTTGGGATTAAGTTATTAGCCGAACGTGGGTTCCTCAACTAACCGAGGGTTTCTCACCAAACCTACTCATTTTAAACTTAATTCACTTATTCCTTAATGTTGGAAGTCCAAGCTCAACTATGGTACCAAAGAAATGGAAAATATAGTAGCAACCGAACCAAAAAGGAAACAAAACAGAAAGTTTTTCGCTGCAGCGAGAATAAATCTCGCTACAATGAAATTTTGGTCCCAAAACAGAATGTTTCTCACTACAGCGAGATTCATTCTAGCTACAGCGAGAAGCTACAGTACCTTTCTCGCTGCAGCGAGAACCAAACTGGTGAGGCTCTTAAAAACCCAAGAGTTTCTCGCTGCAACGAAAATGATTCTCACTGTAGCGAGAAACAGGGCACTAATGAAAAATTTGCCCTTCTTCCCAAAGAAAAACCACCCTGCTGAAATGTCCAAAATCAATGTGAAACACATAATAATTCCTCAAAGTTTAACATACCAAATTTCATATGCATTACACTCATTTACCATTACTCATAAATTTCCTATAACACACATAATTACGTATGTATATATATACATATACTCATCATCATCATGCACACCATCCCATCATCATCATGCACTTCGTCTCATCATCACCAGCTCATGTGCACTCCCTACTCGCACATGGCTGGGTCATCACCGAGTTATGTGCACTTCCTTCTCGCACATAACTGGTTCATCATCGACCTATGAGCACTCCTTACTCGCACATAGCTAAGTCAATATAATTACACAACAATATATTCTTACATACATATATATCAACACAATGTAGCAGTAGAGGAATCCATAATAGCCACATATCACAACATAAACCATTTCTCAAGAGCTTATTCCCAAAGCACTCATTTTAAAGAAAAGTTGTATAAAATCATTCAAACACTTTGTACAAAATAGTCACATTCCCAAAATAGTTTTGATAGGTAGTCCACTCACCGGTTGATTGTAGAGCCTTTAGCTGAATCTAATTCCCATAATGATCCAATTGGAAGGATGGGACTTCGTTAGAACCTAGAATCACATTAGCATAAGCAATAGGTTAATTCACACATTATAAACCCTAAAAGCTATCTCTTAACTAGCTTTCAATTGCCACATTAAATTGCTATCTATGTTCACTATCTTAATCACTGCAAAAGGAATGAACATACTCAATAATAAAACAACTCATAATCCCAATTACTAGCCATTATTCACAACTAAAAATCAAGCTTGGTTCATCACTCACCCTAAAGTTTCTTTATAATTGAATTCTCTTCCAATAGCTTCCAAACAAATGAGGTAATTCTTTTTTTCTCTCTCTAAAATGCCCAACTAGTGAGAGAAAGTATGGAAATAAGATTTTTCAAGGGTTTTAAGGAGAAAGAGTGGAAGAATACAACGATTCTAGTCAAAAGAGCACAAAGGTATGAAAACTAGAGCTAGAGAGAGAAAATCATGCAAGCTCCATATCAAAATTCCATGGAGGTTGGAAGCAACGTGAAAGAGAAGGAGGAAGAAGAAGAAGCTACTGAAAAATGGAGAATAAGCTGCTGGAAGAAAGATATTTATAGCCAATCTTATCCATTCCCTTGAAATTACCAAATTGCCCCTCCATAAATTAGCTTATTCTCCTCCAATCTTTTATGCAATCTTTTTGGTCTTTTGACACTGGGACAAGGTCCATAATGGTCTAGACATACTCGAGTTCATGATAACTTAAAATTTTAACTCGAGGTAAAAAATGACAATTTTGCCCCTACCGTGAAAATCATCAAATTTTTTGTTTCCTTGTCATTTTACCCCTAATTTAACCATCCATTTATGCCTTAGACCTACTTAGGCCATAATATTGTTTAAAAATCTTACTTTTATGGGCTTACTAAGGAAATGACGAAATTACCCCTGATTAGGGATATTACGTATACTTTCCTTTACGAGTCTATAAAGGTCAAGGTCTCACACTTAAAGATGATTGAAGCTCATTGAATTTGAATATGATTTGATATGGAAATATGGAATGTCACAAGCACGATGGCCTGATTTGTGGATATGTGTTTGTTTGAGGGATGAATTTCGAACGTTGATTTGACTTGAGGTTAAGTGGAGTCTCACACCCTTTGACTTTGTGTGCCTAAAAGGATGGTGGCAAGTAGGGACAGTGGCATTAATCCTGCCTGTGATTCCCACTTACAATACTTTGATGCCAGCTATTGAGATTACTCCGAGTGATGCCGATATTGGGAGATTACTTCGATTGATGATTCTAATTCTCCACCCATTACTTTGGCCCCGTGCATGATTTGTTCTTTGCTAACTACTTCGGTGATGTCCATGATTTGATTCTTTACTTAATGGCTTTGCCCTATGTGTGATTCATTTCTTCGTCGATTGGCCATCGTGCGTGAATTGACCTTGTCCAGGGCAAGACCAGTCATTTAATTTCATTTAACTATTATGACATGCATTAAGTATGGCATGATTTGATTTGAATATGAAATTTCAATGATTGACTGTGAATGATATTTGTTAAAAAGCTTTGAGATAAGCAAATTATATGTAAATGAGATTTGAAGTTGTGCTAGGCAATAGAGGTGTGCCTATGAAGCCTACTTTGATGGTCATAACTTTAAAGATAAGCCTTGAATCGATATGATTTGATGTGAGGACATAGAACTTGTAAATTGTGGATATAATATGCCATTGAGATGTGATCCGACAAGACTTGTTATGAGGAGTTGTGCATGTGAGATATTAGAATGACCCTCACACCTTTGAATTAGAGATGTTTAAATATAAAAGTCTTATGGCTAGACAGTCCTTAATATATTTTATATGTAAAATATTATACTGTGATAGTATTCCCTCACTAAGTATTAGATGATTCACCCCTCTATTGTACCATGTGCAAATAAGAAAAGCTATGGGGTTACGTGGCAAGTGTCATCAATTGGACAAACACATAATTGGCATCGGGTAAGTCTCTCTTCTGACATGTCACTCTACTGAGTTTGTGTGGGCCTTCCACTTTTCCAGATTTGGTTTGTTTGTAAAATATGTCAAGCACGATGTGCCATTTGAATTGTATAAGGGTTGTCATGCCCAAACCCAATTTGATGGCTAATGTATGGTCTTTGAATATTTGTTTGGATTGTGAGCCGGGGATAATTGTATTATATTTGAAATTATTATGAATATTTGACTATTAATTCCCTTGGCAATGTGTTATGTGATTTGAACCTTGAGGTTTGGTCAAGTCTCATAGGCTTCGCTCGTCGAACTCATGCGCCGGTCATGGACCCTTGAGTTTGGGCCGTGACAATTTATAATTAAATTTTACAATAATAATAGGATTGTGTTGGAGCGTTAAATGGGAGCCTTGTTCATGCATTTGTGCCACTTAAGATTCAAGGAAAATTTCATGGTAAAAAAAAAGGAACCACACAAAATGTATTAAGTATAATCCGTTTAAAATTGAAATTTACCTTTGTGCTTGCTAGTTGGGAAGGCAATGCACATGATTTTTGTATTTTGAGTGATGCACTTTCAAGGTTAAATAACGAACTTTAAAAATTTAAGAATTGTCATTCATTTGATAACTAATTTATTTAGCAATAATATAATGTTTGTAAACTTGTAGACAAATATTTTCTTGCTAATAAGAGATATGGTATTCAAAATAGAACTATAAGTCCATATAAAGGTGTTTGATATCATTTGAAAGAGTTTAGTAATATTCGTCTCAAAAATGGGAAGGAGCTTTTTAATCTTCAACATTCGTCATTGTGAGCAACTATTGAATAAGTTTTTGGGATTTTGAAGAAATGTTTTCGCGTGTTACAATCTGAACCATTTTGGAATTATGGCACATGAGTAGATATCATTTTATGTTGACGTATCCTCCATAACCACATAATAGGAGTTGATCCTAGGGACTTACTTAATCAATTATCATTAGATGACATGGAGTCTAAAAGATAAGAATTGTTCTAATAGCTCGTGAAGAGAGAAAAGCAACTAGAGAATGGATGACTAAAAGAGAAGAAATTGCAAATGCTATATGGATTAATTATGGGGCTAGGAGAATGTAATTTTTATTTTGTTTTATGTTTTCTATTTTATATTTTGAACATTGATATGTTGCTAAGGTTTACATTATATATGTTTTTACTTGTTTGAAATTGTTGTACTGAACATGTAATGTACTTTTTTCTTTATTGTTTATTTACTATATATGTATATGTATAATTATTTATTTTATTTTTTCGTGACTTATTTGTTTTTAATATAAATCATTATGGTAGAGATTATAAAGCCAAAGCAATTTTAGTGGACAAAACCTATAAAGCGTATGTTGCTTGAGATCCTTATTGAGAAGGCTCAAAAAGGAAATAAACCTTCCAATGTCTTTAATGCCTCTTCATACACTCAAGTAATGCAAGCTATAAATGAAAAATTCAATATTCAATGTGAGACAACCATGTGGAAAATCATCTTAAGAAAATGAAAATACATGGAATACTATTCAAAAAATTTTAGCCAAGAGTGGATTTGGATGGGATGACAACCTCAAGATGATCTTTGTAAATAGACAAGTGTACGAGGAAGAAGTCATGGTTTGTATATATTTTTCTTAATTCTTTTTGTTCAAGTTTTATTATACACTTTTCATATTGCATATTAGAAAGTTAATTCTTTTTTTTTTACATAATTGCATGCACATCCTAAGCATGAACCTTTCATCAACAAGAAATTTGACATGTATAATGAAATGGCATTAGTTGTTTAAAAATATATGGCAACTGGGAGCTTCACCAAATCATTTACTGATATAGATTTTGAGAGTAATACCAAACCTGATGCAATGCCTGTAAACTTGGACAAGGATGTTGATGAGGAGATGAGGCAGAGGCAATCATCTTCATCAATGGGATCTTCACTACCATTATTTCGACGCAAAAGATCACACAGTCAGTTTTCTGAAGATGACAGCTTAATATTCTTGTCAAAACATTTGAGAGAGATTGCATCTATTATCAAAAAGCTATGTGATGATAAAGTTGATAATAGTCTTCTTTATGCTCATGTGATGAGCATGGATGGGTACGATTAGCACTTTTATCTCTACATTTGATTATTTAATGGAGCATGAGAAGCAAGGGTATTCATGGTAAGAAAAAACAATCTGAAAAAAGCTTGGCCAAACAATTTCTTGTTTTGTGGGGCTGACAACTAAATTTTCTAGTTTGCAAGATGTATGTTGGATATTTGTAAGATGCTTAATTATATACATAGGAACCGTAATGTAGGATGATTAATTATATTCCTAGTAAGTTTTATGAAGGATGATTAATTATATCGCCGATAAGTTTATGTAAGATGATTAATTGTATTACTAGTAGGTTTAATTATTTTGGATAATATATGTAAAATGTTTTTAATTATATATGTAGCATGAATTTGTAGGATGATTAATGATATGTTTTATTATTAATGTAAAATGTTTTTATTATGCAGGATTATTAATTTTGATTGATGCATAGATTTTAGGGTATTTTATTATTATATCATATTTTTAATGTTGAAAATTAAGTTTTAGATCGTTATATACAATTAATGAATATTAATATTTTTAAACCTCTAAAGATGTTAGAGAATTGGTATTTGTATGATTTTTATAAATTTAGTGATGGGGAAAATATTTTCCAAAAGATGATTTAAACAATGGAAAATGTTTTCAATAGTTTATGCAAACAACATAAAACATTAAATTTTCTTGTAAAATATTTTACACAAAAAAGATTTTCCCTTAGCAACTTATTTTAGGATTACCAAACGGACCCCAAGTGTAAACATCAAATCTTTTGCAACCAAAATTTCCTCTTGTGTCAAAAAATAAGTGTGTGATATTTCTAAAACAAGTATGCAACAATAAATCACAAAGCATAAAGGTAAATTAAGATACAAGAATTTTATAGTGGTTCGACTTTCTCTAGTGTGAGACCTCAACCTTCACAGACATGTAGAGGAGGTAGACCCTATGATGTGGAGCAAGGGTAGTTTGGTCACTTTCTTGATGAGCTCCTAAAAGTGGGTTTTTTAATATCATTAAGGCCTAATTAGGCCTAAGACATAAATGAATGATGAAAATAAGGATAAAATGAAAAAGGAAACAAAAATAATGATGATTTCCAAGATAAGGGAAAAATGATCATTTTTCATCTCGAGTCGATATTTTTAAGTTTTCGTGAACCCGAGTATTTTTAGACTATTATGGACTTTATCTCAGTGTAAAAAGAGTAAAAAGATTGTATAAAGGATTGGAGGAAGACAAAGCCAACTTGTTAAGGGCATTTTCGTAATTTAAGTGAAGTTTGGATAAGCTTAGGCTATAAATATCTCATTTCTCCAACAACTTCTTCATTTTCCAGCAACTTCTTGTTCTTCATCCTCCCATCTCACGTTTCTTCATCTTCCATGGAAGCCTCCCTTAAAGCTTCCATAACGTTCTCTCTCTAGCTTCAATTTTCATGCTTTTGAGCACTTCTTCATAGAACCTTTTATGCTCTTTCACTCTCACCTTAAAACCCTTAAAAAGTCTTTGTTCAGCACGTTTTTTCACTAGTTGGAAATTTTAGAGAGAGAAAGAGAGACTTGCCATAGTAGTTTGAAAACTGTTGAAAAGGAGTTCAACTATAAGTCCACTAAGGTGAGAAATGAGTTAGGGTTGATTTTAGGTGGTTGGAGATGGCTAATAATTAGAATTGTGGGCTATTATATTTTTTATGGTTATATTGTGTGTGATAGGTTCCAACGAGGCCTTACATGTTTGTTTGAAGCAATAATCGAGGTTAGAGTCAATTAAAGATTGAAGAAATATGGGTGAGTGAACTTGCATCAAAGTGTTTTTGGGAATTACATATGTGTTGGGATGAAACATTTAAATGATTTTACTTGGTTTTCATTAAATTATGAATGGGAACAAGCCCTTGATAAAATGTTTTGATGTTGTGAAAATGGATAGTGTGATAAATCCATATGTTTCTGGATAATGTTGATATATATATATACTATGTCATAAATGGTACCATTGCATGACAAATGCAATTGTGCATGTGCGGGGTGAGTGTGCACCTGTTGGTGATAACGGTGGTGAGAGAGATGGATGGTGATATTGCCCATGTGCACGATGTGGGGGGATGTACACGATGGCATTAACTGTGCACGATGTAAGGGGATGCACGCGATGACTTTGGCTATGTGCACGATGTGGGGGGACGCACATGAGCTGGGTGAGATGGGGTGGTGTACGTGTTTATATATGTTTATATATGTATATGTGATAGAAAGTTTATGATTATAATATGTGATTGAAATGAATAATGAGAAACTTGATTATTGTCAATGTGTTCACTTTGATGTGCAATATGGTAGGAATGGATTTTGTGGCGTGTGAAAACCCCTTAATTGTCATATGCCCTGAATCTCACTATAGCAAGAAACTCTCGGGTGGTGGGGGCACAAACCAGCCCTGTTTCTCGCTGCAATGAGGAATTTCATTGCAGCGAAAATGGATTCTCGCTGCAGCGAGAAACTCTCGGGTAGTTCTAAATTCCTAGTGCAGTGATTCCAATTTGACAACGATTTTGACCACATTTTAGTTAGAACTGGGCAAAGTGGTAAACATAAAAGTTGTAACCCAGACTTAGCTTTCGAATGGTCTAAAAATAAAGTCAATTGGACTTCTGTAGTGGGAGATATTCTGGAAAAACTGAAACATATGCAAACTAAGACTATTTCTCGCTGCAACGAGAAACTTACTGTCCTGCTTGCTACCTTGCTTGATTTTGATATATTTTTCACCCATTTAACTTCATAGATTGATCATAGGTTTTTGCAACACTATGAGGTTATTAATCAAAGTTTGAAATGAGGGGTTTTTAGTAAGAAATTAAATCAATTGCATTGTTTTGAAACAAATGCATCATGATTTCCAAGTTCTCCTTATCGATTGCTTGTTCCCTTCTTATGTTCACTCACTAAGTTTTATACTCACATTTTTAAACTTCATGTTTTCAGATTTGGAGGCAGTTGGGACCTAGATTGAGTTGTCCATGTATGCTCGCCTTCTTGGTAGGTACTATGGCATCTCAATAGCTGTACCTTCACCCGCAGTCACTCCGCTAACGGTCAACGGTCTGTTACATGTGAATACACATATGTAATAAAATCCGCTAGTATCCATGTTATAACTCAAATATGTATATTTGATTACTAATTCCACTAGGAGTTGGCAGACGGGTGACATTATTTTGACATAATAAAATTGTAAGTATTGGGTCACTATAAAATGTTACTGAAATATTTTAGTAGAGAATTACAATATGTGGTTTTAGAAATGATGGTTGGGAATGATGATCGGGATTGCATAAAAAGGCTTGCTTGGGCTTAGTGGGCTATGCCCATTGGGCCCATGCGCCGGTCATGGCTCGAGATTTGGGCTGTGACAAAGGTAGTATTAGAGCTCTAGGTTTAGTCGAGTCCTAGGGATTCTCGTGTCAGTCAGTGGAGTTATCGGAGTTCATGTAGAGTCTTGTTTATGGTTTGTGACTGTAGCACAATTCTTAAATAAGAGGCTATATGAACTCCTATTCCTAGTAACCTACCTTCTTGCTAACATTATGCAAAGGTCATAAGTGGTGTCGTTGTCTAGGTTTGAGATGCCACCCAAGACACGAACTGTTGTTGGAAAGATTTTAAGCAAATGCTCCTAATGAAAGGTTAATGTAATAACAAATCCCTCCGATTAAAGATAGAGGAATTTAGAGCTGGACTAATAGGTCCGTAATGACTTATTCATTTAGTGGAGTTATAATTTAAGCCCATAATTGTTAATGGGAAGAAATTGGATGACATTGGATCATTATTGAGGTCAATATAAAGGAACACGTACAATAATGGTAATAAGGGGCACACTTTTACTGGAATGAATAGTGATTGTTATAATTTACTTGGAGTGTATAGATCTAAGTATTGAGAAAGGTATAAACTGATGTTTATGTGCACGAAGGTATGTGCACTATGTTAAAGGAGCTTGTCATGCCCCTATAGAAATGGTGTGGGCTTTTGAAATATTTTGTAAGCATAAAAGTGTCAACTACGTGCATAGCAGCTTACATGGAGTTGGTTTCGATTTCAATTAAGTAATTGCAAGATCCCAAGGTTCGATTTGAACTATTATGGTTTATAGTTATAAGTATACGAATTAGCTTAAGGGTGAAATTCAATGACTATTATAATTCATCTGTGGTCATCAAGTGAAAGGTTAGTAAACAAATTTTCTCTAAGGAGGAGCATGAGCCTTGTTATGTTGTGCATGAGGTCAAAGGATTAAAGGACTAGTTATGGATTTGATAGCTTCAACTTAAGTGACTAAGAGATGTCGAATCTAGTCTAAATGCCATATGGAGTTCAATATTTGAGTTTGATATACGAATTGCTTTAATGATCAATTTAAAAGTCTATTGGGTTTAGTATGTAATCTATGATAAAAATGATCAGTTTCGAATGTGATCTTAACAGAGGTAAAGGATTTAGGAAATATCAAATTTTGGATAAGTTCTAAGAGGGAGTTTCTACATCCTAAGTTTAAGAATTTTGATTTTATAGCCGTAAGGGCGAAATGCAACAGTTAAGTAAATTATTTACGTTATAAATTTAATTGGTTAAGGATTGGTGAGTAAAGTTAAGATCTTAACACTAAGTGGTGTACAACTTGATGTTTAGGTATTTAACAGTTATTTGGAAACAATTGTCTAATCAAGTTGCATTAAAATGTTATGGTAAAGGTATACAATTGTTAGTAGTAAAATATGCCTAAAGGATGATCTTGGCATACTACAAAAGGGTGAAATGTGAAGTAAACATGTCGAAATTGAGGAAAGTAAGAAAAGGGTTCTTACATATGGTAATGGATGTTGACATTTAAATGGATGTGTATATGTATATGTGGAGTTACTCACATCATTGGTAGCAACAAAGAATTGTTCTTAGCAATTTAAGATTTGAACACAATATGCTTGATGGGTTGCATAGTGTGAGACCCCAACCTTTATAGGCTTGTAACCAAGAATAGATGTAATAATACGAGCCAAGAGTAGTTTCGTCATTTTCTCTAATAAGCTCCCAAAGTAAGTTTTAAACAATATTATGGCCTAAGTAGGCCTAAGGTATAAATGGATGGTGAAATTAGGGGTAAAATGGAAAGGAAACCAAAATTTTGACGATTTTCACGACAGGGGCAAAATGGTCATTTTTCACCTCAGGTTAAAATTTTAAGTTTTCATAAACCCGAACATGTCTAGACCATTATGGATATTGTCCTAGTGTTAAAAGAGCAAAAAGATTGCGTAAAAGATTGAAGGAGAATAAGTAAATTGGTGGAGGGGTAAATTGGTAATTTTAAGGGAATGGATAAAATTGGCCTATAAATATCTTGAAATTCCAGCAGCTTCTTGAAATTCCAGCAGCTGTCTTCTTCTTCCCTTCTCCTCTCTCACGTTTCTTCAATTCCGCCATGGGAGTTTTCTTCAAGCTTCCATAACTTTCTCTCTCTAGCTCTAATTTTTATGCTTTTAGTGTGCTCTTCCATAAACCCTTATGCTCTTTCATCCTCTCACTTTAAAACCCTTCAAAAATCTGATTTTCATACTTTCTCTCACTAGTTGGACATTTTAGAGAGAGAAAAAGAGAATTACACCATTTATTTAGAAGCTATTATGAGAGAATTTGACTACAAAAGAGCCATAGGGTAAGTGATTAACTAAGCTCAATTTTTAGCTGCAGAAAATGGCTAGTAATTGAGATTTATGAGTTGTTTTGTTGTTGACTATGTTCATTACTTTTTAGTGATTAAGATAGTGAACATAGATAGCCATTTAATGTGGCAATTAGAAGCTAGTTAAGAGATAGCTTTTAAGGTTCATAGTGTGTAAATTAACCTATTACTTATGCTAATGTAATCCTAGGTTCTAAGGAAGCCCCATCATCTCATTTGGACAATTAGGGGAATTGGAGTCATCTAAAGGCTCTACAATCAATTGGTGAGTGGACTGCCCTCAAAACTTGTTTTGGGAAAAATAATGTATTTGCCACCCATTTGAATGAATTATCAAGTTTTTTATAAAGACAAGTGCCTTGAGAACAAGCTTTTGCAAAATGGTTTTATGTGGTGATATGTGATTGCTATGGATTCATGCAATATTGTGGTATGATGATATATAAATGTTTGTGTTGTGCATGATGAATGATATTGTGTATAATGACTGTAACCATGTGTGTGCACGATGTGGGGGGATGCACATGCTGGTGATGATGGTGGCGTGAGAGGTGGATGATGATAGTGCCCGTATGCACAATGTGGGGGGATGTACACGATGGCACTGATTGTGCACGATGTAGGGGGATGTACATGAGCCAAGTGTGTTTATGATGATGTTGATGTTTATCTATGTAATTATGCATATCTAGACTTATGAAATGAAAACTTATGAATGTGATATATGATTGACATATATGAGAAATTTGATACATTGCACTTTGGGAACTTTCATGTGCTGTATGTTGATTTTGTTGGTTTAGCAGGATGGCCTTTTTGTTGGGTGAGGGGAAACTTTTCTCTTGTTGCTCTATTTTCGCTGTAGCGAAATTCATTCTCGCTGCAGCGATAAACTCTCGGGTTTGAGAACCTTCACCAAAACTGGTTCTCGCTGCAGCGAGAATGTATTTCACTGTAGTGAGATAGTCACCGTAGCCTCTTGCTGCAATGAAAAAGGAATCTTGCTACAGCGAAAAACTCTCTGTTTCATCAGCTGAATTTCGCTGCAGCGAGAAACCTTCTGTTTCAGGGTTACAATTTCGCTGCAGCGAAAAACCTTCTATTTTGGTCTCCTATCTTGTCCAATTGCTGCCTTATCTTTCACTTCTTTACTACCATATCAGAGCATGGACTTCCTACATTAAGGATTAAATGAGTTAAGTTTAAAAGGAGGAGGTTTAATGAGAAATCCTCGGCCAGTTGAAAAACCCTCGTTCGGTTAATAACTTAATCCCAACATCGCTGTAATGAAAACTCATTCTTCAAATGGTTTAATGAGAATGCCTTTCCGCTGTTGTGAAGATTCGTTGTCATATTTGACTTGCTTATGTATCATTGAAGTTTTCATTCTTCAAATGGTTCGTTGTGTATGGATTCATGATTTTCAAAAGATCAATCAATTAAGGGCTTGATGAGGGGTTTTTAGTAAGAATAGAAATAAATTGCATTGTTTTGAAAAAGAATGCATCATGATTTCATTAAAGATTCTTTATGGTATGCTTGTTCCCTTCCTTGTTCACTCACCAGGTTTATACTCACTGTTTTCAACTTCATGTTTTCAGATCACGAGGTAGTCGATAACTAGGACGAGGTGTCATTGTAGACTTGTATCCATCTTTTGGTAGGTGTCTCGGCATTCAGTAGCTGTACATTCATCCAAGTCCCTCTGTTGGAAGTCGAGTATTCTTTTTTTGTGTTTAGATGAACCTAATGTAAATTATTGGAATACATGTTGTAGACAATGTATGTATATAATAAATGAGTAATGTCAATACGAGTTGGCAGCGTCTATTACTATTTTGATTTAAAGTTATAATTTGTGACTTAGCAATATTTGATGGCATAAGGAGTAGGATAAATAAATAGGCTTGCTTGGGCTTAATGGACTACGTCTATTGGGCTCTTGCGCCGGTCATGGCCCGAAATTTGGGTCGTGACAATGTTGGTATCAGAGCTCTAAGTTTATCTAGGTCTTAGAACTTCCTTTTGTTGGTCTAGCAAAGAGTCAGGTCTTTATGTGAGAACTCCATTTGTGAAGTGTGAACCGCGATACATTTTACAACCAAGTGACTGCATAGATTCCCTATCTTAGAAACCACATTTTGCCTTAAGTATGATTATGAAATGTGTTTAATAACAAGTGTTTGCTCTTGTATAGGTAAGAATGCCGCCTAAGACACAAGTCGCCTCAAGACGGATGGGGGAGCAAGATGCTCCTATTGAGATGGTAGGTAGGCCACGAGCATCCACCCGAAGGGGGCGGAGGTAGACGTAGTAGGGCCACTAGGCCGGTGAGGGCGGATATGTCTGTGAGTAGGTGAGATGAAGGACCGTCCTCAAGTGATGTAGATAGGCACCCAACTGGGGGTATTACCATCGAGGATTTAGCGACAGGCCTACAGAGAGTCAATTGGGTTGTAGAGATGATGGCGACCCGTATGTAGGATATACAGAGGGTAGTAGAGGGGAGACCCACAGTACAAGAATCCCCTAGCTCCCAAGGACAGGCCAATCGCCAACATCATGAGGTTGAGAGGGGACTTCTAGATATTTCTCTTCCTGACTTTCTCAAGCTTAAGCCTCCGTCATTTTCAAGGTCTGATGCATTGGAGAAACCCCAGGTTTTCTTGGATAAGATGGGGAAGATTTGTAAAGCTTTGGGATGTTCTAGTGTTCGGTCAGTTGAGCTAATCGCCTTCCAATTAGAGGATGTGGCGCAAGAGTGGTATAGCTCTTTATGTAGAGGTAGACCGACGGATGCAACACCGTTGGCTTGGAATGAATTTAGTGCAGCTTTCTTGGATCGGTTCCTACCACTCAATGTACTTAATGCCAGAGCCAGAGAGTTTGAGACTTTGGTACAGACTTCAAGCATGACAGTGTTCGAGTATGACATCAAGTTCACGCAGCTAGCTCGTTATGCATCGTATCTTGTTTCTACTGAGCAGATGAAGATTCAGAGGTTTGTGGATGGGTTAGTGGAGCCATTATTTACGGCTGTGGCATCCCGAGATTTCACTACCTATTCTGTAGCAGTGAATCGTGCTCAATGCAACGAGATAAGGACCAGTGAGAATAGGGCTGCGAAAGATAGAGTAAAGAGGGTCAGAATAGAGGGTTATCAGAGCCGTAGAGATTTCAACAATGGTGGTTCGTCTTCAAATCGTCAGGGTCCACAGAAGAACTCATGATTATCCCAACAGGGGAGTGACTTGCCTAGTGCTAGTGTTGGGGCAGGACAGAGAACTTACAATGCTAGGAGGTAACAAGATTCGAGACAGAGTAGTCAAGTTATTCACCCTTGCAATACTTGTGGGAGAAGACATAGTAGACGATGCTTCCATATGGTGCTAGTTTGTTATGGGTGTGGTCAACCTGGACACATTAGGAGGAATTGTCCGAGGGCTTATCAATTTCAAGATTTTGCTAGTGGTTCCACCTAGCCAGCTTCGTCTGCTCTTTCAGTTGCTGCCTCATCTGGTCGGGAGGCTAATGGATAGAGAGGTAGAGGTCCTGGTACTTCCTCTCAGGGCAGACCATCTAGGTCCGGACATCAGAGTTTTGTTGGTAGAGGCCAAGCGAGGGTGTTTGCTTTAACACAGCAAGAGGCCCAGACATCCAATGTCGTGGTCTCAAGTATTTTTTCAGTTTGTGATATGAATGCTCGAGACTTATTTGATCCTGGTGCTACCCACTCTTTTATCTCTCCATGTTTTGCATCTCGTTTGGGTAGAGATTGTGTTAGGAGAGAGGAACAATTAGTGGTGTCTACTCCTTTAAAGGAGGTATTTATGGCCGAGTGGGAATATGAGTCCTGTGTAGTACGAGTCAAGGACAAAGACACTTCGGTGAATCTAGTGGTGTTAAACACCTTAGACTTTGATGTAATCTTGGAGATGGATTGGTTATCACCCTGCCATGCTAGTGTGGACTGCTATCATAAATTGGTTACATTTGATTTCCCCGGTGAACCATCATTTAGTATTCAAAGGGATAGGAGTAATGTCCCAACTAATTTGATATCGGCCATTTCTGCCAAAAGATTATTACGACAGGGTTGTATAGGCTACTTGGCTGTTGTAAAGGATACTCAGGCGAAGATTGGAGATGTAACTCAAGTGTTGGTGGTGAAGGAGTTCGTGGATGTATTTCCTGAGGAGCTACCAAGTTTGCCTCTTGAACTGGAGATTGAGTTTTGCATAGATTTGATTCCCGACACTAGACCTATATCCATACCCCCATATAGAATGGCACCTGCAGAGCTTAAAGAGCTTAAGGATCAGTTGGAGGATTTGTTGGACAAAGGGTTCATCCGTCCTAGTGTATCCCTATAGGGAGCACCGATGCTATTTGTGAAGAAAAAAGATGGGTCACTTAGGCTGTGCATTGATTATCGACAGCTTAATAAAGTGACAGTGAAGAATAAGTATCCTCTTCCAAGGATAAATGATTTATTTGATCAACTGTAAGGAGCACAATGTTTCTCTAAAATAGATTTGCAATCTGGGTACCATCAATTGAGGATCCGGAATGAAGATATACCCAAGACCGCATTTTGAACAAGGTATGGGCACTATGAATTCTTGGTGATGCCATTTGGGCTCACGAATGCTCCTGCAGCCTTTATGGATTTGATGAACCGAGTGTTCAAGCCTTATTTGGACAAATTTATGGTGGTGTTCATCGATGACATCCTGATCTACTCGAGGAGTAGGGAGGAGCATGAGCAGCATCTTAAGATAGTGCTCCAAATTTTGAGAGAACATCGATTGTATGCCAAGTTCTCTAAGTGTGAGTTTTGGCTTGAAAGTGTTGCATTTTTGGGACATGTGGTATCTAAGGATGGGGTACAAGTTGATTCAAAGAAAGTTAAGGCAGTGGAAAAATGGCTAAGGCTAACATCTGTTATGGAGATTAGAAGTTTTGTGGGTTTGGCCGGCTATTATCGTCGCTTTGTAAAGGACTTCTCTAAAATAGTCGCCCCTCTGACTAAGCTGACACGTAAAGATACAAAATTTGAGTGGTCTGATGCTTATGAGGATAGCTTTGAGAAGCTTAAAGCATGTCTCACCACAGCTCCAGTGTTAAGCTTACCTCAAGGCATGGGGGGTTATACGGTATTTTGTAATGCATTGCGGGTTGGTTTAGGGTGTGTATTAATGCATCATGGGAAGGTGATTGCGTATGCATCCAGACAACTTAAAAAGCATGAGCAAAATTACCCCGCACACGATTTGGAAATGGCAGTAATCGTGTTTGCCTTGAAAATTTGGAGACATTACTTGTATGGTGAGACTTGTGAGATATATATAGACCACAAAAGCTTGAAGTATATATTTCAGCAAAAGGATCTTAACTTATGGCAACGTAGATGGATGTAGTTACTAAAGGATTATGATTGTACTATTCTTTATCATCCCGGTAAGGCCAATGTAGTGGCGGATGCCTTGAGTTGAAAATCAATGGGAAGCTTGGCACATATTTCTACAGATAGGAGATCCTTGGTTAGGGAGATCCATAGTTTGGGAGACATGGGAGTGCATTTGGAAGTTGCGGAGACAAATGCATTGCTAGCACATTTTAGAATGAGGCCTATCTTAATAGATCGAATCAAAAAAGCACAAAGTAAAGATGATTTCGTAGCTAAGGCCTTAGAGGATCCTCAGGGAAGGAAAGGAAAAATGTTTACCAAAGGCACAGATGGCGAAGATTCGTTGTCATATTTGACTTGCTTATGTATCATTTAAGCTTTCATTCTTCAAATGGTTCATTGTGTATGGATTCATGATTTTCAAATGATCAATCAATTAAGGGCTTGATGAGGGGTTTTTAGTAAGAATAGAAATAAATTGCATTGTTTTGAAAAAGAATGCATCATGATTTCATTAAAGATTCTTTATGTTATGCTTGTTCCCTTCCTTGTTCACTCACTGGGTTTATACTCACCGTTTTCAACTTCATGTTTTCAGATCATGAGGTAGCCGGTAACTAGGACAGGGCGTCCTTGTAGACTTGTATCCATCTTTTGGTAGGTGTCTCAGCATTCAGTAGCTGTACATTCATCTGAGTCCCTCCGTTGGAAGTCGAGTATTCTTTTGTTGTGTTTAGACGAACCTAATGTAAATTATTGGAATACATGTTATAGACAATGTATGTATATAATAAATGAGTAATGTCAATACGAGTTGGCAACGTCTATTACTATTTTGATTTAAAGTTATAATTTGTGACTTAGCAATATTTGATGGAATAAGGAGTAGGATAAATAAATAGGCTTGCTTGGGCTTAATGGACTACGTCTATTGGGCTCTTGCGCCGGTCATGGCTCGAAATTTGGGTCATCACACATAGGTGGTATTATAAGATACTAAATTAACATAATATACGCTATTGGAAATAATTATGAAAATGGGGGATAAATAAATTCTAGAATTTTGAAGTAATGATGTGAGCATAAGTAGAATGATCAAGATAGACACAATTCATGATGATACTAAGTTGAAGTGGTTAAACTATTTGAGTTATAAGATAAGAAAGACAACTAGTTGCGAATACTAAGGAATTATGGAACACTAGAAGTAGTGAATAATTATATGTGTGGTGTTATACGTACATGGTGAATTCATTATACAATAAAGAAAGATGTTCTAAGGTGGGATTTATTGATTTGTGATAAGTGTTAAGGAATAAGATGGACTTGAAAATATTGGCTTGGCCTATTGTATGTGATAAACATAAGAGAATATAAATGGTTATGGAAACCTTGACGTAAACCTAGAGGAAAACCAAACGGTTAAGGATGATCAATGTCATGACCCAAATTTCGGGCCATGACCGGTGCATGGGCCCAATGGACGTAATCCACTAAGCCCAAGCAAGCCTATGAATCTGACATGTTTATCATTCCATCGTAAACTGCTAAGTCACATTTCATAACTTAGAATCAAAATAATACAGCACATTGCCATCTCATACAGGCATACCAAACAAGTGTATATACATTGTCTACAACATGTATCTTAACAATTTACGTTAGGTTTGTCTATACACAACAAAATAACACTTGACTTCCAGCGGAGGGATTTGGATGAATGTACAGCTACTGAATGCCGAGACACCTACCAAAAGATGGATACAAGTACACAAAAAAACCTCATCCTAGTTACCGACTGCTTCGTGATCTGAAAACATGAAGTTGAAAATGGTGTGTATAAACCCAGTGAGTGAACAAGGAAGGGAACAAGCATACCATAAGAAATCTTTAACGAAATCATGATGCATTCTTTTTCAAAACAATGCAATTTGTTTCTGTTCTTATTAAAAACCCCTCATCAAGTCCTTAAATGATTAATCATTTGAAAATCATGAACCCATACATAACGAACCATTTGAAGAATGAAAGCTTTAATAATACGCAAGCAAGTCAAATACGATATGGTAGCAAAGAAGTGAAAAATAGGGCAGCAATTGGACAAGATAGGAGACAAAAACAAAAGGTTTTTCGCTACAATGAGATTGAATCTCGCTGCAGCAAAATTATGACCCAAAAACATAATGTTTCTCGCTGTAGCGAAATTGTAAACCAAAAACAAAATGTTTCTCGCTGCAGCGAGAAGCTACAGTGTCATTCTCGCTGCAGCGAAAATGCATCCTCGCTGCAGCGAGTTTCCAACTAGCCTACCTCTCCAAAACTTGAGAGTTTCTCGCTGCAGCGAGAATGATTTTCGCTGCAGCGAGAAACAGGGTACCAATGCAAAATTTGCCCTTCTTCCAAAGGAAAAACCACCCTACTAAAATGTCCAAACCAACATGAAACACATAACAATTTCCCAAGGTTTAACATGTCAAGTTTCACATGCATTACAACCATAAACCATTATCCATTAATTTCCTATAACACACATATTTACATATGTATATATGTATACATATATACCCATCATCATCATACACACCATCCCATCATCATCATCACTAGCTCATGTGCACTCCCTACTCGCACATGGCTGGGTCATCACAGGGTTATGCGCACTCCCTACTCGCACATAATCGGGTCATCCCTTGTTTATGCGCACTCTCTACTCGCACACAGCCGAGTCAATATAATTACACAACACTATTTTCAAACATATATGTATATCAACATAATGCAGCCGCATAGAAATCCATAATAACCACATATCATAACATAAACCATTTTTCAAGAGCTTGTTCCCAAGGCATTCATTTTTTAGAAAAGTTGTATAAATTCATTCAAACACTTTGTACAAAACAATCACATTCCCAAAATAGTTTTCATAGGCAGTCCACTCACCGATTTATTATTGAGCCTTTAGTTGACTCTAATACCCCTAATGATCCAATTGGAAGGATGGAACTTCATTATAACCTAGGATCACATTAACATAAGCAATAGGTCAATTCACACACTATGACCCCTAAAAGCTATCTCCTAGCTAGCTTTCGATTGCCACTTTAAATGGCTATCTATGTTCACTATCTTAATCACTAAAAAGTAATGAACATACTCAACAATAAAACAACTCATACTCCCAATTACCAGCCATTATTCACAGCTAAAAACTAAGCTTAATTCATCACTTACCCTAACTCCTTTGTAGTCATATTCTCTTCTAATTGCTTCCAAATCAATGGGGTAATTCTCTCTTTCTCTCTCTAGAAAGCCCAACTAGTGAGAGAAAGTATGGAAATAAGCTTTTCCAAGGGTTTTTAAGTGAGAGAGTGAAAGAATACAAGGGTTCTAGTCAAAAGGGCTCAAAATTATGAAAACTAAAGCTAGAAAGAGAAAATTTTGCAAGCTACATATCAAGCTTCCATGGAGGTTTTGAAGCAACATGAAAGAGAAGAAGAAGAAAAAGAAGACAAGTCGCTGGAAAATGGGAGAAGAAGCTACTGGAAGAAAGTATTCATAGGCCAAACTTATCCATTCCCTTAAAATTACTAAAATGCCCTTGATTAGTTAGCTTCTTCTAATGTAGCCCTTTGTGCAATCTTTTTACTCCTTTGACACCGGGAGAAGATCCATAATGGTCTAGACATGCTCGGGTTCATGAAAACTTAAAATTTTAAGTCGAGGTAAAAAATGACCATTTTGCCCCTATTGTGAAAATCATCAAAATT
Source organism: Theobroma cacao (assembly GCF_000208745.1). NCBI lineage: Eukaryota > Viridiplantae > Streptophyta > Magnoliopsida > Malvales > Malvaceae > Theobroma > Theobroma cacao. The sequence goes on along the minus strand of NC_030853.1, from coordinate 8,246,139 downwards.
TTGGTTTCTTTTCCATTTTACCCCTAATTTCACCATCCATTTATACCTTAGGCCTACTTAGTTCATAATATTGTTTAAAAATCTTACTTTTATGGGCTTACTAAGAAAATGATGAAATTACCCCTAATCAGGGATATCGTGTATACTTCCCTTTATGAGTCTATAAAGGTCAAGGTCTCACATTCTCCCCCACTTAAAGAAATTCGATCCCCGAATTTAAATTAAACTATAAGGTGACGTACCTCTAAGTATCAAAGAGATGGGGATACTTTGTTCGCATTTCCTCCTCAGTTTCCCACGTTACCTCCTCACTAATGTGGTTTCACCATAACACTTTTACTGAGGCTACATCTTTTGAATGGAGCTTTTTAACTTGGTTATCAAGGATAGCTACCGGTTGCTCCTCATAGTTTAGATCATCTTGCAACTGAATGGTTTCATGCCGTAATACATGTGATGGATCCGGGTTGTACTTCCTAAGCATGGACACATGAAACACGAGGTGAATATTCGAGAGGTCTGGTGGTAGCGCCAAACGATAAGCCACCGCTCCAACCCTTTCTAAGATCTCGAAGGGTCCTATATACCGAGGGCTTAATTTTCCTTTCTTGCCAAACCTCATTACCCCTTTAGTTGGAAAGACTTTCAAGAATACGTGATCTCCCACTTGAAACTCTAAGTCTCTCCATCTATTATCAACATATGACTTTTGTCTACTTTATGCTGACAACATCCGCTATCGAATCATGCGTATTTTCTAGATTCCATCCTGCACCAACTTAGGCCCCAAAAGTTTTCTTTCTCCCACCTCTAGCCATCCAATGGGTGTCCTGCACCTCCGTCCATATAATGCCTCAAATGGTGCCATTTGGATGCTAGATTGGAAACTGTTGTTGTAGGCAATTCCACTAAGGGTAGATATTGATCCCACCTGACCCCAAGGTCTATCACACAAGCCCTCAACATATCCTCCAATGTTTGTATGGTCTGTTTAGACTGTACATCAGTCTGAGGGTGGAAAGTTGTGCTGAAATCCAACTTAGTGCCCAATGTTTCCTGCAACTTTCCCCATAACCTACTGGTGAACTGAACTCCTCTATCAGATACTATAGAAATGGGGATACCATGCAGTCATACTTTCTCATCCACATAAACTCGAGCATATTGGGCAGCCCCGTAAGTAGTCTTAATCGAAAGAAAATGGGCTAACTTCGTTAACCAATCTACTATGATCCAAATCAAGTCGTAGCCCCCACTAGTTCGAGGCAAACCAGTTACAAAGTCCATGGCAATATGCTCCCACTTCCACTCGGGCACTAGTAATGGCTGTAGTAGTCCCACGGGCCTTTGATGCTCGGCCTTAACTTGCTGACATACTAGGCACTTGGATACAAACTCAGCTACATCTCTCTTGAATCTTTCCCACCAATACACCTCCTTCAAATCTTGATACATCTTTGTAGCCCTTGGATGTACCACATAGGTCACTATGTGAGCTTTCTCCAATATTTCTCTCCTCAACCCGTCACCATCAGGCACATAAAGTCTGGTTCCATACCTCAACACTCCATCTGTGCCTTTGGTAAACATTTTTCCTTTCTATCCCTGAGGATCCTCTAAGGCCTTAACCACAAAATCATCTTTACTTTGTGCTTCTTTGATCCGGTCTATTAAGATAGGCCTCACTTTAAAATGTGCTAGCAATGCATTCGCCTCTGAAACATCCAAATGCACTCTCATGTCTCCTAAGCTATGAATCTCCTTAATCAAGGATCTCCTATCTGTAGAAATATGTGCCAAGCTTCCCATCGATTTTCGACTTAAAGCATCCGCCACTACATTTGCCTTACCGGGATGGTAGAGAATAGTGCAATCATAATCCTTTAGCAACTCCATCCATCTACATTGCTGCAAGTAAAGATCCCTCTGCTAAAATATATACTTCAAACTTTTGTGGTCCGTATATATCTCACAAGTCTCACCAACAAATAATGTCTCCAAATTTTCAAGGCAAACACGATTGCTGCCATTTTCAAATCATGTGCGGAGCAATTCTGCTCATGCCTTTTAAGTTGCCTTGATGCATACGCAATCACCTTCCCATGCTGCATTAATACACACCCTAAACCAACCCGCGATACATCACAAAATATCGTATAACCCCCCGTGCCTTGAGGTAGGCTTAACACTGGAGCTGTGGTGAGACATGCCTTAAGCTTCTCAAAGCTATCCTCACAAGCCTCAAACCACTCAAATTTTGTATCCTTACATGTCAGCTTAGTCAGAGGGGTGACTATTTTGGAGAAGTCCTTCACAAAGCGATGATAATAGCTAGCCAAACCCACAAAGCTTCTAATCTGCGTGACTGATGTTAGCCTTGGCCATTTTTCCATTGCCTCAACTTTATTTGAATCAACTTGTATCCCATCCTTAGATACCACATGCTGAATGCAACGCTTTCAAGGCAGAACTCACACTTGGAGAACTTGGCATATAATCGATGTTCTCTCAAAATTTAGAGCACTATCTTAAGATGCTGCTCATGCTCCTCCCTACTCCTCGAGTAGATCAAGATATCATCAATAAACACTACCACGAATTTGTCCAAATAAGGCTTGAACACTCGGTTCATCAAATCCATAAAGGCTGCAGGAGTATTCGTGAGTCCAAATGACATCACCAAGAACTCATAGTGCCCATACCTTGTTCGAAATGCAGTCTTGGGTATATCTTCATTCCGGATCCTCAATTGATGGTACTTATATTGCAGATCTATCTTAGAGAAACATTGTGCTCCTTGTAGTTGATCAAATAAATCATCTATCCTTGGAAGAGGATACTTATTCTTCACTGTCACTTTATTAAGCTGTCGGTAGTCAATGCACAGCCTAAGTGACCCATTTTTCTTTTTCACAAATAGCACCGGTGCTCCCCATGGGGATACACTAGGACGGATGAAACCTTTATCCAATAAATCTTCTAATTGATCCTTAAGCTCTTTAAGCTCTACAAGTGCCATTCTATATGGGGGTATGGATATAGGTCTAGCGTAGAGAATCAAATTTATGCAAAACTCAATCCCCCATTCGAGAGGCAAACCTGGTAGCTCCTCGGGAAATACATCCACGAACTCCTTCACCACCGACACTTGACTTACATCTCCAACCTTCGCCTGAGTATCCCTTACAACAGTCAAGTAACCTATACAACCCTATCGTAATAATCTTCGGGCAGATATGGCCGATGTCAAATTGGTTGGAGCGTCACTGTTATCCCCCTGAATACTAAATGATAGTTCACCAGGGAAATCAAATCTAACCAATTTATGATAACAGTCCACACTAGCATGGCAGGGTGATAACCAATCCATCCCCAAGATCACATCAAAGTCTAAGGTCTCTAACACCACTAGATTCACCAAAGTATCCTTGTCTTTGACTAGCACAGCACAGGACTCATATTCCCATTCGGCCACAACTACCTCCTTTAAAGGAGTAGACACCACTAATTGTTCCTCTCTCCTAACACGATCTATACTCAACCGAGATGCAAAATACGGAGAGATAAAAGAGTGGGTAGCACCAGTATCAAATAAGACTCGAGTATTCATATTACAAACTGAGAGAATACTTGAGACCACTGCATTGGATGTTTGGGCCTCCTGCTGTGTTAAAGCAAACACCCTTGCTTGGCCCCTACCGGTAAAACTCTGACATACGGATCCAGATGGCCTACCCTGAGAGGAAGTACCAGCACCTCTACCTCTAGATCCACTAGCCTCTTGACCCGATGGAGCAGCAACAGAAAGAGCAGATGAAACTAGCTAGGTAGAGCCACGAGTAGAATCTGGTGATTGATGTGCCATCAGACAATCCCTCCTAATATGCACAGGTTGACCGCACCCGTAACAAGTTCTTGTAGTAAGGAAGCATCGTCCACTATGTCGTCTCCCACAAGTATCACAAGAGTTAGTGACTTGACTACTTTGTCTAGAATCTTGCTGCCTCCTAGAACTGAAAGTTCTTTGTCTTGTCCCAACATTAACGCCAGGCAAGTCACTCCCCCTCTAGGGCAATCGTGAGTCCTTTTGTGGACCCGAATGGCTAGAAGATGACATCCCACTACTGAAATCTCTACGGCCTTGATGACCCTCTGTCCTGACCCTTTTTGCTCTATCCCTCGCAGCCCTACTCTCATTGGTCCTCATCTCGATGCGCTGAGCACAATCCACTGTTGCAGAATAGGTAGTGAAATCTCGGGATGCCACAGCCCTAAATAATGGCTCCACTAACCCATCCATAAACCTCTGAATCTTTATCTCCTTGGTAGAAACGAGATAGGGTGCATAACGAGCCAGCTGCGTGAACTTTAACTTGATGTCATACTCTGACACCGTCATGCTCGAAGTCTGTAAAAAAGTCTCAAACTCTCTGGCTTTGGCATTACGTACACTGAGTGGTAGGAATCGATCCAAGAAGGTTGCACTGAACTCGTTCCAAGCCAACGGTGTTGCATCTGTCGGTCTGCATCTACACAAAGAGCTATACCACTCTTGCACCACATCCTCTAATCGGAAGGCGGCTAGCTCAACTGATTGAACACTAGAACATCCCAAAGCTTTACAAATTTTCTCCATTTTATCCAAGAAAACCTGGGGTTTCTCTGATGCATCAGACCCTGAAAATGATGGACGCTTACGCTTGAGAAAATCAGGAAGAGAAATATCTAGAAGTCCCTTCTCAACCTCATGATGTTGGAGATTGGCCTGTCCTTGGGAGCTAGGGAATTCTTGTACTGTAGGTCTCCCCTCTACTACCCTCTGTATATCCTCCATACGGGTCGCCATCATTTCTACAACCCATTGACTCCCTGTAGGCCTGCCGCCAAATCCTTGATGGTAATACCCCCAGTTGGGTGTCTATCTACATCACCTGAGGACTGTCCCTCCTCTTGCCTACTCACAGGCATATCCGCCTTCACCGGCCTAGTGGCCCTGCCATGTCTACCTCGGCCTCTCTTGGTGGATGCTCGTGGCCTACTTGCCATCTCAATAGGAGCATCTTACTCCCCCATCCGTCTTGAGGCGGCTCGTGTCTTAGGCGGCATTCTTACCTAGACAAGAGCAAACACCTGTTATTAAACACATTTCATAATCATACTTAAGGCAAAAGGTGGTTTCTAAGATAGGGAATCTATGCAGTCGCTTGGTTGTAAAATGTGTCGTGGTTCACAATTCATAACCAAAGTTCCCACATAAAGACCCGACTCTCCGCTGGACCAACAAAAGGAAGTTCTAAGACCTAGCAAACCTAGAGCTTTGATACCAACTTTGTCACGACCCAAATTTCGGGCCATGACCGGCGCATGGGCCCGATGGACGTAATCCACTAAACCCAAGCAACCCTCTTAATCTGACATGTTTATCATTCCATCGTAAACTGCTAAGTCACATTTCATAACTTAGAATCAAAAATAATACTACACATTGCCATCTCATACTGGCATACCAAACAAGTGTATATACATTGTCTACAACATGTATCTTAACAATTTACATTAGGTTCGTCTATACACAACAAAATAATACTTGACTTCCAGCGGAGGGACTTGGATGAATGTATAGCTACTAAATGCCGAGACACCTACCAAAAGATGGATACAAGTCTACAAGGACACCTCGTCCTAGTTACCGGCTGCCTCGTAATCTGAAAACATGAAGTTGAAAATGGTGAGTACAAACCCAGTGAGTGAACAAGGAAGGGAACAAACATACCATAAGGAATCTTTAACGAAATCATGATGCATTCTTTTTCTAAACAATGCAATTTGTTTCTGTTCTTATTAAAAACCTTTCATCAAGCCCTTAAATGATTAATCATTTGATAATCATGAACCCATACATAACGAACCATTTAAAGAATGAAAGCTTTAATAAAACGCAAGCAAGTCAAATATGACAACGAATCTTCGTTGTAGCGACATTGGGATTAAGTTATTAGCCGAACGAGGGTTTCTCAACTGGCCGAGGGTTTCTCACTAAACCTCCTCATTTTAAACCTAACTCATTTAGTCCTTAATGTTGGAAGTCCATGCTCCGATATGGTAGCAAATAAGTGAAAAATAGGGTAGCAATTGGACAAGATAAGAGACAAAAATAGAAATTTTCGCTGCAACGAGATTCAGTGAAATTGTGACCCAGAAACAGAATGTTTCTGGTTGCAGCGAAATTGTAACCTAGAAACAGAAAGTTTTTCGCTGCAGCGAGAAGCTACTGTGTCATTCTCACTGCAGCAAAAATGCATCCTCTCTCCAGCGAGTTTTCGGCCAGCCTACCCCTCCAAAACCTAAGAGTTTTTTGCTGCAGTGACAAACAGGGCACCAATGTAAAATTTGCCCTTCTTCCAAAGGAAAAACCACCCTGCTGAAATGTCCAAACCAACATGAAACACATAACAATTTCCCAAGGTTTAACATGTCAAGTTTCACATGCATTACAACCATAAACCATTATTCATTAATTTCCTATAACACACATATTTACATATGTATATATGTATATGTATATACCCATCATCATCATGCACACCATCCCATCATCATCATCACCAGCTGCGCACTCCCTACTCGCACATGGCTGGGTCATCACCGAGTTATGCGCACTCCCTACTCGCACATAACCGGGTCATCCTCGACTTATGCACACTCCCTACTCGCACATAGCAGAGTCAATATAATTACACAACATTATATTCAAACATATATGTATATCAACATAATGCAACTGCATAGAAATCCATAATAACAACAAATCATAACATAAACCATTTCTCAAAAGCTTGTTCGCAAGGCATTCATTTTTTAGAAAATTTGTATAAATTCATTCAAACACTTTGTACAAAACAGTCACATTCCCAAAATAATTTTGATAAGCAGTCCACTCACCGATTTATTGTTGAGCCTTTAGTTGACTCTAATTCCCTTAATGATCCAATTGGAATGATGGGACTTCATTATAACCTAGGATCACATTGGCATAAGCAATAGGTCAATTCACACACTATGAACCCTAAAAGCTATCTTTTAGCTAGCTTTCAATTGCCACATTAAATAGCTATCTATGTTCACTATCTTAATTACTAAAAAGCAATGAATGTACTCAACAATAAAATAGCTCATACTCCCAATTACCAGCCATTATTCACAGCTAAAAACCAAGCTTAATTCATCACTTACCCTAGGGCTCTTTTGTAGTCATATTCTCTTCCAATTGCTTCTAAATCAATGGGGTAATTCTTTTTTTCTCTCTCTAGAATGCCCAACTAGTGAGAGAAAGTATGGAACTAAGCTTTACCAAGGGTTTTGAAGTGAAAGAGTGAAAGAATACAAGGGTTCTAGTCAAAAGGGCTCAAAATTATGAAAACTAGAGCTAGAAAGAGAAAATTTTGTAAGCTACATATCAAGCTTCCATGGAGGTTTTGAAGCAAAGTGAAAGAGAAGAATAAGAAGAAGACAAGCTGCTGGAAAATGGGAGAAGAAGCTACTGTAAGAAAGTATTTATAGGCCAAACTTATCCATTTCCTTAAAATTACTAACCTGCCCTTGACTAGTTAGCTTGTTCTCATGCAGCCCTTTGTGCAATCTTTTTACTCCTTGACACCGGGACAAGATCCATAATGGTCTAGACATGCTCAGGTTCATGAATACTTAAAATTTTAACCCGAGGTAAAAAATGACCATTTTGCCCCTACCATGAAAATCATCAAAATTTTGGTTTCCTTCCTATTTTACCCCTAATTTCACCATCCATTTATGCCTTAGGCCTACTTAGGTCATAATATTGTTTAAAAATATTACTTTTATGGGCTTACTAAGGAAATGACGAAATTACCCCTGATCAAGGATATCGCGTATACTTCCCTTTACGAGTCTATAAAGGTCAAGGTCTCACAATCAATGTAGTAACCTTAAATGTAGATGAATAACGTTGATTAAGTAAACTCCAGTAGCCACCGCGCCACAATGCTAGGAGCACCATATGTCTAGGACGCATGAATAAGATGAAAAGGGCATGAAGTTGAATTTACAAGCTGAATTATGGTCATTGGACTTGATGTTAAGATTCATTAATTAGAGTTTTAAGGTTTTGGAAAAGTATTTATATGAATGAATTGGAAAGTTTCTTTATTGCCTTATATATTGACATGTAGGTAAATGAGACAAGAGATTAAGCCTTGTTAAAGGCTAAGGAAAGAGTGAATGAAAAGTAAGGTAAATAATGGGAGAAATATGGATGCTGCTATGATGAACATAAGAATTTTAAGAATAATCAATGCAAGTATACTAAGATAGTTGTGTGGTCCAAATTAAGGACAAGGACGCCTTAGGAGATTTGAAAATAATGTCCGTTGGAACCGATGAGGTGGAATGTCATTAGGCATACATTGGATTGTTAAAGTTATGAGTGGTTTTGAAGGTAAGCTCTTGATTGTTTAAGTCCTCAACTGAATTCCACCAAAGTATGTGTTTAAGTGTTTTGGAAGTGTATTGAAAAGCATAAGAGAATACATTAGTTAACTTGCCATAAAAAGATCGAAATGGTATGGCCATGAGAGGCTCATGAGTAACCAGGCAATGTATAGGTAAATGTGCAAGGGAGCTATGATTGGTAGATAAGAGTAAAAACTTTAATGATGGGATAGCGCTCACTACTTTAGGCAATGAACCATAAGTTATGGGCTTGTATCCACTTTGTGAATACTTTGGTGAAATAATTCGAAAGAGTTCTCGCAATGTGAAAACATTAAAGCTCAAGGAGCTAATAGTTATATAGTGACATTGGTGTTCGTGACTAATATGTCACGTAGTACAAGGTACCCTACAAGTCAAGAATGTTTGGAAATGTTGGTTTGAGACAATGATTGTCTTGCCAATATGTAGACCCGATAATGCTATGGTATTGATACGTTTGTGGAGGCAGAGCATACAATGGAAAAAAAAGTGTTTCCCTCACATGTGTTATTTCATTTTGAGTAATTATCAAAGTAGAGTACCTGATAAGGGTAAGCAAGGATTGAACTATGCTTTTAAATGCTTAGTGAATAATGGCGATATGCTCTAGTTAATCGATATTACCCTTGGTGAGGAATAGCAGTACACAACGGGATTAGTTGAGATCTACTTGGGAAATAGATGATGATTTGATATTTCAAGTAAGAATGTACGAGTAAAAATTTTGGTAATAAGCCATGATTTAGAGTCAGGAAACAAAAATATGAATCAGGACTAAGTAATGTCGAGATGACATAAGAATATAACATATATGTTGGAAGTACGAAAGACAATTAAGAAGTAAAGAAGACTTTTAAGGATTATGGTATAGCATAAATGTAATGATCAAGCAAAGATAAATTTGAAAGATCAACAAAATAGTAAGGCATATATGGATACTAGAGGGTAATTTGATGAAAATTATAATTAGTGATTGTGGCATGATTATGACAATGTGGCGCAAGGATGAGCGATAAGATGAAGCTTACACATCTGATTAAAAATGATAAGAAAAGAGTATAAGCATGCAAATTATGTGAAGTTAGCATAAGCACAATGAGAATCTGTGTGGATTACATAAGAACCAATTTATGGTAGGATGTAAAGTAAATAGTGATTTAAACATTCGAAGGGGTAATCTGAAGTTGATTATACCCTAATATTCATGGATTAAACTTGACCTATGGGAATGAAATGGGAAAGTAAAAAGGGAAACATGAGCTATAAGAATATGATGATGGACCTTGGTTATGGATTAGAATGAATAAAGGAAATTTACTTCAAAGTAATTGACAAGGGTTCCTACATATAGTGATGAATGATGATTCTTAAATGTGTATGTACATACATATATATATGGAGATGATTATGTGATTAATTAAAGTGAAGAATTATTTATAGTGATTTGATTTTTGAATTTGACATGTTTAATGAGTTGTATAGATGACACGATGATGAGAATTACCATTAGAAATTGAGCTATGTGAATAAAGGAGAATTCGAGAGCAAAGGAGCGAAAAAGAATATTAAGGAATTGGAATCTATGTCATGGTTGAGCCATACCAATGGATTAATATGATTAAGATGTAAGGATTAACAAAGTGTTATATCATAGTTAAATTAGACTTCTAAGAAGCACTAGTGCCATAGATGGAGAATAAACGATGATAGTACCCTAATGCGAGCAATTGGAGGAATTGATTCAGAAGATGAAACTTAACTTTGTTAATAATGATTCAACATATGAGAAGCAACCAGTTGCTATTCTTGATAGACAAGTCAAAAGCTTTGCTCAAAGGATGTAGCCTCTGTGAAAGTATTATGGCGAAACCACACTAGTGAAGAGGTAACGTGAGAGGTCGAAGAGGAGATGCGGACAAAGTATCCATACCTCTTCAATGCATATAGATGCATTATCTTATAGTTTGATTCAAATTCGGGGATTGAATTTCTTCTAGTGGGGGAGAATGTGAGACCTCAACCTTCACAAACATGTAGCGAAGGTAAACCCTATGATGTGGAGTAGGGGTAGTTTGGTCATTTTCCTGGCGAGCTCTCAAAAGTGGGTTTTCTAATATTATTTAGGCCTAATTAGGCCTAAGACATAAATGAATGATGAAAATAAGGATAAAATGATAAAGGAAATTGAAATAATGATGATTTCCAAGGTAGAGGCAATATGGTCATTTTTCATCTCGAGTCGACATTTTTAAGTTTTCGTGAACCCGAGTATTTCTAGACTATTATGGACTTTATCTTAGTGTTAAAAGAGTAAAAAGATTGCATAAAGGATTGGAGGAAGACAAAGCCAACTTGTTAAGGGCATTTTTCGTAATTTAAGTGAAGTTTGGATAAGCTTAGGCTATAAATATCTCATTTCTCCAACAACTTCCTCATTTTTCAGCAGCTTCTTATTCTTCTTCCTCCCATCTCACATTTCTTCATCTTCCATGGAAGCCTCCCTTAAAGCTTCCATAACATTCTCTCTCTAGCTTCAATTTTCATGCTTTTGAGCACTTCTTCATAGAACCTTTTATGCTCTTTCACTCTCACCTTAAAACCCTTAAAAAGTCTTTGTTCAGCATTTTCTCTCACTAATTGGAAATTTTAGAGAGAGAAAGAGAGACTTGCCATAGTAGCTTGAAAACTCTTGAAAAGGAGTTCAACTATAAGTCCACTAAGGTGAGAGATGAGTTAGGGTTCATTTTATGTGGTTAGAGATGGCTAATAATTAGAATTGTGGGCTATTATATTTTTTATAGTTATATTGTGTGTGATAGGTTCCAACGAGGCCTCACATATCCGTTTGAAGCAATAATCGAAGTTAGAGTCAATTAAAGATTCAAGAAATATCGGTGAGTGAACTTGCATCAAAATGTTTTTGGGAATTATATATGTGTTGGGATGAAGCATTTAAATGATTTTACTTGGTTTTCATTAAATTATGCATGGGAACAAGCCCTTGATAAAATGTTTGGATGTTGTGAAAATGGATAGTGTGACAAATCCATATATTTCTGTATAATGTTGATATATATATATATATATATATACTATGTCATAAATGGTACCATTGCGTGACAAATGCAATCGTGCATGTACGGGGTGAGTGTGCACCTACCGGTGATGATGGTGGTGAGGGAGATGGATGGTGATATTGCCCGCGTGCACGATGTGGGGGGGTGTACACGATGGTATTAATTGTGCACGATGTGGGGGGATGCATGCGATGACTCTGGCTATGTGCATGATGTGGGGGGATGCACATGAGCTGGGTAAGATGGGGTGGTGTACGTGTTTATATATGTTTATATATGTATATGTGATAGAAAGTTTATGATTATAATATGTGATTGAAATGAATAATGAGAAACTTGATTATTGTCAATGTGTTCACTTTGATGTGCAATATGGTAGGAATGGATTTTGTGGCATGTGAAAACCCCTTAATTGTCATATGCCCTGAATCTTGCTGCATCGATAAACTCTGGGGTGGTGGGGGCACAAACCAGCCTTGTTTCTCGCTGTAGCTAGAAACTCTCGAGTAGTTCTAAATTCCTGGTGCAGTGCTTCCACTTTGACAGCAATTTTGACCACATTCTAGTTAGAACTGGGCAAAGTGGTAAACATAAAAGTTGTATCCCAGCCTCTTAGACTTCGAATGGTTTAAAAATTAGGTCAATTGCAGCGAGAAACTTGCTGTCCTGCTTGCTACCTTGCTTAAGCTTGACATATTTTTCACCCATTTAATTTCATGGATTGATCATGGGTTTTTGAAACACTATGAGGTTATTAATCAAAGTTTGAAATGAGGGGTTTTTAGTAAGAAATTAAATCAATTGCATTGTTTTTGAAACAAGTGCATCATGATTTCCAAGTTCTCCTTATTGATTGCTTGTTCCCTTCTTATGTTCACTCACTTTGTTTTATACTTACGTTTTTAAACTTCATGTTTTCAGATTTAGAGGTAGTTGGGACCTAGATTGAGTTGTCCACGTATGCTCACCTTCTTGATAGTTACTATGGCATCTCAGTAGCTGTACCTTCACCTACGATCACTCGGCTGACGGTCAAGGGTCTGTTGCCTGTGAACACGCATATGTAATGAAATCCGCTACTATCTATGTTATAAGTCAAATATGTATATTTGATTGCTGATGCCACTAGGAGTTGGCAAACGGGTGACATTTTTTTGACATAATAAAATTGTAAGTATTGGGTCACTATAAAATGTTACTGAAATATTTTAGTAGAGAATTACAATATGTGGTTTTAGAAATGATGGTTGGGAATGATGATCGGGATTGCATAATAAGGCTTGCTTAGGCTTAGTGGGCTATGCCTATTGGGCCCATGCTCCGGTCATGGCTCGGGATTTGGGCTGTGACATCTAGTGTCTACATCCACTCTTTTAAAAACTCAAGAATTTCAAATCCACTCAAAGAAATGTGTTTTTTACATGATCAACCCTTACAATGCTTTTTCATGGGAGCAGGCAAAACCCTCAACAATGCTTTTTAACAAGAGCAAGCAGAACCTTTAACAATACCTTTTAACGAGAGTAGGCACAACCCACAACAATGTTTTTCATGAGAGCAAGCACAACCCTCAACATTCCTTTTCACTAGAGTAAGCACAACCCTTAAAATAGCTTTTTAAGGTTAAGCTAGAACCTTTACAAAATGAGTATGAAGTATAGCAAGAATGCCTTTACAAAGGCTGGGTGTTAGAAGTTTTTGCTTCAGTGTGAAAAGAAGAATTATCAACTCAAATGAAGCAAGTCTAGAACTTTGCTAAGCTTGATGGAAGACAAAAATGAAGGTTAGAGAGAAAGGATAAGCTTTAGAGTCTCTCTAGGGTTTGCAAGTGACTCAATGATTCGAGATGACTCAATGGTCGCTTTTATAGTCACAAGGATGTTTGAAGCCGTTAAACACAAGTTTGAATTGAATCTGACCATTGTAAAAGCTTGAGGATTGATTACAACGCTCTTAGGGTTAACTATGTTCTTTAAAAATCTCAAATTAGGGTTCCATAGTTAAGTATAAGCTTTTTCTACTAGATCCAATTCTCAAAAGCTTGCATTTTTCAAATCCAAGCTTAGGTAGTTGACTATGGTAGCTTGAGGGTCAACTATGGCTTTCAAAAATCCTCATTTTTTAGCATCAAATTCCTCATGGTCAAATATATGGATGCCAAGGTTGACTATGGCTTTGAAAAACTTCATTTCCACGAGCTTTCTGCCTCAAGGTTGACTATATGTCCCTCAAGGTCGACTATGGCTTTGTGTTTTTCAAGTTCTCCACTCATTTCATCACTAGATCAACTTGAGCTTCTCTAGGTTCAACTCTTTCCTTGTGTCTTCAAGATTTCTTGACTTTTTAATGCCTTTCTTCAGCTACTTCCTCCTTGCCTCTTTCTTGTAATCAAATATTAATTCAAGGCATGTTTACTTTATATTTACTTAGCTGAAAATTCATTGTTTGAAAGCTTATGTTTTGTTTTCTAATCATGCATGGCTTTTTAAACAATTATGCGACTTTAGGGGATGAAAAATATGATTAAGACAATTTCAAATGCTTGACATTAAAATTAAGATATCATGTAATTTTTGTCAAATCAAAAAATAATATAACTTAAGGCTAACATCTTTTGTGATTTTAATTACTATCATAAGGTGAGGAATGGTCGTTTATTACTTTGGCATGTTAAAAACACAATGGATGATTTGGTTATAAAGATATTACTAAGAGACCAGTCTTTTTAAAACTAAATGGAACAAGGACGAAGAGAAAATTATTTGATATTGCATTTATGGATTATATCCAAGATCACTCTATTATGTCACTTTTGAGAGTTCTAACATAATTGAATGGAAGTTACAATAGGAAAAATAAAAGATTGAAAGTATACTTATAGAGAGAATTGAGATACTCATTTTGATTTAATCAAATAAATTTGAGACATATAAGACATTATATTTAAATACACAATATTTTTTTAAAGAGGTAAAATACTCTTACCCTCTAACTTTTAGTCATAACTCCATGCAGGTCCATTAATTTTTAAAATGACAACAAGACCTAAAAGTGCAAATATTGTTAAGAAAAAATATGAAAGGACTAAAATGCCTTTTTTCTTTCTTTTTTATTTTTTTCCTCTTAAACAATATGGTCGGCTGGCGGCACTCTCGTTTGTCTATCGAACACCCTACAGCAAGTGCTCCCCAAATGAGAGGAAGGGAGTATTAATATGGTCCTTCCAAGGTAAAGGAGCATCAATTTGGTGTTCCCCAATTTAGTGCTCCCCTTTCGGTGCTCTTAAGGGTGGGGAGCACTAGATCTGTGCTCCTAAAGGAGCTCTTTTCCCTTAGGAGCACTGATCTAGTGCTCCCATCCCTTGGGAGCACAAAATTGATCCTTTCTTCCCTTAGGGGCACAGATCTTCGTGCTCCATTCCCTTGGGAGCACTAGATCGATGCTCCCCTCCTTTAGATCAGTGCTCCTCTCTCTTGGGAGCACTAATATAGTGCTCTCTTCCATTAGAAGCACCAAATCAATGCTCTTTTCCCTTGAAGAACACTGAATAACGCTGGTCGTGGGGTGACTTAAGAGAATTATTTTTTTAAGAAGAGAGAAAAATTTTAAAAAAGAAAAAATTATAATTTATATAGTAGTAATTTTTAAAATTAATGAAAGGTAAAATTATCTTTTCAATATTGTCACGTCATCAAATTAATAGAAACATTAACGGGTTAACTAATGGCTGGACTTATGTGTCCAACAAAAGATATTCTTTTGGGTTAGACTATCCATTTTGAAAACTAATAGACTCACGTGAAATTACGGCTAAAAGTTAAGGAGGTAAGAGTATTTTACCCTTTTTAATTGTTGATATTTCTATACTAGGTTTAATGAGATCCTAGTATAGAGCTTTCAAAATCCAAGTCACATAGTTCATTAATCAAAGTGAGCTTCTATCAAGCCCAACTCTACAACATGTTTATTATGCCATTCTTACATAAGAATGCATGTTTGCTTACTTTGGTACCTTGAAAATCGTTAAAGGACGGCAATGTACCAAATGGTACAATTAAGTTGAATTAAGCCTCGAACTAGTCCAAATAGAGATTTTAAGATGAAATTGAGAATTTTAAAACCCCAGAATGACTTAAAATGGTGATTTGGAGCTCGATGACTGATTTGGAGTCAAATTGGAATTTTCATAACTTAAGGGCAAAATGGTCATATTGCCACCCAAGGTTAAAAATTGGAGTGTTGGAAGAAGTTTTTGATCAAGATTGACTATTTAGAACATAATTTGAGTTTGAGAAATGAAAAATTTTAATTTTGACATTTTTTCGAGTATAGGGGTAAAATAGTCATTTTGCCACCCCAGGGGTAAAATTGTAATTTTACACCACCCAACACTTGTCCAGCACATGGATTTTACCCATTATTATCATGGATAATTAAGGAAATTTAAGTGGTGGAGAGAGATTGCTTAAAGGGTAAGTATGACACATGGACCAATGGAATGGTGACATGTGTCAAATTTATATCCATTTATTATTTGGCTTAAAAATCAGCATAAAATCAGCCCATTTCTCTTCATTATGGCTGGCCAAAGCAAGAACAAAGGAAGAAAAGAAAGAACAAGAACCCTAGGGTGAAAATTCAAGAGAAAATTGGTGGATTTCCAAGTAATCAAGCAATTAAAGGTAAAATTTCTTGATTTTGACTTGTGATCTACCTTTTCCATACATTCTTTTGCATTTTCCATGGTTGAATCACATGATTTCATGATGGGTATCTTGCTAGCTGAACACTTAGAGAGAGGTTTTGATGATTGATTTGGTTAGATTTCAATGTATTTTAGTGGTTTTAGTTGATTGGTGATGTGTAGCATGAAAATCAAGCAAGAAAAATTCATGTTCTTCCATCACCCATCATTGGCCGAACTCTCCATGTGGAATATTCATGATGATTTTACTTTTATTTCAAGTAAATTGGTTAGGAAATGATAAATTATGGTGAGAAAATCAAGTAGGAAAAATCATAGTGTTGATGCACTCACCATGGCCGAAATTCTCAAGAAGGAAATGTGAGGATGATTTTGCCATATTTCAAGTTATTTAATTTGTGTTTGATGATTTGGAGTATTGGGAGAAAAATGGAATTATTTGGAGTTGAATTGGACGTATTGGCCAATTAGTCGGGTGATAGATTGAATTAGGCCAATACCATTTTATTTAGGTACATAATTGAATTTATATTGAACACCGTATTTAGATAGTTACCCGAGTATTTCACATCCCATTTCATGCATTAGTATAGAGCATGAATTGGTTTTATAACAATTTAGCACAAATGTAGTAAATGGCTTATTGTGCATTATGTCTAGGTGGTGAGCATTCTGGCAAAAGTAAAGAAATAGTACCCGAGGATCAAGAATCGGAGTAATCAAAATTCGACTCCCGAAATAGTGAGTAACCTTATTATCGTCTTAATTATCTAAAGTAGTTTTTATTCGATTTTGTGATTTTATGGAAAATGAGTTTAAATGGTAAATCTTTATGTTTTATAAGCAAAATGTGATTAAATGAAAATGATTTTATAAAATTGTCTTGAAATTGAAAGACGGTTTTGAAAATGGAGTAATTGGAGACTAATTGCTGTGTTATAAATCATGGTTTGAATTGAATGGCTTATGATAATATTTGCATGAATGGCTGAATTGGTATTTGTGTTAAAAATGTATGAACTGTTAATTTGCCTTGAGAGGCTGTAAAATAAAATAATTGCCATGTCATGCTGTTGCATTTTATTGAATTGGTGGGTTATATATTGGTCGCTGCAGTGGACAGGTTCCGTGGATCAGCCTATTAGAGGGGCACGGTAACCCTATTATATTCATACCTCAGTATGAAAGGCGCGGTTGGATAACTCCTGAGGTTAAAACTTTAGAGTTCACTTCACGCCAAACCACCACGTTAGGGTGAACTCAGCCAATACCAAAGAACGGCTATGCTTTCAAAATAAAAACATGATTTATGCGTACATAACTTTTTAACAGCCTTGGCGGTCTCGGTTGGGATAGCCCTCGGCCAAGGTATCCCTTATAACTGAGTATGAGAATGATTTTGGCACGAGCCAAAGTTTTAAGAAATTCATAAGCCATGTTGATTACTCGATTTATATGAATTGATTTTATTTGGTTGAAATGAGTTGAAAGGTGATGAATTACAGTATGCTAAACTATTTTATCTGTCTCCATTTACTCAGCTTTAGATATTTTAGATGGTATTTGTTTACTCACTGGCATTATATAATCTCACCACCTGCCTTTCCACCCCTTTCAGGCTCAGGATAGTCGGTAGATAGCTCACTTTGTTGAGGGCTACATTTGGACTTGCATCCTCAAAAACTGTAGGTTTACAGCTTTTGATACTTTTGGTCGTTCGTGGGCCCACATGTCACTATAAATTAAATTTTATATTTCGGTTTTCTGTATTACAGTATGTATGAAATGAAATGAAATTTTACACTCAGGATAGTCGGTAGATAGAATTAAAACTAATCCTAAACTAAGTGAGCAAAGAATTTTACAATCTTTGAAAATCAAGAGAAAGGCAGGGTGCGCAAACCCTATGTAATAAATAAATACCATGATACAATTTAACCATACATCCACAATCATGTTGGGCCTAGTCCATAATCATCCACATTCATCCATCCACATGAACATAAAATTAAAACTATGTTTTATTCTAATTGTTTATCATATGAGGCATCCGAAATTAGTGTACATCTAATTTCGAGTTCATTTTTTAATTCCATGTATCGAAACAGTTTTCCATATATGGAAAGTCTTTACTAATCAGTATTAGCAATATTATCCGTTCCTAATCTCATTAGGATTAGAATTAAAATATTATTACAAATTAAAACATTTTTAATTTGCAATCTTTAAACGTTTTAAGTAACTTTTACTAATCCTTTTAAATTAAAGATTATGTGTCTTCAATTATCTAATCTCATTTGATAATTTAAATGTAATATTTAAGACAACATTATTTTTAAAGAAGGAAATTAATTCATGATATTTATCTTGTCCATATTTATCACACTCCCATATTTGTAGGAATCAAATTCCTAAATTTATGGATGTGATTAATTAAATCCTGATATCCTTATTTTAATAAATCAAATTCCCTAATTTAAATATATCAAAATTTATCTTTCTAGAACTTTTATATAAGATGTTGTTTAGTAAATTAGAGTTTTTAATTGCACCAATTTAGGCTGAAAATATGGACACAAAAATCCCAAAAACCATGACTTTACAAAATTCTGCCAGCAGTGTACCAGTCACAGTTTTATGGCTTGATGCGGCATCAAATCAGGAAATTTAATTCCAAAATTTTAACCATGGTCAGCTAACATATGGAACCTTTCCATATTAAAATTTCATAATTTTTGGACTTGATTTAGCTGGTCAAAACTCCAAAAAAACGCAGCCTATGTATCCTGTACATAGCTGCAGTTTTTGGGTTGCATATGTGGCATTATGATGGCATAAATCAAGGGATTAAATCCCTTAATTTTAGTGATCTTTCCAGGCATCTTTTGAACATATTCAAACTTCATAATTTATCCAAAAAGGGACAACAATTGCACAATTTTAGGACTCTTTGAAGATGACTTTCTCAGGAAAATCGTGACCTAAAACTACTTCTGGCAGCAATGGTTTCAGCCATGATTTCCTAGCATTTCCTTCACCATTTTCAGCTGGTAATTAATCATATTAAAACAATTTCAATGCATATTACTTTCAAATTTTTTCAGAATTTTTGGAGGCTTTTAGACCCCTGTTAAAAACTGAAAATCAAACCATATGCAAATCAGGACAGAATCAAATTCTATCACCAAACCGCATCTTGTTTCCCATGAATTCGAATCCTTTTCTTGCCAAGCTCTTTTGTGCATCTCATGCACATATTGTTCTACAAAATTGAGACACTTAAACAAGATTAGTTGCTGAAACAAATAAGTATTAAAAATCAAAACTCTAATATGTGATAAACTACTTTAAAACATAATCGAAATTTAACACTTACTTGCTCTCTTCCAAATACCTCACATCCAATTAGAATTGAAATTAAACAATAACAAGACATACCTGTCACATCCCAATTTTCGAGCCATGACCGGTGCAAGGGCCCAATGGGCTCAGCCCACTAAGCCCAAGCAAGCCTCTTTATAGAATCTTATACATTAATCCATACTCTTTTAAAATTTAAAATTTGTAGCGTTCAAGTATAATTTCTTTGAAAACAATTCATAAACCCCAACTATGCAATCAGAATGGCATCATCAACCATAATACACATATATAGTTTGACAAATGAACCTCATCATTTCACAACAAGTATTCATATACACTTAATTAGAACTTGACCATCAGCGGAGTGACTCTGGACACGGTTGCTAACATTTAATGTCATGGTAAACCTACCGAGCAATGGATAGGGAGGAACACCTCGTCCTAGGATCCAATCACCTTTGACTCAGGAAACCTAAAACATGAATTTTGAAAACATGAGTACAAACTCAGTGAGTGAGCATAGGAAGGGAACAAGCAATGACAAGGAATGGTTTAGGAAACATGATGCACTTATTTGAAAACAATGCCATTTAGTTCAAGTTCTTATTAAAATCCATCTATTAAACACTTGGTTGTAAAATCATTTAATGATGAAGGAACCGTATTCAACATGAAATTGGAAAGAAAGGAAATTTCCAACAATTAACCAAGCAAGGCAGTATAAACAGAATGTTTCTCGTTATTCATTTCAATCACATATTAGAATCATAAACTTTCTATCACATATACCTATATAAACATATATAAACACGTCCACCACCCCCACTTCATTCATCGTCATGTGCACTCCCTACTCACACATAGCCCGGTCATCATCATCAGCTCATGTGCACTCCCTACTCGCACATAGCTGGGTCATCATCAACTTATGCGCACTCCCTACTCGCACATACCCAAGTCATCATCAGCTTATGCACACTCCCTACTCGTACATAGCAAGGTCATCATCATCATAAAACATTATTCATCAATGCACAATATATATTCATATATATACATACCAACATAATACAGGAGCACATGGATTCATCCTTTCGCACATTTCACATTTTCACAACATCAAAACATTTTATCAAGGGCTTGTTCCCGGGCACACATTTTTAAAGAAAAGTTGGATAAAATCATTCAAATGTTTCATCCAAATACAATTATATTTCCCAAAGAAATTTTGAAATGCAAGTTCACTCACCTTGTAACAACAAAATATTAAGTCGTTATTTGTTCAGAGGTGTCTCTAACTATTTTCACTGGCCGGTCACTCGTTATTTACTCTGGCACACCACCACAGTACTCTAACCTTGCCTTTGCACTTCCTAGCAATAATACCAACTCAATATATTTAATTACATACGTAAACGGGGTAGCACTTCAATCAATTAATCCTTACTTAAATTTATATTTTTCACCATATCATGAAACCATCTTTAATTAACTCACATCTTAATACATTTTTACTAAAATTACTTATATCAGTTGCGTACGTAATTCCTTATTTTATATCTCCGGTAACTTATTTATGATGTCACGTGCCTACTTCAACCTTTCTAAATATTTTTCGCCTATATCCATCTTATATTTCCACACATAATCCACATATATGGCAGCAACAATCATTCTCACTTTCACTCAATTATTTCCTAGTTTACATGCATCGTTATCTATCGAACTTTCAATACTTTGTTTCCCAATCCTCCATCCACAATATTCCTTTTTCATTTCTTTCAAACAACATGCCATACAATCTTAACAATTTTCAACTAGCTTATGCAAATAGATCCTTTCCACAGCCATAATTCCTCACAATAATCAACTAACCGTAGTGTCAAGCCCAGCTCTATAATATATTTGCCATATTGTATAGGTACTTGATAGAATGTCTGCATACTTGAATGCCTCAAAAATCGTTAAAAGACGATATTGTACCTAATGGTACAATTAAGTTGATTTAAGTCTCGAACTAGTCCAAATAGAGATTTTAAGATGCATTCGAGAGTTATTGAACCTTAGAATGACTTAATATGGTGATTTGGAGTTCGAGGATTGATTTAGAGTTAAATTAGAATTTTCATAACATATGGGTAAAATGGTCATTTTGCCACTCGAGGGTAAAATTGGAATGGTCGATGAAATTTTGATCAAGTTTGACTATTGGAACATAATTTGAGCTTGAGAAGTGAAAAATTTTAATTCTGACATTTTTTTGAGCATAAGGGCAAAACGGTCATTTTATGTGTCTATGGGGGCAAAATTGGAATTTTTGAAATTTTGCACCACCATGACACTTGTCAAGCCCTTGAATTTTACCTATTATACTTTGGATGATTGAGATATTTGATGTGGTGGTGGGAGAATGCTTAATTATTAAGTTTAAAAATGGACCAATTAAAAGGTAACACATGGCAAGCTTTAGTTATTTTAATATTTCCTTTAAAAAAAAAAACAAGCACACACCTCTCTTATTTCATTCTTTATGGTCGGCTAAGACAAGAACAAAGAGAAAAAAAAAGAGAACAAACCCTAGTGAGCAAAAATTCAAGGGAAAATTGGTGGATTTCAAGGAATTAAGCAAGTAAAGGTAAAATTTCTTGATTTTAGCTTGTGATCTACCTTTCCTATGCATTCTTTTTCATTTTCCATGGTTGAGAATCAAGTTTGCATGAAGATACCTTTGCTGGC